>NW_004955404.1:18775531-18810995 GCF_000276665.1 Chinchilla lanigera | reverse complement strand
GATAGCTGGGATAACCCTATTGTTGATGTCTGGTGGTTTATTGAAGGAACAATCAATGCTTAATTTTTTTTATTTTGACCAATTTTGCATGCATATATCTGGTAATTTGAGCAACTGATTTGAACACAACAATATGCAATATAACAGCCACTGGTGAATTCCTACCATCTTGTCTAATGAAACTCTATATTATCTCTAATGTTTTTTAAATTATTTTTTATTCTCTTTAATGGTTTGATCAATCTCGCATTCTTACATCTGAGCAACTTCATTGAAGATAACAACATGTAATATAACAGCCACTGTTAATTCCTATCATTTTGTTTTGAAACACTACCATTTTTAATGTTTTTGCTTTGTTTTGATTTTGTCTGTGACTTTAGTATTTTGCTACTGTTCTTTTTTTTTACTATTCTCTTTAAAATTAAAAAAAATAAAATAAAACACATTCGAATGAGACCTAAAGCTTAAAGGTAATTTAATATGCTAGGCAGTTTGATGTTCAGTTATTCATTATTAATTATACAATATCAGTTTCTGAGCAGCAGTTTACTACTATTCAATATCCAGCTGACTTTGGATATAACTTAATTTGTTTTCTGCAAGAAAACAATTTTTAAATACTCATTGCAAACAATTGGGTTGCCTTCTTTTTAGGTAACAAAGCAGGTGAGCATGTGCAGTTGGAGAATTTCTTTATCAGGAAGTGTCAGCTTGGTCCTTTGTCCCTCACTTCTTCTTGTGAGTCAGTCCTCTCTGCGTCTTCCCTCCAGAGTAAATAAAATATCTATCAGTGTGAAATGACATTGTCCCTTCCTCATTTTTGTTTTGCGTCCCAAAGATTTATGAGGTTCTAATAGGTAGTTAGAAGTCCCCAATAAGGATGAATGCCTTTCTTTCACCCAGTCCCTGTGCACATGGTCCTCACTCTATCTCATTTGCAAACTAAAGTCTAGTGAACGCTGTCTCCTTCCTTCCTTTGTGGGCCCTGAGTTCCCATTGGCCCCTACTTATGCATTGCTTCTTCATTCAATGTAGAAATCATGCATCACTCAATCACAAGCCTATGCACTGACTAACAATTTTCATTGCATAGATAGATTTTACTTACTACTTATTGTGTGTACACACATTCAGACTATATACCCGTTACACATTTAAGCTTTATAATGCGTAGCTTATTTTTAAATGAGAATAAAAACACACTATTAGCCAAGGCCTACAGAGGCTCATTGATATTACTGTCATCTACTCCATATCTAGTCCCACTGGCAAGTGTTCAGGAGCCATAGTGCCTGGGTATTGCTGTAACAAAGCTCAGCATAATACAAAGTACTAATGATGTATTTAGCATATCATAAAAATAAAACAAAGTTGAAGATCACAAAAAGGAGCAAGACACATCAAATAGCTTTAATTTGGGAAGAAATTTGATCAAATTAAAATCTGAAAATGAGTATCATAACATTACTAAATATTAAATAATAATATGCAGAAATGTTTTATTTAGAATCTATATATGTCTGATTATATGTATATATAATATATACATATATAAACCTTATAATTCTATAATAAGCCATTATGTAGATAAACAAAACAATGGTAAAATGAAATACAAAACCTGGGGAGTTATTATACTGGAATTTGCTTATTGCCTGACATTATACTAATATATAAACCCTTCTTTTTTTCTAATTGTTGATAAACTACCAAGAAAACACCATTGTCTTAAAGTTTTCACCATTTTAGGAGTTATAATAGACAAGTATCATAGTAACAATGCCCACAAATAGAAAGAAAATTAAAATTATTGACTAAATGTTCCTTTTGATAGCGATTGCATAGTCACACAAATGACGGCTGATGGACATCTGTAAAAAATACCTTTACTGTGCACATAAAGTCAGACGTTATCAAAGAATCAAAGACGGTGCAGACAAAATCTTGAATTTATTCAGGTCTTTCATACACATTAATATGGAATTGCTTTCTCTTGGTTCTTTTTCTCAAACGGAGCAAATGAGCATGCCATTTTCATTAGCAAGCCAATTACCCAAAATAAGAGAGAAGGTAGAAAAATATAAACTATAAAAAGTACAAGCACTTCCATATTAGAACTGAATTATAACTATTTTATCAAAATCATTCAGCAATTTAAATATCTTTTTGTGACCTATGTACCTATCTATGAAATCTTCTCTGTACCTGTCTCTGGACATGGACTCAAATCAATTCAGGAGACACAGAGATTCTGTTCCTTACTGCGGATTTTCCACTGAGAAATCCTGAGAAAGACAAGTTGCTGCCATGTTGGGGGCAGGGTTGTACAAGTGAAAACTGGAACACCTTGTTGAGTAAGAGAGAAATGAAGCTGTGGAATATAAAGAAGTTATGCCAAAAATGACTGTAATTAAAATACATTGAATCTATGAAAATCCCATAATAATCTTCCAAGGGGTAAATTAACATAAATATTTAACCTAAAATGGCTTTAAAGAAGATGAACATCAGAAACCTATAAATTTTTGAGTCTTATTTTTATGGTGTTATTGTCTGATTTGCAGAGTGTCACACACCTTTTTTCAGAGGACGTATGCATTCTCATCTACAAACATCACAGTCACTCGGCACATAGAAAAATACCGTCTCCAACACTAGAAGAATAATAGCATTAGTGACTATACAGTCCTCTGGGCCCCCCCGCCAAAATTACAGATCCCCTGAGTCCTTGGTCTCTAAGGAGCACTGCAATAGGCTGAATAGCAGCACTATATAGAATAGGAAGACAAACAGGAAATAAACATATAAATAAGGGGAAGGCACAGTGAGATATTGATGAGATTTAGATAGGAAGTAAAAATAAGGTAACATCAATGAAAGTTAGCGGTACCAAGAAACATACTATGAATGGGACATTCTCAGCAGAGAGTTTCAGCAAACTGACAGCAAATTTGGCATATGGCTGAGAAAGAGGAAGCTACAAAATGATCTGGGAAATGTTCCAGTAAAGGATGAACAATAGTCAGAGCTCTGACTTGATTGACAGCTAATTGTGTTTAGAGACCAGGAAAAAAAACAGAGGATTGGCGTGTATTCTAAGTTGTAAATTTTGTCTAAACTTCTAAAAATAGAAGATATTTGTAAGTCAGTATATCATTTAAAAATGCAAACAGGCTATCAGAGTAAATTTAACTTGTCTTTATTTTGCTAAGGAATGATAGAAATTGACATTTGGAAATGAAAGAAATGACATGACAATATTACATGGCTGCTCTTTCTATGGTATCTGCTGGGAGCCAGTACAATGCCCATGGTCACCCTTCACTACACTTAGGACAAGTGTGTTTAGAGTGGAAAGTAGCAGGAAGTTTTATTTTTCTATTTAGTAACTGCTCCATGTATAACACACCAACCCTTCTCATTTAGCTGGTGCTTTTTATGTATTCACCAAAACTCCAAAACCTTATCAGATATGATGGAGGATGATGGAGGAAAGCAATAATGTCTCCATGTCTTAGATATATCCCTTACACCAATAAAATTCAAATGTATTAATTTTTCAGATCATTACCTTTAGGGAAACTTTAAAATACTACACATCAACAATCAGTGTATCCACTGGCCACCTGTTACAGTTTGTCCAGGACTCTCCAGTTTTACCACTGACATCCCTCAAAATCAGGTGAGCAATTCAGTATTTAAATGTCAGTGTTTATTATTATTCAGACCACTGAGGACTTCCAAAGCTCCCTGTTTGGGAAATACTCCAGACATTTCTGTTGAAGGTGGATTGACAATAGAAAATATTTTCGTATTGACTTGAACAAAAAGTTTTGATGATAAAGTCCTTCAAAATTTATCAGTATTTATGGATGAAGGAGTTAAGGGTCTGTGTAGTCATTATTCTCTAAGTTTTTTTTTAAATCATTTGGATAGAAGTTTTGTCTCATAATTAGCTTTACCATTTTCTTCTTGGTTTAAATAACCATGAAAAACAGCTATTCATTTAAATTTTGAACATAGCAATCAAGTAACCACAATTTGTCCCTGCAGTGGTACAATGAAAAAACATGAATGGAAATGATTAGATAGATTGAAAACTTAAAAGCTCAGGGCCATGACAGCTCTGCCACTATATATAGAATTCTGGGTGTTTTTATAGTAGTCTTCAAGTACCATTGAATGTTCCCAGAATAACTGTCAAACAAGTTCACAGAAGAGAAGCCACAAAAAGAATGCAAAGATTTAAAGCACTATTAGGAGACATACTCTGAGGTAGAGTATTTAAATGTAATATAAAACAAAGCACAATGAGAAAAATGTTAATAAAGAAATTAACATAATATATTTGTAGAATATGCAAAGAGTTTCAAATTTGTGGTTTCTGAATATGATCATTACATTTCAAATATATAACAACATATTTACTAAAGACTGATGATTTAATATTTGGAAGTGGTATATAAAAATCTATAGTACAGAGTATAAAATTAAGTGATTCAGCTTTCAACATGAATAAGAATTCACCTATTTGGATAGGCATTATTTTATATTAACTAAAACAATATATCTTTCTCTCTAAATTTATTTTTAAATATAGTGAAAAGTTTTAACCAGAAAACCTTCTAGGTTAATATTTAAATCACATATGTCTTCATTAAATAATCAATAAGTTTATAATCATAATTACATTGTATTATTTCTTTACAGTATGATCTAATGAGTAAGACAGATTTCTAAGACCAGGATAAAATATCAGCCAGATACCTCAATTTGTCTGTTTCCTACTGCTACCCCAGGGCCCTCCTTTGTTTTTCTGTCCCCCTGGATTCCACCTGTTCTGGCATCCTGAAGGATTTATATCTGGAATTATTAGGTCTTATTTCTTCTACCTCATCTCTTGTGTGATCAGCAGATTTTATCCCTAAAATTTACCACCTAATTTCCAATTGTAATTCAGATTCTTTACAATGTCTGATTCATCAGACATATAATTAAACAGTGAATACATACTCTATGAAGAAATAAATAAAATACAAACATTCCCAAATCTTAAACATATAGTTAATTAGTAGATTTAGGCTATAGAAAAGTGAAACCATTCCTCAAACTAATAATTATGTTTTCCTTTTAAAAAGTTCACTTATTACTGTATTAATGAGTAAACTTGGTCAAGATCTGTGGCTTTGTTTTAGCTGGTATTGCAGTAAAATTAACAATATCTACTAATCCTCTGAGTAATCCTTTTGTTTTGGAATCTTGTTCGGTGGCATTGCATTAGCAAAGGAAAAAGTATTTTGCTACCCTCAAATCACAAAGAAACTTTAATTGGATTTCAACCTCGGCCGAAAACTGTTCCTAGAAAATCTAACTAAATAGAATTTTAAAATCTCATCATTTCTAGTATGTCAGCCTCAGTGGACCAATTCAGCAATTCTTCCAGCTTCCCTCAGTCATTAAGTAACAACCAATGTTCCATGCACAGTGACATGACTTAAGACTACTGCGATAAACGTAGTATAGGTGAGCCTGAAAAAAAGATTAAGGCTATTTTAATTTCCCCAAAAAGAGTCAGTGGGAAGCAGAAGTTATAAACTTTATTAATGAATAGTCTATATATGGCAGTCATCACACTTTTTAAAATATCCTATGGACTATAATGCAACCTAAAAAAGGAACGTGTTTATTTGACAATTCTGAATATCTGAATTCTACTTTTCTCAAGTGTCAGGAGACTACAAAGTTGGTCCTGCTTGAAAATGATGCACTTATGAATAAATAATCACTTAATATCTGACATTTGCAATATAAACTCTTTATTAGTGTGAAAACTATGAAGTATTTCAGAGCATGCTGATAGTCATTTACACCTTAGATCTGTCATTTATGTGAGAAAAAATTACCTTAATTTCAGATGAGAAAATCAAGCTTTAATCCTAGTATTGTTTATATAAAATGACAAAATGCCTGTGAAGCACTTAATCATACACACTGCAGTATTATTACTGATAATTATACCATTTATATTTGCAAGAGGCTCTGATAATAAGATGGAAATCATCATGTAATGGAACAGTGAAACTACTGAACAAAGATGTTTTTGCCTTCAAAGTATGAGCATGTAAAGTAGCTTGTGTTACCTTTTTTATAATTCCTTTTTTTATCATGAGGGAATAAAATCAATTGAAAAATGAAATGACAAAATAGAAAAATAAGTGAACTATTCTATTTATGGTTCTATTTACTATGTTGAGCATGATTATTTGTAAGAAGCTGTACACTTTTAAATATTTTTACTTTTGAATAAAATGTAAATATTTTAAAAATTGCTAAAAAGTTAAAACATCATTATTCTACTTTATTTCATAATGTACAATAAAATCAAGTTAGAAATCATTATCCAGGATTTAAAGCATAAATGGTAATTATAAACCTGGCCAATGGGCAATTAAAATGTACTTATTAAGTAGTTCCATTAAGATAAATTACCCTAATATGGCTCTTAAATTAGCTTAAAATTTACATAATAAGTAATAATTATAAATATTAAAGGTCCTTGCTAATTTTTCCTTAGCAGTATCTCCTTTGCATATAGTCACTGAGGTTAGAATGGTATATTCAAAATATAATAATCATAAAAATTCTTTCCCTGGCAAGCTAATCTCCTCTAATAAATTACCAAAGTATAGATATAATTCTGCATTTAGGACAAATAATTTTGACTTTTGTGCTTATATTTTAACTTAAACTTTTCTTCTAAAAGCTTTATAGAATGCCTAAGGACAGACTGCAGCATCATAATTAAATGTAATCCAGCAAACCACACAAAGCCTACATTTCCATCATAAAGTAAAACCCCAGGAAATAATTTTGTGCTGCATGTTCAAATTTTGTGAGTGCAATTAAGGAAATCCAGACTAACAAATGGCTAATCAGCTTGCATTGAATTCTAACAAGAAACAGTAAATATAAAAAGGTGTGTAGGCTCCATGCGCCTCTTTCATACTGAGTCCTTTTTATAGAAAGAAAAGTGAAGAAAAGAGACACAGACAGAAAAGGAAAGACAGGAAAAACATTATTCCTGGTAGTCTAGAAAAGTAAAAAGTAAAGAGCAGAAGTGGCGGCTACTTTTTATGACAGCTCTAAGGACTAAGTTTAAAATGATCTTTTAATTTAAGTGAAGGTCAAGAAGGACAAGGATGTTAGACACCAGAGTATGGTTCAAAAATTATACTAGGATTGCAAGGGATATGAAACTTGGAGATAGATCCTGTGATGTCTCTTTCTTTTGGAAAATAACTCTTGTAACTGCATTGATCAGATTTTAATTTTTCAAGGAAAATGGTTGGCCATAGCAAAAGGAAAGAAAGTCAAAATGAGACAGAGGAGCAAAAGGAATGAGGAAGTGAAGACAGTATAGAAGGCTCCAGTAGGCTCTGCAGAAGCATTCTCAACAGCTCTGACAAACAGTGAGCAAATAGAATGCCACCTTGGTAAGGCCCCCAGTAACATAGTTGACTGGACTGAATTAGATGATCTTCATACTGCAACTATAAATGATCCCATGTTCTCAGGACCATAACCATTCAGAAGTAAAGGAATGCTACAGTCTTCTGTAAGCTTATGATTTGCATTCCACACTTTTTACAGTCAAAAATTTCAGTCTTCCAAACACACAAATGACTAAGCACACATGACAAAATCCTGTTTAGTATTGATTGAAATAATATGAACACTTTGAAAATTACCAGCAACTATATACACACATAAGTTTTGGTCATGCCAGATTATTTTTGAAAGAATTCATTTTTTATGGTTTGTATTTAAAATCCAGATGAATATTCAAGCCAAATACGCATATGTTCTTTCAGAAGTGCCCCTTGACTCAGAGTTAAAATGTATTAAATGATCTTTTGACCTAAAGATGTTCGTGTGAGTTTCTCAGGAATATAAATCAGTATCTACTTTGGATAGTAGTCAGAAAACACTAATAGATAATTGAGATCTTTGAAATGGAATTTGATTAAAAATAGAAATATTAAATCTTATAATTCCTCAAATGCATTGCTAATTCAGTAGTATTTTTCAGGTATTGAGGTGTTTTATATCAGTTTAAAACATAAGAATTCTTTGAAAAAGTGGAATTAATTATAGGTGACTAAATAGAACAGTACTACATCTATCCACTTGTACGAGGAAAATGGCATGTATCTCAGGTTGAAAAGGAAAACAAGACCTTAACTTGTTGGTACATTTAATGTTGGTGTTTTTGCAGAGACAATATATTTCCTATTTCAGACATTTTACCAAAGCACACTAATGTTCAAAAGAAATATGGCTCTTGCATTTAAAGAAAAATAATGAGGTCATATGATATGCCCAAATCCAGGAGAGTTCTGGATGCAAGAATAAAATTTTAGTAATTTTAGTAATAATAAATTATAAATTATTTTTCATTTAGAAAAAACAATTATTGACTTAATAATTTTGATTTCATGAGATAATTTTAAAGTCAGATGTTCATATTGTCTTAAAATATTCAGATTTTGAATCATATATAAAAATAAAAATTTTTGAAGAAACTGAGTACAGTGTGATGATCCTTCACATCTTGAGTATTTATTAAAATGATTTAATAAATAAATCTTCCTGTAAAAATCTTCAATATAGTTTTTGAAATGTACAAAAAGATATAAAAGCACTGCTTTAGTTTTTAAATTAAATAACTCTGTAGTAATAACAATCTCATACGAAATCCTCCAAACTCTAGTAAATATATGAAGAATAATAGTAAAGGAAATTGATAGTTTTTATTTGAACTTCTGGTGTTTAGCACCAATTTTTATATTTCTTTTCATTAATTAGGTATAACCTATGACACAATCTAACAAAAATGATTAATCAGAAACTGAAGTTGGTGTGTCAATTATGATCCATTGAAACATTTTATATCGCAGCATAAGCTTTTTATATTATCTTCAGCTTGCAAAGCTAATGTTAATTACTGTATGGATTAATAGCTGTCAAGTGTGTCCTACTTTCAGTATAAATGAATATAAATTAGCTTCATAGTTTGGCAATAAATAGAGTGCATCACTTTTGAAATTCTTTTAACTCTTCTATGCACATATCCCATAGACTTTAGAGTAGCAGTTATATATTTCTCTGAAAAAGAAAATTGTTCTCAATAACCTTGGTTCTGTTTCTTTCTGTCTGTAATTGAGCTTCCTGATTGAGCAGACTGCAGGGATCGGACCACCTATGAGTATACACTGTGCAGAAGGAACCAGCCCCAGGCAATGACCCTGAGCTGCCACATCAAAAACACTTATGTTATTTTCCCCTAGTACACTGTTTTGTTCATTAAAAATGAACAGGCATTAAAGCATTTTCCTTTTTTTCATTAGTTATTCAAGGTTTAAAAACTAAGCTCATTTCACTTAAGACAAAATCAAATACACCTGAAGTTTTTTAAATGCAGAAACAGCCTTATGAGTAAATGTTAAATCTCTTTCTCTCTCATTCTCTCTCACTCTTTCTTACTCTGCTTTTCTTAATACATTGAAAAAACTCATACATCCTCCAGTACCAAGTTTATGTTCTCTCGAAATCAAGTAGGCTTATTGTTTCTATAAACAGTGGTTCCCACTTTATACTATTCAAGGTTGGAAACAGTTCTACAGTTCGTTATCCCAATTCCAGTGTCTCTTTACTGTTTCATCCCATAGTCCACTGCCAGAGCAGTATTTCCTAATTATTTTTAAAACTATAGTTATGTCATACAATGTCCCCTTATTTTCTTTTTTGCTAGTATTTTCACTAAACAAGTGTACAAAACCAAAAAAAAAAAAAAAAAAATGGAAAGACATTACCGGCAGCAATGGAAGGTTACCTTCAATCACAGTTATATTATTCCTTGTACATCAGATCCAAAAGATCTAGGCTTAGAAAGATAGTACTTATTCAAGCTCAAAGCCTTCTGTGAAGGCTGCCTGGTATTTGATACTAGCTATTTCTGGACAACTCAGAAAACAATGCAAACCCCTGGTTGGAATATATTTCTAGGCAATGACCTCAAGTAGATAAGAGAATCAGAGTATAACATCATAAGTATAATTTGTGAATGCATGAAATCAAATTACTCTAGCTAATAATTTTTTAGTCCTATAGTAGATTCCTAGGGCTACCATAACAAAATGCCACATATCAGTTATTTACTGTAACAGTGGTGGAGGATAGAAGTCTGAAATCAAGATTTTAACAGTACTATGCTCTATCACAAACCATTAAGGGAACATTTGCTGTGGTTTGTGTCTGGGTGTCCCCGCAAAGACACTTGCAGGGTTTTTAGAGTTTATGATTGATTGAGTGTGAGTGCTACATTGCCCTGGGGCAGATAGTTTGCATATGTAAGGGAGAGGAAGAGGCTGCTTGAGGCCACTCTTCCCTTTTGCCCTCTTTGCTTTTGCTGTTTTCAGCTGCTGTGAACTGTTGCCTTCTGTCATGTGCCACTCTGTCTTGGAGTCAGCTGAGTATGGACTGAAACCTCCACAGACTGTGAGCTAAATAAGCCTTTCCTTCCTTAATTTTGGGTGTCAGGTATTTTGTCTCAGCAACGAGAGAAAAGTAACCGAGACAAGCATCCTTCGTTTTGCTGCCCTGTGGTAGGTGATCCAAGGCATTCCTTAGCCTGCAGATGCAGTGCTTCGGTCTCTTCCCTATCTTCATATGCCGTTCTCCCTGTATCGATGTCTAAATCTCACTCTACTTGTTATCATACCAATTGTTGGGCTGGGGATTTAGCTCAGTGGCACAGTGCCTGCCTGGCAAGTGCAAGGTCGTGAGTTCGATTCCTGGTACCTGAAGAAAAACAAAGAAAAGAATCACCGATTGTAATGGCTAGTTTTCCCCATGCTGGGACAAAATAAGTGACACAATTTAAGGAGGAGAAGTTTATTTTAGCTCATGATTTCAGAGATTTTATTCCATGGTCAACTAGCTCTAAGATGAAAACATAAGGGCAGCAGGGCTTTGGAGGAAGAAAGCCATTCAACCAATGCCATTCAAGAAGCAGAAAGCAGAGAAAAAGCCAGAGAGGAAGGGGACAGTGACCAGATATAGTCACCAAATATAGACCAGATTTATAGGGTCTGCTTGTTCCCCTATGTGCTACTCAGATTACTTGTCTCCGAAGTACCTCTCAAGCCAGTTAAGTCCACATCAGTATTTACCAACATACCAAGCATGTTAGGTCTCCCTCCCCTCAAAGATCTCTGATTAACTGCATTTATAAAGCCCTTGCTTCCAAAAGGTCAAATGTTCTGATATTTGAGTTGAGACTTCAATACACTGTAACCTATTTTGAGGGGAACAATATGAAAATCTTAACATCTTGGTTTTGGAATAAAAGCTTAATGTTTATCCTTCTTGGTGTTGGGATATAAATCTTTCTGGATAATGAGTTACAAAATGTAATCACAGAACTAACTTCTACATTGATGTAAGTTCTGTGTATGCTTTTCATTTTGTATCAAAGTCATCATGTTTTCACAGAATCTTCAGACACCTTTATACATAGGCAAAACTACTGTATTGTAAATACATAATTTGGATACTATAATTTGAGAAGGATAATGACAAATCCTGCTCTACCAAAACAACAAAAAAAAATGAAGATAAAGAGGTCTCTAGAAGAAATTGCATCTGGAGAAATGCCTAAGGAAATGAGAGCTTTAAAAAAGAACTCATTTGAAAATTATCTTCAGGTAGATTACTTTCTATGTGATTTGAAAAGAGCTTACAGTGACTTTGCTCATCTTTAAGAGGCAGAAATCACACAGTAGGTCAAGGGTGTAAGGAACCAAATTTAAGTTGTGTGTAAAGAATGATGCTCTTGATAATATGTAGGTTCAAAATGAAATGTTTGCGACAGTAATCTTGTTTGGAGAGAGTTCGGAGGTGGATACTTCCTTCCATTAGGTTCAAAAACCTTTAATAATCACAGGCTATGTGTGAGAACAGGACTGGAATCAACACTAGAACTATGGATGAGAAGTTTGTTGGGTAAGTGGTTGGACTGGGCTGAACCTGGTCGCTTGATGAGTCCTCTTAATATCTAGAATTATATTTTTGGTATGTTTCCCAGTCTTCAAAGACATGTATAACATACCTTTTAAGTTAAATAAATATGGTATTAGTTCAAATATAAAATACAAAACTACAGAGTACAGTACAGATAACTATCAATCCATTGGGTGTCTAATGAAGAGAAAACGCAATGGCGTTTTTGTTTTTTCTAATGTATCTTCAGCCACAATGAACATCTTCATGAGAATGGGCTAGTTAACACTATCAAATAGAATGTATACTGTTTCTCCAGGGAAGCTAAAGGGGACAATGCATGCTAACACAGTGGATAATAGGAAATGGACTAATTATTTCTAACTTAATTACTAGAAATTCTTGTACGGTTTTTGTTGGCATCAATTTAGCTCTGAGAAGCAAATATGTAAATAGAATGCAAATCACAATAATCAGAAGGCTAAATTGTTTGTAATAAATTTAGATATTTTACATTTCCTCTTGCCTCATCAGAAATAATTAGAGAATGTAAACGACCTCATTGGAATTAATGCAGCTTCTGCACTGCCATTAGTGGCTTCAAGTATTACTCCACATTTTTACAAACTGGAATCATCAGGCGTTAAAATGGAAAAACAATTTTTTTCAAGATGTAATTATCCACTGTAGCATATTAGCAATTTCAAGTGTCAGATTTATAATTAAAGACCAGGAAAACTACCTAAGGTTTCCACAACCACCTGCCAGTCTAGGCTTCCTTGAAGAATATGAATAAAAAGAGACTTTATTTCATTTGAAATTTAGTGAAAACACAGCTCAATATGATTAATGTCTGACTACAGTGATCAAGAGAAAAATGAGAAGATATTAATAAGCATCTTAAATGAAAATGATGTCATCATTACAGACACGCTGACACTTAAAGGATAGTAGGAGAATATTACAAATGATGTATTGCTCATAATTTGCCAATTTATATTTAAAAGACAAATCATTTAGAAGACAAAAAGTATAAAATATTGCTCAAATGTATTACTGGATACTGAATAGTTATATACCTACTATGAACATTGTATTCAACATTTAAAACCTTCATTAAAGAAAAGTTCAGCCAGATGTGGTGGCTCATGCCTGTAATTCCAGCATCCAGGAGGCTGAGGCACGAGGACTGATGCAAGTTTGAGATCAGGCTGGGCTACAAAGTAAGCTCAAGGCCAGCCTGAACTGCATAGTGAAACCTTGTCTCAAAAATAAATAAGTAAATAAATAAATAGAAACATTCAGATTCAGAACACTTTAATAGTGAAAAAAAATGGAAAATTTTAACAGCAAAAATAGCAATTCTCTAATAAGTGTAGAAAAATATAGAATTATAGTGATATTCTAAGTAACGTTGACCTCAGTATTATTTCATACCAACAGTGGAAAAAATAAAATAGGATAAGAAAATTGTACATTTTTCTCTCATGAATAAAAATGTAAAATTGTTCACATTATATTCAATAACATATGAAAAAATAATACATCCTAAAATAAATAGGATCGATCCAAAAATAGAAGTCTGGCTCAATACTTGAAAATTCTTCACTATAGCTTAACACATTAAATAATTAAAAGAGGGAAAAACATCTTTACATTGTCATTATATACAAAAAGCACTGCAAAACATAACATCCACTCATTTTAAAGTAACTCAGCAAGTAAGGATGGATGAAAAATCCCTCAGACTTATTAGAGCCTATACAGAAATGATAATGAATACTCCTCTTGATGGTGTATGAATGAATGTTTTCTCCATAAGATTATGAAAGAAGCAAAGACATTTACTGTAGCCATGCTTGTGAAACCTGACTGGAATATCTGACCAGTGCAATAATTGATGAAAAAGACTTTATAAGTGTAATAGGAAAATAGATAGAAAATAAACTTAAATTTTTCTTATTTTTAAGTGACATCATTAATTACATGGAAAAAATTCCAAACAATCCATGAAAGTGCCATTAAATTTAATATATAAATTTAACATGTTTACAAAATATAACATCAATATAAAATTCCATTGTATTTGTGTGTAGTAAGAATGAGAAATTAAAATTTAAACTAAACAAATGCTACATTTTATAACAACACTGACAAGCATAAAGTAATAAAGTTTAAATTTAATACGAGATGTTCAAAATCTGGATTCCAACTTCAGAAAAGGAAAAGGAGAAAAAAGAGAACAAAAAACAAATATTTATTTTAGCACTAACCTGTAAAATGGATCAAGAAATGTAGAACTAAAATAATTCAGCATTCAAAAATATTTTAGGCCAGGCATGGTGGTTCATGACTGTAATTGTAGCACTCAGGAGGCTGAAGCAGGAGGATCACTGTGAGTTTGAGGCCAGCCTGCACTACATGGTGAGACCCCATCTTTAAAAAAAGAAGAAAAAAGTATATACATACACAGAGAGAGAGACACAAACAGAGAGAGAGAGAGAGAGAGAGAGGTGGACATAAGTGGAGGGCAGTATAGAATTTCAGTATATCATCTAGGTGCGTTAAAATGGAGTAGATAATCACAAATGAAGAAAAAATGGAATAGTATTAAAAGAAGGAAAAAGGAAACAAAAATTCAAATAAACAGAAAATGCAATAATTTAGTGGACAATACTGAAACAGAGCAGCAATTACAAAAAGTGTAAATAGGTTAAAATGACATTTGTATAAGTCAAGAGAGAATAATAAAATTACATAATTTTATTAAGAAACAGTTGAATGAAGAGCAAAGAATGACTGAAATATATATATATTCAACAGAGAGTAATTTTTTTTTACATTTAATACTAATGTTGCTTGAAAAATGAATGAAACAACGCCAAAAAACTTGTAAACAATCCTACACAAGATAGAGAAATAAAATCATGTACAATTTTGCACAACAGACCAAAAGTAAATGATCAGTATTTGTCAGAATTAGGAGAATAATTTTACAAATTCTTATTCAGCATGGAAGACACTCATATACTTTTATTGACAACAGATAAAAATCAAGGAGCATGAAAAAGGAAATGATTTAGAGTTTTTGAACAGTAAAATCAAGAAGTACCAGTTTACCTCATTAAAAATTGCAAAATTTTGTACTTATCAATTTAAAAACACACAATTTTAAATATATCTGTAATATTTTCAAACTTGGCCATGTTCTGAGGTGCAAGATAGAGTTGAACAAAAGTGAATACTAGTTTCATACAATCTGCAGGCCTCTAACCATAAGCAAACATACTGGAGATTTTTTATATTTCCTTTACTATCCAAATCGATTAGAGTGTAATGTTTTATTTTTTATGGATGATCATAATGGAAATAAATACTTACAGCTCAACAATAGTTGAAACATTAATATTAATACTGGGAGGTACATAAGCATAACCTAGAAACTTCTAGTATTAAATTACTGTGTTTATAAATAGAGAAAAGACTAAAAGTTAGTGTGCCAGGGTTGAAAATTAAAGGCAATGAAAGTAGAAGAATGGAAGTCAAAATTAAATCATAGTTCATGAATTAGGAAACACAAGCAACCAAGAAGCAGACCTGCACAAATAAAATTCACTTGTCTGTTATGACAGATAACATAGAAATATTACCATTAGGGAAAATAAAGAGAATAAACTCAGATTTGCCTTCACATATTAAAACTTTTAATTTCTAATTTCTCTTAAAACTGTAGTAGAGGAACGACACACATGCAAACACATTAAGACAACGAGAAGGAACAAGCAAAGACACTAGAGAAGACGTGCCCACGCAACCCCCGAACAGACTTCGCAGCAAACAAAGAATTTGCTCCCGCGCTTCCTACAGGGCAACAGACAAGAAAAGACGTAAGAGATTTTATATTTTTATGCGAATCATGGTATGGAAGACAAAAATAAAAGTTCAACAGGGTTATAAGTATTTTAGAAACTCAAAATAAAGGGATAATTAAGCAAATTAGAGTATATTCATTAAAGGTAATGATGTGAATCTTTTAAAATGATAATTATGTCTACTGTGCAGTAAGATAGAAGATGCCAGTATTTTAAGCCAGATGCTAATCAAACATTTTAAACCTTTCATGTTATTTATTCAACAGAAAAATCCTTTGAACTGGATACTGTTATTATTCTTCACCTCATGGGTACCTGATCCAGGCTTAGTTAAGAACGGACTTCAGGATCTCACAGGTGGTGGGTGGCAGTAAGGGCCCTCAAGCCCAGGGCTGTTGTAGAATTGACACTGTGTGATAAAGCTGCAGGCTAATGTCTGCCTTTCACTGCCATTAAGTGTGGTTTTATTTTAAGGTCCTCTCTCTCTCTCTCTCTGTCTTTCTGTCTCTCTCTCTCTCTCTGTCTCTGTCTCTGTCTCTCTCTCTCTCTGTCTTTCTGTCTCTCTCTCTCTCTCTGTCTCTGTCTCTGTCTCTGTCTCTCTCTGTCTCTGTCTCTGTCTATATATATATGTATATTTCTTCTAAAGACCTCCTATTACAGTAAATGATTCTACTGTAAGCACCACAAAGGCAATAATGTGGCTAACTTCCTGTATTTCACCACATGCTTAGGACTGCAGATAGCAAGCTTACTATCATTGTATAAAACTAAGTGAGCCTGGCCAAATCTGTACTTCCATCCGCCACAGTTACTGCTACTACTTCCTGTCACCGCCACTGTTATGGACTACATGCACAGACAAGAAGAGGACTAGATAAAGCATTGGCCCAAACACTCGCTGTTATTATTTCCTTAAGGGTGGTGCACTGCACCTTCAATTCTTTCATAAAGAGTAATGGGTCTAATTTTCCAGATGCTAAGCTCTCCTATGAGAACACAGAAACAATGGTGTTCCTGAATCATCTCCTCTTTCCAGTATTTCAGTATATATTGACTAGGACAAGTATGACAAATGAGCTATTTATCTTACTGAGTCTATGGTTTGTGTGAGTAACTTCAGCTTTTGCAAAAATAGTTTGTGTATTTAGAAATGTAGTGATACATGACCATTCACATCCACAATAGAGGATGTAGTTGATTAGCATGAATGATATTTTACCGCTAAGTATAAGTGGCTATGAGTCCCATGTAGTGACCATTTTATCGACAAGTTAGTAAAACCAAAGCATAAATCTGGATTAATAAGAAAACCAGAATAAAAGTTGACCTTTTCCCCAAATGGATGCCAATATATCTTCTAGAGTGGTCACTAACTACATGATACCAATTTTTCTTCTTTTTTTTTTTTCTCTTTTTTTTTTTTTTGTCCATGGAAGCCATTTAGAGATTTCACTATTTTCTTTCAATATCTGATTAAGTTAACTGTGGAGAAATATTTTAATATTTGTAAAAACTATTTTTAACTGACTTATTTCTGTTTTTTCATATCTGAAACTCGAACATTATTATTTCTTTACCTGAACTCACTGCATGAAAATGCAGAGCTCTACCTACTAAGCAGAAACTACCCAACTAAAGTGGCAAGAGATTGGTTCCAATGAGACCGAGGTCACAGAATAAAGCCACGTACAGGCCAATTAGCTTTTTGCTTAGAAAAATATCATCCCATGACAGCCCAACAGGATTCTACCTGGTCCAAAATTCATAAAATGGAATGAATTAGAGGAAGCAGTGACTTAACAGAATTCTTCTACTGTTAGCTGACGCAAAGGGGTATTCAAGTTCATGTCATTTTGCAAATTTGTACCTTTACCACCCTTTGTAAAGTAAAAAAAAATTTAAAGAAGTGAAATGATGAAACTGTGAATTGGATAGGTATAAAGACTGCATCCAAGAAACAAAGTATTTTGTGGGACTTGGTACAGTTATTCTTTTCCATGCCTTCATCATGCAATCTCAACACCACTTTAGAGGGGATTTAACTAATATATAAGTATGGTGAAAAATATAAAAATTTGTAAAAGATGTACATGAAAACTAGTTGTCCCTCTCTTCCCAATCCCCCCAGATGCTCTGTTTCTACTGTGAAGCTCACAACAGTAGCAGATTCTTGTTCTTTGTTTTAGAGAAACAGCATGTGCAAATGGATGGTACAGTTTATTTTTCCTTCATCATTCAAAAGAAATGACTATATTATTTAAATCATTCATTTGGCTTCTTTGCGAATACTGTAATTGTCAGATATAATTGATATTTATGAAACTTACCCCATGTGATAAAATGCTGAATCAAAAATCTTGGTTTGAAAGGAACAGCTCATTAATTAAATTCCCCCCAAAACAATTCCTTCAATCTATAAGTACAATGTTCAACTCAACACTGGACATATTCACAGTATATTTCCTAGGAATCCATGGTGCCATGCAGATTAAGCTGCCAGGGGCTGATCAGACCATCGGATACCTGTGGGGAGAAAAATGGAGAATAAAGAAACACAAGGACAATATTCAAGATACGAGGGAACTGCGAGGATCCTGCCTCTAGTGGACTAGCTCAGCAACCTCTTCAGTTAACTCACTGTTATAAGCAAGTGAGAAGCACGGGAGGAGGGGTAGTGTACTTTTCATGGAACAGTGAGTGCAGTAGACAGGGCAAAGTTAATAGGGAGCAGGTTCTTTGCTGTACGTGGATGCTTGCATTCTTTACATTCTGCTCCGCAGATGTTATCTTGCCTAAGGAGAGCCGTGGTTATGAGATTTCTGTACACAACCAGGAAGCATGCAGCCTTCCGCATATTTCTCTGCTCCAAAAGCAGGTCACAGCCACCTTGATACCACAGGACCACAGTCACATAGCCTGGTCCCCAGCATAGGAAAATATTATTTCATATCCCATGGTCCCCAGCAGTAAGCATTTCTGTTAATGATGATTTTTCATCTAATTGAATTCACATATTTCATAGGACACTGAATTTCATTTTTACATCACATAACAGCTTCTGTTTTCTCAATCATATATCATAGCTTGAAGGTGATTTTCACTGTACTACTTTGAACATGTATATCTGACATTTATGAGTACATACAATACTATTACAAATATTAATTGATTAGCACAAAACAAAGCTAATTTATCATCTCTTGTACGTAGGTGCTTTGTATTAGTTTCAGCTTGTTCTCTAGGTGTCCTTCTCATGGAAATGTTTTTCTATAACACTATCCATCAAAATGTTCAGTAATTAATGCCTGGATCATCACATAGATTTGGGCAGGTTGTACACGTAACAATGCTGTCAAACCTAGCGGGAAATTAGAACTGAAGATAGATTCCATTCTATTTTTTGTCCTTGTATTCTGCTGTATGACTCAGGGCACTTGAAGGAAGATACTGTTTTTATTTATTTATTTATTTATTTTGGTTTTTCTCCGATACCAGGAACCGAACTCACGACCTTGCGCTTGCCAGGCAGGCGCTTTTGCCACTGAGCTAAATCCCCAGCCCCTTAAGAAGACGCTGTTTTTAAATGAAGAGTGGCCCACAATGCTTTGTGAACCCAGAAGAATACTAGGTGAAAACATAAGTTTTCCATCTCTCCATTAAGAGGTCAAGTCTGTTTCCCTGCCCTTGAATGTGGGTTTCCATTGCATTTTTGCTTTGAACAATTTAGAATGGGAGTAATATAAGCATTTGTTGAGTTCTAGAACCAGCTTTTTGTCTTCCCCCTTGGATTACTAGCCTAAGGTCACTAACCATGGCAGCCACTTTAGGTCACTGCAGAGGAGAGGCTACAGGAGCATGAAGCAGGGTAGCCTAGACAACACCCACCCCTCACCGTCAGACAAATGAGAGAGACCATCATGAAAATCCCATACCTGCTGATCTGCCAGCTAAATGTATGTTCAGGAGAGCACCCAGGGAAACAAGTAAGAAATATCCCAGCCAACCCACCAGATCTCAGGAAATAACATACTGGTGGTTTGAAATACAAGCTTTTGGATTCTTTAACAGCAATAATTGAGCATGTTGCCTCTTACTATCCTTTTGTTAAACCTAACATCCAAAGAATGAGACCACACTTTTTTGAACTCTCGGGAAGCTACTCTAAGTACAGACACTGCTACTGTAAGTGAGGACCACATCAAGCGTTAAATATGTATTTAGAAAAGATGAATGGTGGCTACGAGCATGGAAAAGAATACGGTAGCTGTTGAGTGACTGATTCTCCCAGATATCTTGTAAAGGGCATTAATCTTGTCACTATATGAAAAGTAAGCCACCCAAAACCTTTCCTTCGTCATAAAAGACAAAGTTATAAAATGACTAAGTTATTATAAGGGATACTTTTAAGGACTACACACTATGACATGAAGTAGCAGAAATGCTGCTAAAATTTGTATCTAGTAACTTCTCTTGGAGCTAAGCTATAACCCTTTTGGGGGCTTTTTGGTTTGGCTTCTTGCCAAAAAGTTATTCTTAGTAGAGAGTATTCTGTTCTATTTTTTCTGTAATGACCTGAGCCTACCTGAGAAATCAGCTTTAGCCGGGAATATAGCTCAGGGGCATAAGCACTTGCCTGGGAAACCTGAGGACATGAGTTCGATTCCCAGTACCAAAAAAAAAAAAAAGAAAGAAAGAAAGAAAGATCAGCTTTATAGATGTCCAGAATTATGCCACACTATTTTGGAATGTAACTATTATGCACATGTTCAAGAATTTCATGTTACCCTAGAATAGTTAGTACAATCAGTCCTTTACTCGTTAAGAGGCAGTTTGTGTGCATGAAAATCTCAACTATGCTTTTCTTCTCTGCCAGATCTTTAGTTTTAAGATTTCAAAGCATCAGTTATCCTATTTTATCATTTTTCTGCCTGTAAAATGAGATTATTTATTATCTATAAATACAAAAAATAACTTCTTAATAACTAAGAGATTACATGCTTCTTAAGAGTTGTAATTTGGTATTTTGATACTTGTCTTACATATTTCTATAAGTATCAGCAGAATGTCTTCTAAACATATTTTTAGCATTTCTGAGTAATAATACTGGAAAAAAAATTGGTAAACCTACTGAATAAACAAAAAGTAAAAAATGAGTAAAAATTTAAAAAAAACAGGGACAGAAATAAAAAATAGTAGTATAAAATGAAATGCTACAAGGTTGGCAAATAACATTAATTAAAAATTTTAATGTAATTTATGGTAAAATTAAATGAATATATATCTTCTTAATTTTCCTGACAGTATTTTCTACCCCAAACTAATTGGAAATACTGAACTACTTTTTGTTCAATGTTCAGGACCTAAATGGGAAATAAAAGACTTTTGATATATTTAGTTTCATTTATCAAAAAATAGACTTATCACAACATAAGAAGATTAAAGCCTTGTCTGAAAGCTTCTTGGAAGTCTAACATAATAACATGCTAGGGTCATATCCACATAGGTATATTTAATCTGATTCTGGAAAGAAACAAATATATGGCTATTATCAATAATATTGGATTACCAAAATCAAGGGTCCTTACCTAGTTTATAGCTGTGCTTTTTGTATTATTAACTTTGGCTGAAAATAATGGTTAGTACAACAAAAATGTTAAGACAGGTAATTTTTAAAACTCATTTCAACAATAACAACATAAGACAGAGCTCTTGATAAAAAGCCTTTACTGTTGAGTTTGGAATTAATTTTATATTTGTATTTATATTATTTATTCAAGAAGTCCAGTGTAGTATACTCTGGTCTGTTGGCTACAATCATTAGGGCAATACCTAAAGATAGCTGTTGGTCATTCTTTCTTTTTTTTTTGATTTTGACATGCTTTAGTGCACAGGAGGAGATTTCAGTTATTTATTTTTTTTTTTTCTTCACCATAGATTTCTGAGCAAATCAACACAAGGAATCAAAGGCTGAGTTAAATTCCTTATCCATGTGTCTCCTTTTAAAAGTGCCAGAATGCTAACTTTTCATGCTTAAGTATTGATTCTATAGCTTATTTCTTTTTTCCAATTACTGTTATACTACTTCTTATTTTCTAAGCAGACTTTTTCAACAACCTGCCTTAGATTATTTGTGTTTGCTACCTTGCATTCCGTACTCTTCCTATTAATTGACATATTGGGAGAAAACTTACTGTGGTTTAAGAAATTAATTGGATTATTATCAGCAATACAATTTCTTTGCATATATTAACTAAACTTTACCTCACCCACTTTACCATAAAATAGAATACAATAATAGTAATAATCATTGTTATGATCTGGGGTTTATTTGCAAGGGGAAATAATAATATAATACAGGACACATAATTTATATGATTATTTGTAATAGTAACCCAAAGAACGATATACAAAAGAGTGCAGGAAATCTGTCCACAGACTATAGACCAAGAATCCAGCTGATGGCCCGCATCCCACAGAAAGGTCCTGCATGAGTCCAGTGCCTGACACAGAGCTCATAACAATGCTTCCCATGAGTCCAGCTGGAGGGCGAGAGTCCATGACAACATCTCATGCAGGCCTATTTCATGGATCTGCACTCTGAAGGTCCAAAGGTCAGTGGTGGAATCTAGGAAGTCTGTGCCAGTAGATGAAGGATCTGTGCTAACAGGCTGAGGGATCTGCACGGGGGCTAAGAAGCAATGCTCAGAAGAACCAGAGCTCCCCTGAAATGTACCACAGCCATCCTCAGCAACAGTGAGGTCCTGAGCTCCTCCAATGATCAAGATGGCTGAGTTCCCATCAGGGAAACCAACGCAGCAAGCCTCTCCAGGAAACCGGCAGTGCACCTCTTCCTCTCTGGAGTCAGGAAGCGATGCTCAACGTGAGGACCAGAGCTCCCTCAAAGTGAACCAAAGCCATTCTCAGTGCCAACAAGGCCCTGAATTCCTTGCTGGATGAAAACAGCCAAGTTTATCAGGAAAGCCAGCATGAAAACTCCTCCACAAAACCAACAGCTCCTTACAGCTTCCACCAGCTCCAACAGCCTTTCTCCGCTCCCAACTGCCTCCTTCTCTTCCAGTTCTGCCTCTTATGCTGCTGGCCACAATCCCCAGGTGGACCTCCCACACCCAGCACCATGCTTACTCAGTTCAGCTGAAGGCTATAAGTTGACCACCAGTTATCAATCCACTACAATAATAGTTTAACATATGTGCCGTAGTTCTGCATGTTCTTTCAGTTTTAATTTTTCCAACTTCTCAAGAACATCGTAGATGATGAAAGGAAATATGACCCACAGTTCCCTCAGACTGACATGAAGAACAGTGCACAAGCTCATCCCAGAACTCAAAAGCTAGGGCTTAACCATTTTGCTCCTGTCATTCCATTCTCACTCTTTTCTCTCTATAGCTATTGGTGCAAGCTATTTTTGAAGATGCAACAAAGAATATCCAAACTAGAAATAAAAAATTTGTGACATTTTTAGCCCATAAAAAACTGCTTAAAATCAAATGCTAGTAGATTTTATAGAGGATGAAATGTTTGAAGCAGGCCTGCACAGATACTGAGATGAGACTGGCGAACACATGGTCTGGAATGCTACAGACAACACAAGGAGGTGGATAGCCAAGGGTGCCCCTGAACCTGAGCCTGCGTATACAGATTCTTCAGACAGCAAAAAGAATGAGAAATGTTCCAGGAAGAAAGGCAATCGTGAGAAAATAGAGTGTAAGTAGATGCTGAAACCATGCCATTTGTGCCAGGCTTTGTGTCAGTATTTCCCTCTTAATGCACTCAAGAACACACTTCGTCGTCACCTTTGTGTGTGCTGCTAGTCTTGTTTTTCTACTTGACAAAACTAACTTACCTAGTTTAGTAAGATAAATGACTAACTAAAATTATAATGATCCTACTTATTATTCCAAGGGATTATTAGAGGAAGTTTTTGTCAAATTTCAAACTCAACTTATTTTAAATATTTCTGCTACAGTTTGGGCACATTTTGTGTCCAAGGATTCAGGTGCTGGGTGCTCAGGCTTCAGTGTGACAACGTTGAGGGGTGGGGTCCTTAAGCTATGTGGCCTGGTGGGAGGTTGTCAGGTCACGGAGTGTGCTGCTCTGCGCAGGGACAAGGGTGTTTCTCACGGGACTTGAAGAGTGAGTCGCTATGAAAGAGAGAAACTGTCTTACTTTCTTGTTACTGGGACAAAATGCCCAACATCCACACTTTAAAGGAGGAGAGGTTTATTGTGACTCAGAGCTTCAGTCCATGGTCAGCAGGCTCCAAAGCAGAAACAGGATGGCAGAGGAGCAGGGTGGGGGAAAAGAGGTCCAGTCCATGGCAACCAGGAAGCAAAGATAGAAGAGAGAAGACAAAGACAATAATATACCCTTCCAGGTCAGACCCACCATTGCCCACCTCCAATCAGCCCCCACTTCCTAAAAGTAATTTACCTAGAGTGTCCCCATGTTTTAATCACATTCCAGGCACATGAGACTTGGGGGACCATTTTAGATGTAAACAAGAACAGAGCCTGAGGGCTGGGTTGTACTTTGACTTCCTTTGTGGAGGTGTTACCATTCTTTCCCACATATACTGTTACTGTTAAAGTCATCTCACCTGCATCCAAGCCGAGCTAATACCTTTGAACTTTCAGAACTGTGAGCTAAATAAATATCTTCTCCTCATAAGTTATCCATACTCAGATAGATTTTTAAAGGAACAAAGAACAGGCTAATAAAATTCACTTTTAACTAATTAAATTGGTACTAGCTCCTATGAAAAGTCTTTCTTTGGGTAAGTTAACAAAGATAACAAGTTAAGTATTTTCACTTGATGGCCATAGCAAGATGAGAAAAGAAAATATTTTAAAAGTAGCTAGATGTTAGGAGAGAAAACATCAAATAGAGATCAGTATGAGTCCATGAAGTGTTTCAAGGTTAATAAGACCAAAAAAACAGAGAAGGGAATCAGAGAGGAAAATGCAATTAGCTTACGTAGCACAATTGGGCTGTGGGACCACTCCTCATTCACACACTTGAATTTGGACAACACGCCAAGGCCAATCCTCCTTCTACTGTGCTATGAAAAGCAGAAAAAGAATAGTAGCGGCCCAGGAAATCTCTAACGCTCCAGACCAGAGCACATCTGCAGCTGGACATACAGTAATATTTCCCCCACCTGAACTTTATTAAAAGTTCATACACAGGGACCACATGTCATGCATGTGATTGAAAGAGAAAGAATTGTGGAAAAATCATGAATATGACATATCCTTGAGGTGACTCAGCACCCTGTCAATCACTTCTGTCAATCATATCCAGAAAGACCCAGTGAGAGGAACCCTGGATGGGACATACATCTTTTAAACCCAAAAGCCTGACTTATCCCTACTTCATCCTTACCCTACCACCTGTACTGGCAACACCCTTTCCCTGCTTATGCCAGTCTTTTGATTCTGCTGGCATGAACCCACACATTCTGAGAACAACTTCTCTATTAACTTCAATAAATGTAACTGCTTTTTGTTTTAGCATTGCGGTTATACTCGCGATTCTTTGCTTACATACATCAGAACCTGTAATCAGTCATTCAGGAAGCCACCCTGCATATATCACAATGATTCCAGATACTGGCTAGTCTCAATATTGAGGATATTTACAGTTGGCAAATGTTACCTGTGCAGTTTGAGCTTTTAAATCTCTAGGGCTACTGACTCCTTAAAAAACTCGTGTCATTTTTAGCAGAATGGTATGTTTGTTTAGATGGTGACTATGAAATCTACGCTGCTTGGAGCCCTAATTCTTCTAAGCCATTAAAAATTATCAACTGATGAGTTGATAACAGCTACTAACGATACATTTACTGTAAATAAAAGGCATAACATACAAATATAGCCCCAAAAGAACAGAGCTAATAAGTTTGAAAATGCAATTTTTTGTGGTATATTCAGCCTTTAATGCATGCATATATGAATCAGGATTCTATTAGGAAAATCTTGAGGAAGAAAGTTTAAAAGACGTAAGAAAAAATCTAGGCAAATGAAGAGCACACTTCCTAAAGGGACTCACTTCTGAAAAGATCTCTGCCTGGAACTATTTACTAGTTCTTCAGGTGATGCACAAACATTAATCAGTCCTCTCAGTTCTCTGAGAGAACATAAAAATAGGCTGAGTGGGCTGCAAGTAAAGTACACTGAGAATTCAACTTCACTGAAAAGATATAATGATCAGAGGGAAGGTGTCCCTGGCTCAGAAGTCAGCTTGACCTATCATGGCCACTGGGAAGTGTACACAGCACAGCTGGAGCTTTCATTGTAATGCAGAAGTGACAAAGGAGGAGAAAAGGAAACTTGGAAGACATTTTAAAATTCATCGGAAAATGTATTGCAGCATCAAAAACATCAATCAGAGCAATGAGACAAACTGGCCCAGAACATTTAATTCAAAGTAATTCTGATGCATGCAGTAATAAGACAAAAATGAAATACAGGGTGCAGGATTACCCCTCTGATGGCACTGTAAACACCGCCAGTCTCCCACTCCCCAAAGAAACAACCATAATTGGTGACAACTTTAAAAAATTCAGTATCTGGAAAATATCCTAACGTAAAGAGAGGCACAGAGAAAGAGACAGGAACAGACAGAGATAGAGGAGGGGAGAGACATATTCAAATATTTACAAAGTGTGGATGAAGAACAAAGTTATTGGCATTTTAATTATAATCCTTTCCTCTTTCCCCCTTCCCATCTCAGAGAAAGGGAAATTCCAGTCCCAGCAGATGCAGCCATGAACACAGGTTTCTCTGATCCTCCAGCTTCCTGTCAAAAGCCCGGGAATGTGCTATATGCCCAAGACAATCAAGCCACCAGTATTTTACTTGTCTGCTTCTCCAGCACTGTGTTGCAGAACTTCTATTCCAGGCAAGACCAGCTGAGATTTCTAGGGCTCCTTTCTTCTACCTAGCCTGCTTACAGAGGACGGACTACTCCAGGCATCCCAGGCCAAGAATATAGCAGACCAGTCTGTTCAACTGCCACTCACTTCCAAGGCGGAGGTTCACACTGGCAGAAGCAAGACAAGAAGACACGAATCTATGAATTCACACAGGCCTTTGCTTATAACCAAGGCTTGGGCTTCTAAGGAAGCAGGTTACTGTCTTCTACCCTCTGTCCAGAAAAGTGACACAGAGTTTTACAGGGAGAGAGACTATAAAGACAGACTGCCAAATCCCTCCTTAAGGGAAATGACATTATTAACATTATTTTCTATGAGGAAGGCTAGATCTAAAGTACTATAAGAAATAGGAAAAATGGCGATAAGCAATGTAGCAGAGGCTGGTAGCATGAAAACAATAAGCCAACCTGTACACAGGCTAAATGTTTAAGAGAGAAATAGTAAAAGAGCTAAGGTCCCTCCTAGAGATGGGAAAAGCTTCAAATACTGGTTTTAAAATCTGCCTTAGAGCCAAGTGTGGTGACACACATCCTTAATCCCCACATGCAGGAGACTGAGGCAGAGGGATTGCCATGAGTTTAAGGTCAACCTTAGCTACGTAGTAAGTTCAAGGCCAACTACATAGTGAGACTTGTCTCAACAAACAAAAAAATGAATAGATCTATCCTCCAAGAAATCAGAATTTAATTGGGTAAATCATCCTGGTGCATTTGTCAGAATAATAGGTTAATAGCTATTCTCCATCTCTGGGTCTCACTATGTTCTCATAAAGATTCTAACCTTGATGAAGAAAATGTTCTAAGACTTTCCCTGCAGTCATCTCACAGCACTGCACCTGTTATAATTAGATCCTGGACTTTATTTTGAACATGGCTCGTAATCCAGTGTTGGGGTTTAGAGTTTCTTTAAACACTGCCATAGCAGTCCTTAGCACCAGCTCCCATTTTCATTTCCACATGGAATTAGTACAGATCACTGTATTCTCAAACCATTACAATTATTATCGATCCATTCTATTTCCATCTCCATCACGACTTATCTCCCATTGGTGTACCTCCCACCTGTGCTGCAGACCAGTTAATCACTGCTAAAAGACTTAGTCATGACCCAGCCTAAAACAGATAAGCACACCCTCACTGTCAATGGATCAACATGGTACCTAGTGCAACATTTCATACTACGGATAGTTGGAGAACAAAATGCGAGAACTGGATTTCCTAGAAACCAGGGGTCTAAGGATGATTAAGGCAGGGTAAGAAAAGAAGCCAGTTTGATGATGCGTTCCTTAACAGGTCACTGTTTCATATAAGAAAACTAATTGCTTGAAATTGGCAGATAAACAGCTACATTTGAGGATAGTTTATCTAGAGAAGAAAGAAAAATAAATTCAATACCCATGTACTTCTGAGTTGTATATGCAAGCAAATATTTTATCTCTCAAAATGTTAGTAACCAGTGTGGGAAGTACGGATGCACAGGTCACACACGAGGCACAGCATTGCGAAGCCCTGTCACAACTAATTGGCTGATACTTATGCAGAATTAGTGATGGCAGAAGCTATGAGGTCAAGGACAAATTTGCAAAATCCTTGGAAACAGATTGCTGCTGATGGTATTAATTGATGCACATCAGATCAGAAACTTTGTATCATTTGAAACTAGCCCAGTCACCCTTTGAAAATAAGAAGATTCAGGTTAGAAGAGCTTCTCAAGGTCAGCTAGAAAGCAACAAAACTGGAATTTATATCTATTAGAATCTGTCTAAGTCTAGTATGCATGCTAACCTTTTATATAAAATTACACTGAGAAATAGTTGACATGTATATTTATTGCCAATTTCTATTCTTTTTTTATTTTAAAGAGAACTTTTTAAAAGAACAAGAGCAAAATACCAACAATATAGAGAAAAACAAAACAAAGCAAAAACAATAAAAATGATACAGGGTTTCAGAACAAGATGATAGGGATTAACAGTAGTTATTATATTACATATTTTTATCTTCATTGAAGTTGGTCAGATCACCAGATGTAAGAATGGAAGATTATTTAAACCATTAAGGAGAATAAAATATAACAAAAAAATTATAAATGATACAGAGTTTCACCAAACAAGAAGATAGGAATTCAACAATGGTTGTTAGGTTGCATATGGTTGTCTTCAAATTAGTCATTCAAACCACCAGATATAAGGATGCAAATTCTGTCATTGAATAAATAAATAAAGCATTAACTGTTCCTTTCAACAAACCACCAGACATCACAGTACTGTTACCCCAGTCATCCTTCTGTACACATATGTATATTTTCCCTTCCTTCTTTCTTTCCTTTTCTCCTTTCCCTCATCCCAGTTGTTTCCTCTTTTGTGAAATTTCTTTCCCTTTCCAACTTCTATTCTGAGTTATAAACTCACACATGTAGCAGTTTGGTTGGCATTTCCATTTGATAGTTACTTGATATCTCAAGAATCCCATGTTCATAATAGCACTATTGACATTTACCCCTGAAGGATCTTTTCACTAATATTTTCCAGCCAGTGACTATCTAGAAACCCAAGTCTGAAATATATGACCCTTCTCTCACCTTCCAAAACCTGGGAATCTTTCTTTTGCATTTTACTCACTATGTGACAGAAAAGATCCTCTGATTCCACCACATAACTCTGGATCCATTTTCTTCAATTAATGCCCATTGTCAAAAACCTAGTACAAGTCATCATCTTCCTTAACTTTTGCAGCAGCTCTTAATTAATGTCCTTGTGTTCAGTTTTTCTCATTTTTAAACTATATCCTATATTTCAATAGACAGCATAGAAAATGTCAATCTGAGTATGGTTGTCCCTACCAAAATCATTGAACTTTCTTCCCTTGCCTGTAAAATGCAATCACAATCTTTTAACATAGGTAGCATTTGTCCTCCTATTCTGAATCTGGCTTATTTGGACTTCTCCATCATCATTTTCTCCAGGAGCTTGTTTAATTTTAGTGACAGTCATGCTCAAATACTTTCTGTTCTTGTAAGATATCATTCATTCTCTCAGGACAAAACCATGCTCTTTGTACACGAGCTCCACGCCATCCCAACACACTCATGCTTACATTTATTTTAGGTTTGCTCCACTACTCCTTTCTTTTCTCAGTGAAATTTTTAGGCTGAGGTAGGATTGTTGTGGGTTTGAGAACAGCCTGGGCTACAAAGTGAGCTCAAGGCCACTCTGAACTGCGTAGTGAGACCTGACCTAAAAAAGAAAAACTTTCATCCTAGAAAGCAATCCTTCTGCTTTATAAGATTGTTTAGTTCTTCATATCCCCATTGTATTATTAGTAACTCCGAACTTCTGTTAGATTATAAACTCTGTGTGAAGCAACTATGTATTATATACTTCACCTTGCTTTTTTCTATGCAAACACCAAATCAGACACAAGAAAAGCAACTCCTTCATCTTTTGCATGGTTGCACACACATGCACACACACAAACATACAGAAATGCCTGTACAAATACACAAAGAAATATATGCACACTTTTTCATAATCATATATACAAGGTTGATGATACCATCCAATGAATTTATATGCTTCCTCCACAAAATGATCTCTAGTTAGGTCAAATATTCAACCTATATACAAATGGGGACAGATCTAGTTGTATTTTACCAATTAAGGAGACATATTCTTATTAAGATAAGAGAAAAACAGCTTACTCAATGTTGCTCCTCATTTGTTAAAAGTTCTGATACTCATTTTGTTGCCTGAATATTGTTTCTTCTCTATTTCTCTTTACTCTGGATTCTTCTAATTACAAACACAGCATTGAGTTTGTTCTATTTTGCTCCAATAAATTCTTTTGTGGTGATAGGTACTAAAGTAAATATGTTCTACTCAATTTCTAATGCTATCTTTTAAATAATCAAAAATAGCTTTTATTAAATAAGCTGCATTTCATTAATTTTGAATGTTTACAAATAGGAAGTTTCTGTTAGATTAGGCAGGCATCCAACACAGTTCCAATCTTTTTGTTTACCACTGAAAAGTATTATTTTCTTCTCTCCATAGCATCTAAATGGAATAGTACACTGCATACTGATGAAAGCATTAAAAAGTATGAAAAAATAGTTTAATTCTCACATAGTAGAAGAGAACATGTTGAAATGGATACAATAACCTCAGTATTTTTGTCTCTAACTATTCTACTGGGATTCCACTGGTAAAATTTGAGAAACTGTAAAAAGAGTATAGGTTCTGATGTTTTATCTGATCAAAAGTCAGTATTTAAAAATATGATTTCAGTGCAAATGATAGCAGGAAAGCAGCTTTCTACTCAGTCTGCATAAAATTACAAAATGATAAATCCATACCATAAAGTTTCAGTTAGGTTGTGGTGTCTGTGAATTTCAGGTAGAACACTGTGATTTCTTGATAAAAATGCAACAATGGCAGTGTATTTGTGTATGGACTAATGATTGAATTTAGTGAAAATATTTTTGTTAGAAAAGATCATCTTCCCAAATACTTCCTGATAAAGTATTTAAATGCAAATGGAAAAGTATTATTTTGAACTCTGAAACAAAAGTCTCTTTGTACAAAAGAAACACAGTGCTTGAATGGAATGATTAAGACATTCTGGAGAATTCCTTTTCCTTTATTCAATTCATCTCTCACCATGTCATGTTGATTTAACAACAGCCTCTTTGTTGTTTTTCTTGCTACACATCTTTCCTCACTCAAATCTCTTTATTTACCTCTTGCTGTAGCTATGTATCCCTGACTATATCATTTTCCATATTTAAACTAGTTGATGTTTCCAACTTGGATTCAGTGGAAAGTTTAAATTTCTATGTGTGACATGTAAGGTCTTTCATAAATGTGTTTTCCAATTTATTAAAGGTTGCTTGGACTTTTATAAAACTTGGCTGAAGTGGAATAGACTAGTAGTGGTAAATTCTGGGGCTCTATTTCATCGATATTCATGGCCAAATCTTCATGATTTTGTAGCTCTTGATCAGAAAAAGACTGCAGCATTATTGTACAGTATGTTCTTTTATAAACTGCTCAAGGAAGAAGGTAGTGTTTATCCACACATAGCTCTCTTTTCCAGGGGAAGTGCTTTCAAAACGATCACGGAGGGACCTTCTGTGATCCCAGCAGAAAGCCCGTAAATTTCATTGGCAGGACAGAGTTAAATATCTACTCTTTCAATCTGATTGCTAGTTGAAACAAATGCTAGCACACTGACTAGATTTTACTAATTGTGAATAATTTCTTAGAGCACTGGAGAAACCTACCTGTCCTAATTATTTGTATAAAATGTACCTTAAACTATTTAGAATGTATAATGCAACCAAAAAATGTGTCACTGTGTGTTGTTGTAAATTTTAAGTTGATAAGTGGTATCTAAATACAAACATTAGAATGTCAGTACTTGCCGATGCTAAAGATAGTGATTTGAAAATAACCGTTTAATTATTCATGGTTGCTTCTCCTGTTAAGAACATTAATTAGATTTATTATTTTTACAGTTATTATACCTGGTAACTGCAGTATCAACACTGCAAGTAAGCAGTCGTTGGTAATTGTTTGTTACTGACAATTATTAGAATTCTTTCCCGGCATTTCAGAACTCCCCCTTCTATTATTCCATTTATCAAGTGTAGTACCCACCTTTTTAAATGTAACAGGATAACATCAATAAAATAGTAACAACTATAAAAGCAAAATATTGTATTATATTTAATACAGTGCTATATAGTATTATGAAACAGTACACTGAATTTTACTAAAGGATTTTGTCAGGACTTTGTACTAACTCATTTCGTCCTCACTAAAATAGGTAACATTACCCACATTTTAAAGATGAGGACTCAGAGAACTTACTGAAAGTCATGCAGTCATACAACTTGTTAGCTACTTAATCAGGATTAACGATGGGCAAGAAAAAACGCTATTTAATAGCATCCATCATGAAGGTAAAGAGAATGAAAGTTATGAGTTGATTATGTAAACCAGTCTTGAAATTTTGACTACCAAAATTAGGGAAGGGTGTTATATATACATGTATTCTCATCCTCAAGGAGAATAGAAACAAAATTTTTACCTGTGATTGACCATTATTCAACAAATGCTTAGAATGTAAGTTTTTTTCTTCCCCACAGAACTTACAAATTAAAGCCCATGCATTGCAGGCCTGTGATTCTGCTACACAGCCCACTATTAACCACTACAAAAGTGCATGGTGCTGTTAAATCAGCTAACAATTTCTTGAATTTGCACACATACTTTTATTTATCTCATTTAGTGGAAAGTATTACTCATGTATTCCCATTTTACTGGTGAGGAGCCAGAGTTTAGAAATTCTCTGTTTTTCTCTGGATCCTCGGCCCTCTCCAGGTCTTCTTAGTCTTCACTGTGTAGAAATACCCCAAGTTATGGAGCATCCAGGTCTGGTTTGGGATTGAGGTTTTGCGTCTGATCTGCTTCCAAGTTACACTGCTGCTGCCTATTGCTCATGCTTCAAGCACTGTGGCTCTAATTCCTAAACCACACTACATTCAAGGCTTCTATACTAGGTGTAGCTGCTCATTAGCAGGAAATGTAATTGAAAATATACAAACAATGTAAGAAAATCTTAGTGAAGAATGGCGTAATGGTTCGTATCTGTAACGCCAACATGCTCTGGAAGGTTGAGGCAGAAAGACTGCAAGTTCAACCTCAGCCTGAGCAATTTAGTCATAATACTCTGCCTCAGAATAAAAGTATTTTAAACAATTAAAAAGGGCTGGGCTGTAGCTTAGTGTAAAGGCCCTGACTTTAACCCCAGTACCACAAGAATTTTTTAAAAGAGGAGGAAGGGAGCAAGGGAAGGAGGGAGAGAGTGGAAAGGTGTGGGGTGGGGGAAAGAAGAGAAAGAAAGAAAGAAAGAAAGAAAGAAAGAAAGAAAGAAAGAAAGAAAGAAAGAAAGAAAGAAAGAAAGAGAAAGAAAGAAAGAGAAAGAAAGAAAGAAAGAAAAAGGAAAGAAAGAAAGAAAGAAAGAAAGAAAGAAAGAAAGAAAGAAAGACATGCTCTTGAAGAGAAAAATGAAGATGTTAGTCAAATCATTAGAATCAATTAGAATACCTTTAATAAGCAGATTATTCAATGATGTTACTGAGGTATGGATACTATTCCCAGCACATAACACCAACAATTTCAGTGTTAAAGACTGCATATACATATTCATCTCAGTGTCACAGGAAACCTTTAAAGGTTTAGTGATCTTCACCTACAAAATTTCGATATTTCTTTTTTTTAAAAAAAACATTGTGTCCTTATGTGCTATCATAATAAAATAATTGCAGTTATCAAACAAGAAGCTAAAAAAAGTCTCTGCTTTTATTCTCATCTACTTTCTTCCCTAGCTGAATCATTTATATTTTTTCCTGTATATACACAACTTAGAATCTATATTACTAACACAGCACCAAAGAATCCATTTTCTAAATGTTTGCATTATGAAACTTTTTGCTCCAACCCAACACTTTCCTGATATATTTAGAGATATTTATTTATACTTAGAGATGTACTTTCCATGACAGTTACAAATTTTATCCATGTGTGAAACTAAACTGTTTCTGAGCTAAGAATAAACAAAAATCTGTCAAAAATTTGCATAACTGGTGAAGCATTGTTTTAAAAACAGTTGTTACCTGACAACTCATATTGGCTAAATGAAATTTTTATTATTGCTGTCTTCCCTTCCAGACTGAAAATAAACAGGAATACCATCTGCAGTGACACCACATTTAATTTATATAAATGGAAAAACAAACAAGTGATTCACAGTCGAGGTATTACCATAATAGTGAAGAGATAGTAAAATATCAAATTAATCCATAATCAAAGTAGTGCATTGTCATTTCTGCTTGTTATGGCTTGTGACTAGATGTCCCCTCAAAGCCTCATGCAGTCATAGGTGGGCTTTGTCAAAGGTGGCTGGATCTAGAGTGTGTGATGCTGGGGATTGATTCATAGTACAGTGCTAGGCTCCAGAATACTAGGATTAAGGGTGTAAGTGATGCTCACCCAACATGAAATATTAACCCTCTCATGTGCCCCCTTCCTTGGAGCCAGCAGATTACAGATTGAAACTTCTACAAACTGTGAGCTAAATAAACCTTTCATCTTTTAAATTAGGGTGTTGAGTATTTTGTCTAAACAATGAGAAAGTAACTAAAACTCTGCTTTTGAAATTTTGTTCTATGAGCTCATAATACTTTAATATTTGTTTTGAATTTTCCAATTTATGCAGAGGACATATGCATAGCATTCATAATAATGTAATATAAATAATGCTGTTATGATTGGGATAAAAACTTTTCCAGAGAATGTGACATCTGTGCATTGCAAAGTTAAGATAGACATTAAGTATGAAAACAAGTTTCATTATATTAAAGGATGGACTCTTTAGATTTTTTCTATTGGGACTTTACAAACTAGCTTCCTATAATCTGAAATGTCATTTTTTTCAACTAATATATTTGCCCTTTAAATTGGTTTTTAAAAAAAGTTTCTAGTTTTTGCTGTACAGATTCAATGCAATTCCCA
>NW_004955404.1:18771674-18774056 GCF_000276665.1 Chinchilla lanigera | reverse complement strand
CTTTGTATGTCTATATCTGTTTTCATGAGAAACTACTTTGAAGATATCAATATGTAATACAGCAAGCATTGTTAATTCCCTACCACTCTGTTTGTAACTCTGTAATGTCTGTACTGATCCTTTGCTATTTTGTAAATTGTTGTCTGTCTGTTAGTATTTTCCTCCTTTTATTTCTAAAATAAAAAAAAGTTTCTAGTTTTAAAATTTTTAAATACAGACTAATATAAAGTATAAACAACATTCTTAAAAATATGAAAGGATAGGCCAAGTTCATTTATTTATTACAGTTAAAAATCTTTAAACAATAGAGCAACATTTACTTTCCAAACAAAATAAAAGAGTGATATTAAGAACATCTGCTAAAGAAAACACAGAAGAGCACATGTGGTGGAGTGGGAGTGAAGCATGTACTTCATGTATATGTGTGAGATATACTAGGCTTGATACCTCTGAATCATTTACATAATGTTCAAACATATGTTATTGCAAAAATAATTATGGATAGCAGAGTGACATTAATAAGTGTACATCAAATGTCTCCTGTTTCCAAATGCTCATCTAGAAATATTAGGGTGACAAAAATAAAGCCCACTCGGGTTAGAATTAGACAGTTATGGCTGTACTCTGCATTTTCAGCCAATTTAATCTGTGACTTATGATTTCTTTTGCTAAAAACAAAGGCAGTAACAGTCTCAAAGGGTCACTGTGAGAGTCGAGTACATATTAATCTTAATTCTGAGCTAAATAACTACTCTCAAAGCACTGGCATCCTAAGTGAGAACACAGATTCAATTATGCTTTTAGCCTTGTTTACTGCATGAGTGTAAAGAACAGATCTTTGCACAGATCCTGAATGTTTTCTCGAGTGGGTGCGAAGAGTTCAGGGCACCACCAAGAGGCCAGTGACAGCTAACAGTCATCACACTGCTGCATCCTTGTGATCTCAGCCCTTTGCCTTATCGATTCAGCGCTTCCTGTTTCTCAGTTTCCTGTCCTGATTTGACCAGGACCATCAACTGAGGCTTGCAAATACTGATGCATGAGTAAAGTAAAAAAAGTGTGGGGTTTGGAGCCAACAAGTCAATTCTGAATGCCTAACAAATCCACACTAGACTCTGAGAAAACCTAGTGAAATATTCCACCTTTATGCCTACTTTGAGAACCCCCTTGCTGCGAACAGTGGTGGGTGGGATTAAAAACCCTCCAAGAAGCTGTCTAGAATCTTGTATTTTCAGACTTTGTTAGCTGTAGGTTGAAACTCACAAAACTGGTTTTTGTTTGATAAATTTTGGGAATTAAAATAAATGCAGTTTCTCAAGATTCAGTCTAACAGAGGAGTTGTCACAAGTCCCATTCAAGGGGTTTTTGAAAAACCTCTGAGATGGCGCTGACAGTGATCAAAAGCACTTTCCTCATAAGGTGCTTGTATTTCAGATAAGCGGAGTGGAGGCAGGACAGAGAAGACAACAGTCAGGGAAGTGTCTATGGACCAAAAGGCTCATTCTCTCAGCCACTCACCAGGCTTCTGAGACTTCCCCAAAGGCTCAGAACCCCGTTCCAGTGTATCACACTAGCAGCGACAGGCTTCATGTCCAGCAAAGCTCCACCTCCAGATACGATAATGAGCCAAGCTAGTAAGAAGGCAAAAGAGAAGGGATCCAGCCACTGTGACCCAAGCATCTTAAAACCTGAGGCAAAAAACCTGCAGGGAATTTATAAAGCTTGATGTCAGTTCTTCATTTGTTCTCTAGATTCGATGCCTGATTCTTTTCAGTTTAATAATGTAGGAACCAAAACTTAATCATTTAGATCATCAAAAAAGCTTTATACCAGGCATGGTGGTGTATGCCTAGAATCCTAGCTTTCTGAAAGGTTGAGAAAGGAATTTCAGCCCTGCCTACATAACTTAACAGCTTAGTGAGACCCTGCCTCAGAATTTTAAAACAATATAAAAATGGAGTAGGGGCAAGCTCAGTGTGAAGGCCTGGGGTTCAATAAGCAGGATAAAACATTTTTTTCATAAATTATTGAATTCTTCTCCTCCCCTTACATATATGTATGAATGCACATATTATACATTTACATATATCATACATATTTATGTATATATATTTCATGAAATAACAAGAAATGACTAGGGCTGAGAATACAGCTCAGCCATACAAGTGCCTGTTTGGCAAGTGCAAGGTCCTGAGTTCAATTCCCTGTACCAAAAAAAAAAAAAAAAAAAAAAAAAGAAAAGAAACAAGTAGGCCAAGATATATTTTAGAATAAAAATTATAGTACTTCATTTTAAGGGGTGTTCCTTCATCTACCAGGGAACCAAAGTATACACTATATAAAGACTACTGCCATTTCCACCTGAGACTTGCAGCCAAAGAT
>NW_004955404.1:18648173-18771466 GCF_000276665.1 Chinchilla lanigera | reverse complement strand
TGTCACATGGTAGTCAAGGGGAGAAGGCGCCTGAGAATACCCAGTACATGAGCAGGGAACCAACAGTCACTTCATATTACCTACTTAGCCAGCACTATATGCTCTGGGGAGGAGTATTATCCTTTGGTGGAAAATGGCATTTTTGTAAGGATAGAGGGCACTGGCTGCAATGTCAGAACCAAGCAATAAGATCTGTGAAAGAACTGGGCTGCAAATACTTGGAAACGGCTCTTAAGACTAAAAATACACAGAGATTCTCCAGTTTCTGCCCTTGTGTACTTAACTGGCTATGCAGCTGCTTAGACTGCCCGGAGCTGTTGCGTCCCATTTCTGGGATCTAATCTGACACCTCTTCTATACTCACTGGTAAAGGAAACCCATGAAATGCTACAGTCATAAAGATTTTTCACACAGAACACTGAGTAAGCCCAGTTGAGTTCACATCTTTTTCAAACACAAAAGACAAATGTATTAACAGTTTGTAGGAAAGGAGAGAATTACTTAAAAATATCAGAGAGAGATACTGAAATTCAAAATATTTTTTACCTCATTTTACAAAAAGATATATATATTGAGCACCCACTGTATACCAAAGACTATAGCAATACATGTAAAAGCTTCTCCAGATGAATCCATTTCACAGGACCAGTATTTTATGAAGTAAACCCCAGTGACAATGTCTTTGTGTGGTTTGGACACACTAGATCCCAGCTGCCCACATGCTTCTCTCTTCCAGGAACACTTACAGGAAGGACTTCACTGTATTCAATTCTGCTCATTATTTCAGTGTAGTTTAATTGATGTTTCTCAAGAGACATATTTCTTTGATATCCATCCCAAGTCTATTATCATCTGTCACCACAATCATTTCCAGCCCTTATAGCTCATATCTCATTTTGTGCCTATATACTATTCCTGTAAGTGCATTTTATTCTCTGCCTTCTCCTAGACTGAAAGCTAGTGTTGTACAAAATTGGCTACACATGAAATCATCAGGAAACTTTTAAAAAGTTATTCTTACCAAGACCATACCCAAGAGACTCAGATTTAATTGTTCTGGATTTTGTTTCAGGTTGAGAAATATTTTAAAATTTTCCCACATGCTTCTGATATGTGGTAGAGAAAGTTGAGAATCTGTAACACAAAGAGTTTATTTAAAGAGGATACGAGCTGTACTGTACATACTATGCAGTCTGTGTCCAGTGGAGTCCTGAATTCAGCAGTCTTCTGAATAACGACAAGAGCTCCAAACCTTATATCTCAAGAACAGCATCCAAAATGAACTTGCTTCTAGTTGTGAGGAAAAGAGAGGTCTCATGAAATAAAGCAGGGAGATAGCTGTGGGTAAAGGGAAAGAAATCAGAGGCAAGGAAGATGTTGTCTGAACATTCTCAGTGGATTTAAGATACTGCAAGAAGGCTGAAATTCTAACCTCCTCTAGGCTGAGTGCACTTACCGGTAACCGAGTACAATTTTCTTATTCTGAAAACAAAAGTGCATGTGAGTCCAAAGAGAGAGACACCAAAGAAATAAACCCCTGACTCTGAAAAGTGAGCAGAGTATAGCAACATGCTGAAAATAATCCCCTGGACACTGTCCCAGTTAGAGAATGTCATGGCTCTACGCCAGAGAAAATCATAAAGAAATCCCGCCACTTCACTAATCTCACATTCAGGTAAGTATTGAAAATTTCTCCCCTCCAAAGGAAATCATTGCTTTGTCCTCTAATTTCATTTACTCTATGTACTTATCAGATGTAAATATATAATATGAGCACTGCTAAAATGAAAATAGTAGGACTGTCACTGTGTTTTTTAAAAAAGAGCTTTGGAATTAATGGAAGCTTAAGAAGTAGGTGAGTTTATAAAAAGCAAAAGCAATTGAAAAAAGATCAAGAATTAAAAAGACTACACACTTCTATGGGTCATGTTGAAAGAGTTTGTAAATTGCAAACCCTAAAGAACAGTTTGTGTGATGTCACCCTGACTATTAATATTCATGTCTTTTCAAATGCCCACTGCCAAGAACTGCCAGTTTATGAAATATGATATACACATGTAAATAATTAATTCAGCGATGTGTCCTTCATTTTCATTTAAAAAGAGCTACTCTGAGAAGCTGTTCGGCAATTTGCAATTTATTAAGCATATGTCTGGCTCGACAGATGACTTTTGTGCAGATTTGCTCTCTTGGTACTAAGGAGGCCAGCAGAGCCAGTGGTGACGGATGTTCTTCCAAGCATGACTGAGTGGACCGCATATGGTCCGTAATTATTGCCAGTGTTGTTTTCTAAGAGGAACGGGTACATTCAAAAGACTTCCTTTCCTCCAAGCTGAGGGTTTTTAATGCCAGGTTCATTTGCAATGAGTGCTTGCATTTTTGTACACTGAATAGTTTAAGTCACAATGATGCGTCTCTTCTTCAGAATGTATTAGTTATAATTTGGAATTATAATTAGAAATGCTGCCGGGGAAGGTCATATTTCAGAAATAATGATGCTAAATCTCTTCTGTTAGAAAAATCTTCCAGCCAGAGACTTTCTTCCTCCACATTTAACTGACCAGTAATTTTTTTTTACCATTATTAAGAATGCATGAACATCACCAGGGTAACACAAGAAGTTTCAAAGCTGTTGGCATCAAGAATTTTAAGTATTTCCTTTCTTCAAAACATAAAGGTGATGAATGTCAGCTCTTTAATTTTAGAGTTTTAACAAAACTGGAAAGAGCAGGATAAAAGCCTTGATGTGAGAGGTTTAGTTGGCTATTATTATAAAGTGCCTTCTATGTCCTGGAACTAAAATTTAATAGGAAGCCATTCTTTAGACAGTTCAGTGCAGGCTTTAATGGGCAGGTAACATAAACAGAGATTATGTACGAGTTGTATTTTTATGTTTCATTCTGTCCTTTGTCAACTATCGCTATCTTTTTTTTCCAAAAACATTTTAAAGGTACTATAGTCAATATTGTATCCAATCTCTCTTCTTTGAGAGGTGGGCATCCCACTGCCTTTAAGACTGTCTGATCAAAACGTTGCTGAAGATTTACTTTCCGCATTATCTTTACCTTCTGAATGAAGAAAATGTTTGCTTTTTGAACACTGAAAACCTAAGGAGTGGCTTAATCCAGGTTCTGTCATTCTCTCTGACAGAAATGTCACAATACCATGATTTTTCAGTCATACAGTCAGACATTTACACACCGTACACCAGCTCATATACAGCAGCATATGCTCTTTGGAGGTCCGTCTGCCTGTCTTGCCTCAGAAACAGGTGGTGGCTAATTAATTTAACCTAAAACTACAGTATCTATTTCTGCAAATTTAGTAACTTATAGCTTCAGTTAGGTATCTGGATGCTGACTTTTGGTAGGAAAATGTAACAGCATGGCTGTGTCTGATAACTCTGCAGATACAACGACAGTAGGATTGCAACTTTTCAAGTTAAAGGAACTCCAAAAGACTGCACTTTGCATTCATTTATAAGATGCTTCATATATATTTGCAATAATAATTACCTATTAGGTTAAATCATAATATGTGCTTTTATTTCTAAAATAATGATGTTTAAGTTTGATATATATTTATTAGATGATAGATATTGAAAGAGCACAATGATCAAATTCCATATAATAAAATAATAACTATCATCCCAACAGTTATAACCTGGTGTCCTTTATAAAGTGTCAATTGATGTGGTCCAATAATTTATTTTATCTATATCTCTGGTAGGGGCTGGAGATTTAGCTCAGTGGCACAGCGCCTGCCTGGCAAGTGCAAGGTCGTGAGTTCAATTCCCGGTACTGAAAAACAAAACAAAACAAAACAAAAAATTCTATATCTCTGGAAATTAAAAATGAGTTCCAGTTCTGAAGGTGCTGCATTTTGTACGTTTTTCAGGACATAGAATCTCCTCATAATTTCCTTCAGAAATCACTATTTTAGACTTACACTGAGTTAGTAAACTCCAGATGTAGTTTTGGGAATAAAAGTGACCCGTAGGCTTTTTTCTGTTCTTACAGACACATAGGCACACTAACAACTTGGCAGGTGCATTTATCTGTTCGAGATTTTGAGACAATGCTGCATAATACTTCTCCCTAAAAATCTACCTGACAGGGGTCAAAGGGAAAGGCCTCTAAGGAAGATGGGGAGAGTGTCAATTTCGGACAGTAGAATTTCATGGAAGCTCAGTAGGTGGGTAGAGAAAGAAACCTGGACCTGCTTTTCTCTTAGGCACTCAAAGTTGCCTAAAACAAACACTACTTTAAAGTCTTTTGGGGCAGTCTACATCCTCGGCAAGCCTAATTTTCTGAAGCCAAATTCAGGACAGAAATTTCAGAAAGGGAATAAAATGTATTGCCTGTGGTAAGTTGGAGGCTTATGTTACAGATTTTGAATATAAAACTGTCTTACCTTCTAATAAGAACCTGGGTAGTTTAGGATTTAAATTTCCAAATGAAAATTGAATATTGCTCATTTAGCTTGAACTGAAAGAATGGAAAAAGAACAATAAAATTCCTAAAAGCATCATACCACAGCAATATATGCACACCCATGTTTATAGTGGCACAGTTTGTAACAGCTAAATCTTGGAAGAAACCCAAATGCCCATCAACCGATGACTGGGAAAAAAAATGTGGCTGTTTTATATAATGGAGTATTACTCAGCTGCAAAGAAAGATAAAATTGAGACATTTAGAGCTAAGTGGACAGATCTTGAAACCATAATCATAAGTGAAATAAATCAGACATGGGTTGATATCACATTGTTTCTCTGGTGTGAGAAAGTTACACAATAAATAAGAACATAAATGTATAATAGATACTGTGAAATAGGGAGAAACTATTGAAAAGGAAGAGGGAAATGGGGAGAGAGGGGAAAGGAAGAAAGGGAAAGAAAGTTGAGAAAAGAAGGATAAAATGAAAACCACTTCTGTGAGAAGAGAGGGAAGGGGGTTGTTTGTAAAAAGGGAATGGAAATGGTAAAAAAAAAGAGGAAACAAGATATATCATGTGTAGATACAAATTCCCTGTAATGAATGTGGTGGTTGTGTATACCTCAATTGTACCAATAAACAAAAAAGAATTTTTTTTTTAAAACATCCTGGTCATGTGGTATGGTTTGTGCGTGCATGTCCCCCCTAAGCCTCATGCAGTCATGGGGTGGGCTTCTACAGTTCATGAATGAGTCATGGTCCAGTGTTGGAATTGCGGATGTGAATGCTACACCCACCCTGGGGGGCAGATAGTTTGCATACAGCGTAAGGGAGGGAAAAAGTCTACTTCCCACTGCTCCTCCCTTTTGCTCTTGTTGCTTTTGCTCTCTTCCAACACCATGAACTACTGCCCTCTGCCATGTGCCACTTTGCTTTAGAGCCAGCTGAGTATGGACTGAAACCTCCACAAACAGTGAGCTAAATAAATCTTTACTTCCTCAATTTGGGTATCAGGTATTGTGTCTCAACCATGAGAGAAAAGTAACCAAGACAGAATTTGGAACCAGGGAAGTGGGGTCATTGCTGTGACTATACCTGACCATGTAGTTCAAAAGCCTTTGGAAATGGCTTGTGGGAAGGGTTTGGAAAGGTTCAGAGATGTCACTTGAAACAGGAGAGCTGGAATACCTTAAGCTGTTCTATATGGGAGATTCTGGTGAGACCTCAGAAGACCGGAAAACTGATAGATCCTGCTGGTAAAAATCCAGCTCGGGAGGTTTCTGATAGGAAGGACTGCATTGGATGCTGGACTCCAGACAATGTATGTTATGTGTTGGCAGAAAGTTTGTCAGCATTTTGCTTGTGTCCAGAGACTTTACCTAAAACTGAGATTAACAATGGTGGGCTAATTAATCTGGCAAAATAAATTTCAAAAGAGTCAAATATTGAGGCTGTGGCATGGCTATTGTTGAGGGCTTTTAGGCAGATCTATACTGAGAATCAAGAGCAAAGAGCCCAGTAGGATGATTTTAAATGTGAGTTTGGCCAGAAAGGAAGCTCCAGTAAAGCTGTGGACTGTAAAAATAGAGCTGACATTTCCATTGCTGAGAAGGAACAGAGAACAGAAAAGATGGCCTGAGGGCATCACTAGGAGCAGCAAGTCTCCACCCTTTGCAGTCTCAAACCTGCAAAAGTGAAAGACTTTGCTGTGGGAAGAAAACCGCAGAGCGCCATATTCCAGAATGATGGCAGTGGCCACACCAGGTTCCAGAATGGTGGTGGCATAGAGAATTTGTTCCTCAGAATTGAATTCAGAGTTCCCAGTGATTCAGGCACTCCACCCCTATGGCCAAGAGCCAGGAAAGCCTGGCTACTGCTCCAGGTGGCAGCAGACCTTGGCATCATCCATGTGGCACTGGTTTGATGTGCATGGAGAATGCAAGAGTTCTGAGATTAAGACTTCTACCTCAATTTCAGAAGAAGGCCTGGGAGACCAGGCAGTGTGTGAAGCTGTAAGTGTGAAGCGAGAGACTCACTGTAGTCCTCAGAAGTTTGGAAAACCCAGGAATGTGGACTGTCTAAGGAAAGCCACAAGGAGGGAGCAAAATGGACCTAAGAGAGAAGCTGTAGGAGCTGTAACCACAAGAAGGTCCATGGGGGTGGACTTGTGCAAGTCCTTTGGAGCTCACAATGTGCCACAGATTGCTTTGGATGTTCCACAAACAACTACAGGACATTATGTTAGCCCTGGTGGATACTGGACTTGCTTTGTATCTCCTTGTTTGTACTTTTTGGAATGGTAATGTTTATTTTGTGCTATTGAATGTTGGAACTGTTTAACTTTTTGTTTGTACAGGGGTTCACAGCTAAGAGTTTTCCTTACATCTTGGAGGAGACTTGGGACTTGGACTTTTCAGCAATGCTGAAACTCTTAGGACTTTGGCAACTCTTACAAATGGACTAAATGCCTCTGCATAAAGGGATGTATATGAGTCTTTGGGGATCCAGGGACAGAATGCTATGGTTTGTGTCTGAATGTGTCCCCAAGGCCTCATGCAGTCATGGGGCAGGCTTCTAGAGTTTATGAATGATTCATGGTCTAGTGTTGGAATTATGGATGTGAGTGCTATACTCACCCTGGGGTGGATAGTTTGCATACAGTGTAAGGGATGGAAAGAGGCTGCTTGCCACTGCTCCTCCCTTTTGCTGTTGTTGATTTTGCTGTCTTCTGCCACCATGAACTGTTGCCCTCTGCCGTGTGCCACTCTGCCTTGGAGCTAGCCAAGTATACACTGAAACCTCCACAAACTGTGAGCTAAATAAACCTTTCCTTCCTTAATGTGGGTACCAGATATTTTGTCTTAGCAATGAGAGAAAAATAACCAAGATATCATGATAATACAAAAACTGGAAAAAATGAGAACAGTAATAATATTTTTATAAATTTCTTGTTTTGGTTGTTGTTTGACATTGGGTAGCTTTTTCTTTCTTTTCTCTTTTCAGAAATGTATAAGCATTTACCCTTTTGAGGAACCCTATGTACATTCTCTAGGGGATAGAAATACTTTCAGTTCATTCTGGCTTTTCTTTATTTGATCTATTCTATTATCAAAGGGAGGGAAAGGGAGGAAAATAAGGATTTTAATTTTGTGGAGAAAAACTATACCAGATTGTACAGTACATTTCCAAAGGATTGTTTGGTCAACACTTGATATTACACATGGCAATAAAAAAGGTCCAAAACAAACAGTTAAAACTAGCCCACACAGTTTTACCCACTTTTTAGCCCTGGCTTTAAAGAGAAAAATAAGAGCTTTCTTAACCTTGCTGGTATGGCCAGGCTTTGTGTGCTGAAGCTGTGTTTTTAGCAAGTTAAAGTTTCCTTAGTGTGGATAAGGTGGCTGCTTTGAGAAATGGGAAAATATATATGGGAAAATATGCTGAATACACATTGTTTAATACAGTCCACAGGCAAGTTACTGTGTGGCAGATTTCTACAGCTTTTGTACTCAATCCTGGCAGTCAGACAAATCTTCCTCAATCATACTTGGATAATCTTTCAAGTCTATGGGGTGGGAGCACACAGAATTTATGTAACAGTGACCTAGGGTCAACTGAGCATACCAACTCTCTTCTCTTTGAGTGTATGACATTCCCTCTATGTTTAGGCAAAGGAATGACTGAATTATTGTGATAAACAAGCATTTTCTAATTTCCATGCATTATAGATTTAGTCTAAGAGGTTCATTCTAAATGATCAAAAAAGCAATCTCTTTGAAAATAAAAATACCTTATTTCTTGCACCTAATATGTATCAGACACTAAAAAACATTTAATAAATGAAATATGGTTTAAATATTGGCTCAACTATGTAATTGTTGTGTGCAATAAGCTAAGTTGCTTAACCTCCCTGTGCCTCTATTTCATTGTCTGAATAATAGAAGTTGTAATGAGAGCTGGTTTTGATTATCAGTGAGAATTCAATAAAATACTATGTATCTGTTAAAATATCTTTCAAAAATAAATAGTGCTTTGTAATAGCTCTCTAAATAATATTACAAATGCTATAATTGCTATCATAACACTAGATTTTGCACACATTATAATCAAAATTTGACAACTTCAGTATGTTTATATGTATGTATGAATAGCCTAAAGGTTTGATTTATTGATATGACTTTGGATGATCTATGGTTTTAGTTACCTTAAATATGATCTTATCCATTCATTTCCTAATGAAATATGTAGCCTAGATAACAATTATGGCACCAAAAAGGAAACATATAGAGGAATCATAAAATATTTGTTTGTTCAAAGTTGCCTGTAGTTATTAGAAGCTTAATATTGCTTTACAAGACTGGGGTGTTAACATTTCATGATAAAAACTGAGCAAGAATTTTAGAAGGAGCACATTTTCACATATACTTTGGTCCACTAAATATGTTCCTATTTGGGGGGAATTTGGGTTGGAGAAAACTGTAAACTACGTAGAAAGCGTATATCTTTGCCTCTAACTCTAAACCACACCACTTTTAAGAAATTTTAACAAGGCTTTAATGAACATTACTCAAAAGACGTGATGCACATTTTGACTTTTGTTCTAATTGGAACAAATGGTTGGCTGTTTCCATCTCTTCTCTTTTCACAGAATCTGATACTTATGACTACTTCCTGACAGATAGGTCTTACCTCTTGTCTTCCTTTAGTTTGTTTCCTTTGCTCTTAATTCTGTTTTGTTTTCTTTTCTATCACTTTGATTAGCCCCTCTTCCCTTTCCTGAAAGATATGGTGTCCCAAATCTTATTTCTTAAAACTAGTATTCTCTGTGTTCTTTTATGTCCACTGTGAAATCTTTCATTCCTATAGCTTCCATTAACACTCCCTTACTCATGATACAAATCCTTATATCTAATTATGAACACAACACCTACTCCTACTTCAATCTTAGACTGGTCACATACATTTGGCCATAGATTTAGCCCTTTAACTTCAAAATGCCTCTTATGGCTGGGATCTTGCCTTCAAAGCTAGTTTCTAGTGGATAACTCTCAGTGATCTGATAATGGCCACCATGTTCTGACCAAGGAGAATAAAAACTCCATGCAGTGAACTAAGCTATAGTATATAGAATTCTAAACATTTTTCAAGATTTTTGCAAAAGAAAAATGCTCATACTCATCAAAAATTTCTGGTGTTGAACATGATGTGTTCCACTCTTTCTTTTTGGATATACTAATCTTAATTTTAAGAAAAAGTTTTCTTGGGTGGACCAGATTTAATTAAGTGGGCACTTAAAAAGAATATGGCACTCTAATTGAAGACAGATTTTAAACACAAAAAGGAAGTCCTCTACTGTTATAATAAAGATGGGGAGATCTATGCAAAAAGATTGTGACTTCAACCCTACATATTGGAGTAATGCAATTCCACCTCTGTATAGAAGCTTGGAAGCAAGCCCCAAGACTCAGATGAAAATGTCAGTTGATTAACACTTTTATTATACTTTTGGGGAGACTAAGTAAAAAATCCAAGAACTCACAGTGCCTAGATTTATGATCTTCATAATTATGAGCTGATAAATATGTGTTTTAAGCTCCTAAATTGTGGTAAGTTGGTGGAAATAGATAACAGATATATTATTCTTTGTAAACACTTCCCCCTTAAAGAAGCACTTTCACAGTGAGCTGGAATCCCTCTTGCTATTATTTAAATTCATGGAAATGAGTTAAGGTTTTAAGGTGTGCCAGAGCTATGCCTTCTACTTCTGAAATTTCCTTCCTGATGCTTCCTAATTCCATGTACTTCATCTTACTCTCTTAGGAGCACATTTATCATTTCTAGAGATAGGAGAATTGCAATAACAAGGGAAACACCCTGAGTGCTTTGATGCTCTCAACTTATTCTTCCCGGGACAGAAAATGCTGTGACAGTAAAACTGCTCTGCAGTCAGGAGATGGTCTCTACTTTAGATTTGCTGCTCACTGTTTGAATAGTCTTGGTTCCTGAGTTTATGCCAAAGGTGTGATCAAGCCACCAAAACCCAGCCTTCCTTTCTCAGTGTTTACACAGCCTATGTATTTTTTTATTTAAAAAAAAAACAGAATTTCAAAACAAGGCAACAGGAGAGTAGCAATAATTAATACATTGTATAGTTATCTTCAGAGTAGTTACTCAGAGTACAAGATAGAGACATGAGATATTGTCCAAACAGTATTAACACAAACCTTTCTTTTCAATGAACTAAGAGGAGCTAGCAGTATCAATAGTTTGACTATCTTATATATATATAATTTTCCATTCCTTCCTTTCCCCCATTACAGTTTCTCTTTTCTTTTGAATAATTTCTTTCCAATTCACCATTATCTATTATACATTTTGCATCCTATTTACTAATTCAGTTTCTCACACTAGTGAGCCTATAAAATGTCTGTACATGCAGGTCTGATTTATGTCACTTAAGAGTGTGATCTTGAGTTGTATTCATTTACCTATAAAAGTCTAGATGTCTATCCATCTTTATGGCTGGGTAGTACTCGGTTATGTATTAAAAAAATCACATCGTTTTTATCCATTCCTCAGTTGATGGGCATTTTAGATTGTTTCAAAGATTTAGCTATTACCAATTGTGATGCTACAAATACAGGTGCACATATATCACTGTAGTGTGATGCTTTTAATTCTTTTGGGGAGACACCCAGAAAAGGAATAACTGGGTTGAATGGGACCTCTAATCCTAGTTTCTTGAGGAACATCCACACTGATTTCCACAATGGTTGCACTGGTCTACACTTCTACCAACAGTGGTAAAGGTTTCTTTTCCCCCCAGCATTTGTTATTGGTTGATTTCTTGATGACAGCCATTCTTTCTGGGGTGAGATGGAATCTCTCGTTGTTTTATTTTGCATGTTTCAAATAAGCAATGATGTTGAACATTTTTTCATATATTTACTTGTCATTTGTATTTCTTCATCTGAGAAGTGTGCATTCATCTCAGATGCCCATTTTTGGACTGTATCTTAGAATTAGGGGTTTGATTTATTTTCAGTTCTTTACATGTTATAGATTTAAGTCCTTTATCTGATAGACAATTGGTTATAACTTTTTCCCATTCTGTGGGTTGTCTTTTTACTCCATTGGTGATTTCTTTTGCTTTGTAAAAGCTTTTTAATGGAGTGAGATCCCATTTGTTGATTCTTTCTAGTATTTCCATTGCCATCTGGGTTTTGTTCATGAACTCTCTGCGTACAGCTAGGTCTTCAAGATTTCTAACTAAGGTCTCTCCCAGGAGATTTAGTGTTTCTGTTTTAGTATTTATATCTTTAATCTATTTTGACTTTAGTGCATGGTGATAGATATGGGTCTAGTTTTAGTCTCTGGCGTGTGGAAAGCCAGTTTTTCAAGCACCATTTATTAAAGAGGCTATCTTTCTTGTGTGAAGCTGTTTGCCCACTTTGTCAAAGATAAGGTGGTTGAGTTTGTTTGGAGTTGAGTCTGCATCTTCTGTTCCACTGATCCTCAGGCCTGTTTTTTTGTTTTATTATTTGTTTGTTTATTTGTTTGTTTTTGCCAATACCATGCTGATTTTATTACAGTAGCTTTGTAATATGATTTGAAGTCAGGGATTGTGATGCCCCCTGACTTGCCTTATTGACCAGAATTTCTTTTGCTACTCTAGGTCTCTTCTGGTTCCAAATGAATTTTAAAAATGTTTCCTCTAGTTGTGTGAGGTATGTTAATGGTTTTTTGATTGGAATTCCATTAAATCTATATAGCAGTTTTGACAGTATGGTCATTTTCACAATGTTGGTTCTTCCTATCTGTGAGCAAGGGACATCTTTTCATTTTCTGATATCTTTTTTGATCTCCTCTTTGAGAATACTGTAATTTTCAATGTATAGCTCTTTTATTTCCTTTGTTAGATTCTTAAAAATTTCATTTTTGGGGCATTTTAGTAAAGGATGGAGTTTCTCTAAATTCTCTCTTTGTGAGTTTATTACTTGTGCACAAGAATGCTATTGATTTTTGAGTGCACAGCCTATGTCTTAAGCACGTTATGTCAAAGGACAAACCATTTCTCTTAACTTCCATATGATATATACACATGAATCTTTATTTATTCTTGCTAATAACCAGAGTACAACTCCCTCACTTAAAATATGTTTTATCTTATTTTTCATTTTATGGACTGTATACCTTCCCTAAATTCTTAAACTCTCATTGGAAGTAGCCATGCAGACATTGAAGGTCTGGATTAAATGATAAACATATAAAAGACATTAGATTTCATACCATGTAGATGCTATTTTAATTTTTTCTGAACTGTCAGGAAAGCAAATGTTCAGGTGCTGAATAAATTTCAAGGATAATTAAAAGAGAAACCCTTTAAAATAAACCTGTCAACTTATTTTCCATGGGAAAATAAAAGGTTCTAATCCTTTCATAATGAATAGCAACAAAATTAAATTCTATTCAGCTCAATGTAAGTTTTTTAAAAGATAAAAAATATTGGTTAGAAGAAAATGTTTTCCAAAGCCTATGAGTTCCAGCTACACACTACCTCTCCAGCATATTTCTAATTAAATATGCAATTAGAAATGTTCACTGTACCCCAAGGCTTCCCATCTTATTTAAATAACTACTTGTCCTATTTTCAAAAGCAAGTATAGCTTTCTAAGTATTTTTTAAACTTTTCAGATTTTCTCTGATTTCTTTAGCCAATGCATTTCTTATTAAAATGTAACTCTTTAGAAATATGAAAAATTCCTTAAAACATTTAATAACTGTAAATTGGATATCTCTAAGTAGCTGATATTAGGTAAAAGCATAAGATGTACTCTCAGAAAAATGAATGTCTACTTTCTTTAAGGACATTTAAGGTATTATTCATGTGAAGGTATATATTATATGTATTTTTTACTCGGATGCCACTGAAAACTATAAAACCAAATAAATGTTCCAACTCATAGTATATCAATAATTTATTATGCAATAAAAATTAAATTTTACTTGTTCACATGGTTTTAAATAGTGATTCTTTAAACAGCAAAGTTAAGCGTAATGTTTTATTCAGAATATTATAGTATGCTAAAACTATCATATGGATAATACCTATGGGAAAACTCATTTTAAATTATAAGCACTTTTCACAAATGACTTAAGAGATGGATTAGGCTTTACATATACCAAACTAGAGTCCTTCCATTTTATCAGACTCTACTGAGTGAAAACAAAAGATAATGGTAAGTTTTTGTTTTTTGGGGTTTTTTTGTTTTTCTTCCAGTACCAGGAATTGAACTCATGACCTCACGCTTGCCAGGCAGGCACTGTGCCACTGAGGTAAATTCCCAGCCCCAATGGTAAGTTTTATTATTAGAGTTTTGTAGTACAATTTAATTATTTGGATTTACCCTTTTAAATTTTAATTTCTATGGCAATGGTTGAGTTAAAAGTTGAAAATCTGTGGTGGTTCTCAGGAAGATGCTGAACTACTGTCAGATTTTTGTCTTTCTCTTTGGAAGGCAACCCTAGAGAACAGACATGAGCAAAGCTAGATGCTCAGATTTCAAGGTACAAATAAGTGAGAAACATTTGGAGAAAGTAAAAATACACTAATTTTATCACCACTCTTAAATCCCTACTTCAACCCATATCTCCCTAGCAGGTCAGTGACCGTTTGTCATTTTGTGGAATTTAAGAAAAGATAAATATGGTTCTGGCTTAGGGAGTAATGTGAAGCCAGGACAACACACACCCTAAGAGGAAAGCAGGTAACAAGGATGGAATGTCATCAGCTATGATCAGTCTTTCTGTCTACAGCCTACAAAGTCCAGAAACATTGTCAGATATCGTTACACAAAAATCAGAAATCACTATTGTAGTAAAAACACCTCAACACATGTGTTATTTGTGTGGACATATGTGTGATAATCACATTTCAAACAAATGAAGCTGTAATATCTAGAACAGACATGAAGAATTACTGCACATTTGTAAGAAAAGGGGAAGAAGTTCAAAGAAAAATCGTGGGAAACTGGACAATATTCACTTAAGGAAATGTAAAATACTGAACCATTACATGGAGTCTAAAAATCAGAAAAATGCAAAGCTGATGAATATCATAATCTACCATAATATCTTTATCAAAATGACAAAAAATTAAAAATGAGATAGCATCAAGGGATAATAAAAATGTACAGAAATATGATATGTAGAACTGCTAATACAATTTTCCATGAGAACACATTTTCTGCATATGTAGCAGTGTTTAGGAAATTTGGAACACGTACACCATGTATCCTAGGAATCCTTCTGGTTGTCACTGTAGAAGGATCCTTGCTAAGCAACAAAAGGATCAAATTCAAGGGGTCCTCATTACAGAGGCATTTGTGATAGAAGAAGACTACAGGTCACTTAAGTTTCAGCCACTAGAGTCTGAATAAGATGGATGCAGACCACAAAATAATATAAAGCTTATTATGAAGAGTTCAGGGGGAGTATTTTAGATGTGCATGAAGAAATATGACTACATCTTTCAGACACTGAATAAAAAACAGGGAAAAGAAAGAAAATCATGTGAGATTTATAGCCTAAAGCAATTTATATAAATGATACATAAAACAAAATATACATTTGAACATGTAAATTTTATTAAACAGCTCAGAGTAGATGCCTGTGAGGAAGAATAAGACAGAGTTAGGGTACCAGAGAATGGATGATTTAATGGATATAATTGACAAGGACTGAATGTTATGATTAAATTCTCAGCCTTTGAGGTTAAAAATAAAACCTGGTGAAAATACGGAGTGTAAATTATAATGTATGCACTTACACCTACTCAAGAGAACAAATGGATTTAAGCGCTTTATAGTTCTATTTACATATAAACTGTGATATGCTCATTATAAATCTTTCTTATTTTCTCATTAAGTTGGTATTTCCTCCCAGCTTTTCTTATCAACCTTTTTGTTAGTCTAGTTTGATTTACTGTGGGCACACTGCAAGCATTCATACTTACTTTATAATTCAATCTTTACACTAATCAAATATGACCTTTCCAAGTTAATATGTTCTTTTTCAAGCTTGCCTTTATTTTGTTCTTGAAGAATATGAAAGTGTTTGAACTGTGAAGTTTTTGGTTTACTTTTCTGCTTTCTGATTCTATCGTCTCTCAGCTAGATATATTCAGGAAAAGCAAGAGTAGTAACTAAAGCCATGAATAAAAAGTCCTATAGCTATAGGACAATAAAAAGTCCCGTACCAAAAACTTTATGTAATTATGTAGAAACAAGATGATAGTGAATCCTAAAATATCACCAGTTTAATAACATTCCCATCTATAGGCGCAGAAAAGTCTAATTTGGTAAGAATAGGGAAATTATTTTCTCTTTTATTTGAAAATGGCATTTTTCATCTGTTACTGTACAATATATGTGTACTAACTTCTTAAAACAGAAGAGTAGTCTAAAGGAAACATCGTAAAATAGTAAATATTTTGTTTCCTTTAATTTTTCAGATTTTAAAATATTTTATGTTTAATTCTATTTTATGGACTAAAATAGTAGTATTTCCTGTTAATACCACACTAAATGTTCATCACGACAGTCTTAGATAATCATTAAGTAAAGTAAATGCAAATAATTTGCAGAAATATAGTTTATTTTCTAAATATATCCATCTTAAAGGGAGCATTAGTCAGTCACTATAACTTTAGTCTAACACAAAACCACCAAAAAGAATGGTAAACCCATGAACCTAAAATATATATACATTTAGTTTGATTGTTTTCATTAGTCATGTAAATCATGACCAGATTTGCTGTACCCATGAAAATAGTTCGTATGGAGATAGGCTGAACAGATTAATGTACAGATTGTGTGATTTGCAAGAACCTGGAAGTGAACTGGGCCTATGCTGAAACTTCTGATCCGCCGTAATGTAAACACAACTAGTATTATTCTTATAAGTAGCAAATATTTACCAAGTTCCCTTGAAAATTACAGCCCTAGGAAAACTACTGAAGATTCATTTTATCAACTATCATTTGAAAGAAATCTAAATTCATAAGCTACATAAAATAAAGAAAATAAGACAATTAACAGCTCAGAGACAAAACTGAAATCCAGTCTATACTAATGCCTCGTGGGGTGTGACAGTTTTCCTCCACTCAAAGTGTAATAGAAGGTCTCACATCCCCACGGAGTTTACATTTTTGATGTAGAGAATTTCTGTTTCCAAAGAAGAAAAAATAAATTGCCTACTTCTAAAGGTAAGAAGGAGGTATATTTCTGTCTCTGTGAAGGTGGTGAAGTTTATAATTTGGCATCTCCATTAATTTTCTAGGGTTGTAGTATTAAACAAAAAATTGATTCACTTAAAAAATAAAAGCATACTGGAGGTTAGACAGCTAAGGTGATGTTTAATTCCTCCTTGAATGTTGCATTTCAACACATATTTGGGGAGTACAAAATTCAAGAAAGTGGCTGTCTCCTCTAGTATGAACTTACTTATATTAGCCTTCTTAGCAGGAGGACAAAACAACTAACACTCACCACTTAAAGGAGGCAAGATTTATTTTTAGCTCATGTTTTCAGAGTATCAGTGGCAGAAGGGCATAGCCAAAAAGACCTGCTCAACCCGTGGAATCAGGAAGCAGAGAGAGTGGAGAAGGCCCAGGGAGTAAGAGGCAAGGGACTAGATATAGTAGTTTTCAAGGTCATGCCAGACGTACCCAGATGGTTTTTAATGCCCAAGGCAGCTCTCAAGCCCAGTAAGTCAACAATTAAAATTAATAGTCACATTCTACCCGTTGTCAATTTGTCATCCTAACACATCAATTGAAACTACACTAAATCTTCAAGTAAATGCAATAACAAGGTCATAACACTGCCTAACGTGACGTGCCTCTTCTGTATACGTCCAAATACGCATTAATTTCTTCTCTGAAAGTCTCAATTGTCCTAACATTGCTCAAAATTTTTGGATTGGTTCTTTTCAATCCAAAAATTGTTTTAACTTTAAATTTTGCTAAGTTTTTCAAATCTTTCTTGTTTCTTTTTTTTTTTTTTTTTTTTTTTTTTTTTTTTTTTGCTTTTGATTCTCACTAAAAGCAGTCAGCAGTACCAATGTCAGAACCTAAACACTGAGTTACTTTGAAATTTCTTCCACCGGATTAGTCAGCTCACTTCCTTTAAAGCAAGTCTCACTTGAAGTCTCAAGATAACAGAAAAATGTGGACAAATTTTCTTTTACCTACTAATACACATGACCATTAGCCTAATTCCCAGTGAAATCCTCATTTCTTTCTGAAATCTGAGGAAACTGATCTTTAGCACTTATGTTCTTATCAATATTCTGGTCACTTGAACTACAACCAATAACGCCTAATAGATTCTGCTAACAGAATTTTGTGTTTTCTTTAGCCCATTTCTGCAGACTTTTCCAAATTCCTTGTGCAAACTAGTTCCAAAGCCTTTTGTACCCCATGGTCAGTTATACTCACAGAAACAACTCCACTCCTATGGAACAAGTTTTTTTGTATGAGCTTTTCAATCACTGGGACAAAATACCTGCCATCATAACTTTTTTTGTTATTTTTTTACTGGTACCGGGAATCAAACTCATGACCTTGCGCTTGCCAGGCAGGTGCTGTGCTGCTGAGCTAAATCCCCAGCCCCCTGCCATTGTAACTTAAATGAAGGAGAGATCTATAGTTGGCTCATGGTGTCAGAGGTTTCAGTTCATTGTTAGCTGGCTCCATATTGTGGTATAGGACATGGCAGAAAATAGCTTCTTAACTCATAGTATACAGAAAGTGGAAAGAAGAGAGAAACCTCCAGAGAGGAAGGGGTCAAAGATCAAATAGTCTCTAAGATCATGCTTTTATGACACACCTAAGCACACCAAGGAGTATATTTTACTACTCCCATACTGGTTTCCCAAGCCTTTCAAATTGGCAGTTAAGATAATCCGTCACTCCACTGTAGGTGCAGAATCCATCTTGTTCTCAAAATATCACCTGGAGAAGCTAGATATGGGCCAAAAGTACATTTCTATTCTCACCACTGTTATTGAGGTGAATAGATTAAATGCTAATTTTTCATGCAGTAATGTAGTGTATCTGCTAACATCTACCTATAATCCTATTTCTCTTTCAAGTAATATAATATCTAAATATACATCTAATATACTGACATAGCATCAACTTATTAGAAGAGGGACAGCTTTAATTCACTAGTGGATGTGGTTACCTCTGGCCTAATACTCAGTAAGATCAAGTAATTGATATTTAGGGGTTTAGAATTCATGAAATAAATGCTTAAATATTTACTGGAATTTTTTATTTGAAATTTATTTACTGGAATTCAGGAAAATGAATATTCTTTAGAAATGTAATTTCTAATTCATTTGAACAACAGGAAGCATTCTCCAAATGTCTTAATGTAGTATAAATGTGCATTTGATACTGGCAGGCTTATCATTCTCAGTCCCTCATTTTTACATCCTAGAAAGCCATGGGGACAGGATGTTTTGTCATTATTATGTAATCATTGGGTTACCCAATTGTGATTAGGTAAGAAACTGAACCGAGAATTCAATATAAGTTCTGAGTGATGTGCCTTGGTAAGTTCCTTTTATAGTCAAAAACATTTTTCATAAATGTGTAAAAAATATACATACATGCCCACTTAGAGCTTACTACAGTTGAAAGGAGCTAATGTGGGACAGGCAGAATTCCATGGTTGCCAAAGTGAGCAAGAGTCCAGTGAGGAATCAAGGAGATTCACAAAGCTCCACACACTAAATAAACCCTTGCTAGATATTTTTCAGTACCTAGTGCTCAAGTTAATTGCTTCTACTTATTACACTGAAATTTAACTTGAAAAGGATTTGTGCATTAAAATGTGTTTTACTCAAGTTTTTTGAGGGTATTTCAACTTCTCCAAATGAATTAAATATGGTTTGAGAAGATCTTTGAAAAATGAATAGAAACAATTGGCAAGAAGAATTGAGTGTAGGCAAATAAAAATGGAAGAACTATAGTGACCCTAAGTATGGTGTATTTTCATTCTTACCTTCATTAATTGCTTTAATGCTACTAGAATTTTTTAAACAACTGGTTAAATGTAATTATATCAGCTTTTTAAAATTTTACCAAAAAATTTAAAAATTAGAGACCGGAAGTACCTGGGTGTACAATGGAGTGTTTTTTAAATGTCTTAGAAACTTTTTTTGAGACCGTGTCCCGACTGGCTTTGAACTCACTGTTTTAGAAACTTTTGTGAAAACAATTCAGTTATCTGAATCTGATTTTCCAACTGTCCTTTGGGAACCTGTGCACAACTCTTACAGGCTCTGGTTGCTGAAAGGCAGAAGGGTGGGGCAGACTGGTAAGTCTTTGGAGTTCATTTCAAGCACAGCATTTCTGATCATTGAATCTGCGCACTGAGACTTCAAGAACATTTGATTAGAGCATTTCCTGTCTTTAAAATAAATTCTAAGAAGTAAAAGCGACATAGTAAGCAGATTAAACGCCAAGAGGAAGTGGTGCTTCTTTACAATTAGATATTATTTCAAACAGCTTTGTTAAACTTCCAGATCATTTTCTGTTGACCACATATGGTTACAGTGTTGGTTCCCAATAGGAATTTACATTTTTCAATTATGTTTTTTAGGCAAATATCATTAAAATACAGCTTACTCCACTAATATGGTGCAACAGTGGAGATAGATTAATTATTGCACTGCAATGTACTTCTGTTTCTTTTTTGTCTGTTGTTACACTAAATGGAATAGAATAATAGAAGAATAAAACACCCTATCGTGCTGTAGAAGTAACTGCACTTCTTCCTTTGAAAGAAGCATACCAATTTAATTAATTATAAATTATTTGTTAATAGACGTTCATACCAACACCAGGAAATTTTATTATTTGGCAAAAATCATAATTTAAACATGAATTGCATTAGAGAAAAAGTACAATTTCCTTGAAAGTTCATTTTGACTTCCTCATGAATACTAACTAATAAATATTATTCTTGCTGAAATACTGTTTTTTGTTTGTTTGTTTGTTTTTGGTTTTTCTCCGGTACCGGGAACCGAACTCACGACCTTGTACTTGCTAGGCAGGCGCTTTGCCGCTGAGCTAAATCCCCAGCCCCCGAAATACTGGTTTTAATACTATGAATATAGTTACATAAATGTGATGAAGATATAAATACAACAAATAACATGATAATAATATAATGTGACTGACATAATGGTCTTTGATTTAGTATTTTGAGAATGTGGATAATATTGGTCAGTTAAACATTACACATTTTTGAACATTCTTTTTTTTTTTTTTTCCAGTACCAGGAATCAAACTCTCGACCTTGTGCTTGCAGGGCAGGTGCTGTGCCGCTGAGCTAAATCCCCAGCCCCTAAACTTTTGGAAATGAAGCTATTTGCTACATTGAATATGACCTACTTGCAATTCATTAATACTGTGGCAATTTTTGATGTATTATTTTAATAAAGATACAGACTATGATAGTTTGTTTGCTATTAATTATTCAAAACACAACATTTTGACCTTGATTATTCCCAAATTTAGCAAAATTATTCAAAATCACTAGTAGAAAAGTAGTTCATCAATCATTTTTCCTATTTTCCTCCCCATGTTTAATATAATCCTAAGCATAACATGTGCTTTCTTGTATTTTGTTTTGTTAGAGTTATTATGAAGCTATTTTGTATAATTTAGATATCTCTCTTCACAATGTATTAATTTAGAGCCCCTGCTCTGTAAATCACTGAAATTTCCCTCCATAATATTATGCCGTGAGATGCTTAATTAGCATGATATATTTCAAACAAGTAAACTCTGGGACACAAAGAGAAATATCCAATATCCTATTATTTTCATATTAGGGAATAGCAAACATCATGTCTCTGTACTAACTAGAGAAGGAATTTCCTCTTTCTTTTATAGCAACCAGGTTTCTATGTCAGAGAAAGATAGAAATTATTACAGCATATTCTGCTGAAGTGATTCATTATTATCTGTATTTTTGTGTGTGAATTCTGTCAATTTACACTGATAGAAAATTTGAAATTTTACATCTACACCAATAAAACCACTTTCTTGCCACACAGAACAAAATTGATTTTTAAATATTTTAAATGTGTTTATTAAAATGTTTAATTGTAGGATTGAAGATGTAGCTCGGTGGTAATGTGGTTTTCTAAGTTGTTCAAAGTTCTGCATTCAATTTCCAGTACTATAGGAAGCATTTCATTATAACTTGTAATCCAAGTTTTATTTAGTGTGAAATAATTCAGCAAGTCTCAAGCAAGGAATTACTGGTTTCTGAAGCACAGATACTTCTGTGTTTTCTGTTTAACCCTATAAAAGGCTCAATACATGACCATACCTACACAGCACATGACCATAGCACACATACGTACGCTTGCGGTAACAGTCGGCTCTGTGTCCAGATTTTGCCTCTTCTGAGAAAAAAAAAAAATGCCTGTGATTGGAAACCACTACTATCATACATATTTTAAAATTTATTATATATTAGGCTTCAAGTATTAAGCTCATTTGGAATATTTTTAACTCTGAAATTTCCATTTTTCAATAAAGCATCCTTTATTTTTGGCAAATGTAGAAAATTAGTTATGTAAATATACAGACTATTTGCTAGAAAGGTAGAATAACTTCAAAAAATAGAAAAATATTACCTAAACTTTACACAAGGAAATAAAATTTTAAAACATCATGGAATATTAGCAGGGCCTCATAAGTCTGTGTTGTAAAGTTCTGTATTACTATAATAAAATAACATAATAGACATGAAATTTCCTCTCACATACATATCAGAAAAATCATCTCTGTGTACCTAATAGGAAAAGTAGATTTTGAAATATCTTTCATGTCTTCTTAATAATAACATTTATTTACTCATTGTTATACTATTCCTGATAATGGAGAAAATTTTATGTGGAAACAAACTATATATATAATTAAACAAAAATTGAAGGATGTAAATGACAAAAGAGAGATAAACAATTTTTTCCAGAGAGTTTAATCACCTGCTCAGCATTTTTTTTATAGTCCTACTGCTTAAGACTGTGGGTCAACACGAGTAGCAGCTTGTAGAATAAAACTTAAACTGGGCTGACTTTGTAACAACATGATTCATTCTTTGGTACTCATTTGCGTCTCCATCCATCATCCATGTATAATATGATGTTTATAGTTTTACAAGTTTTACAAAGCAATCATTAGGTAATTTCTCTCTATACCGTCATAGCAGAACTGTGGAAAATGTGAAGCCATTGGGCTGGATGTAACAATCTTGGTAGAAATATTCCACCAACTATGCCAATAACAAGGATGGCAATAGTTAGGCTTATGTTATAGTTTGGATCTTATATATCCTCTAAAGGAATGTGTTGAAGGTCTCATCCAAGCTGATGGCACTATCGGGAGGTGGTAGAAACTATGAAATGAGGTTTACTAGAAATAAAGTAGGTTGCTGGGGCGTGCTCTTATAGTGTATACTGGGAACCTAACCCTTCCTCTTCCATGCTGTGCTTCCTAACTACCATGCAGTCAGCAGCTTTGCTTCACCACACGCTTTTCCCATGATGATCTGTCCCACCACAGGCCCGAAGCAATCGGTCCAAGCAACCATGGACTGAAACCTCGGAAACCATGAGCCAAAATAAATCTTTCCTCCTTTGAAGGTGTCGGCTCAAGTACTTTTTCACAGCAAAAGAAAACTAACATAGCTTATATTTTAGCTAAAAGCTCCAGAAAAGGTATGGTGATTGCATAAATGTATACAAGCAGCAAAATTTAAGAGACACCAGTCTGTGAGAGAAAAAATTTAACCAGTAGCTTTGCAGGGGATTCAACATATGATAAAATTTTTTAAAAGTGTCAGAGCATAAGCGGCAGTATTTTAATGTTTCATGGCTAGAAGACAAAATCTGTTCCTCAGTGAAGAATGAAGGGCAAATGAAACCTATGCCTAAATACATAAGAAAGAATTTACAGTGGTATTTTTTTTTTGCTACAAATATACCTGTATAGTTTTAACATATTACCCATAGTTACATGAAAGTTACTTAGGCCTGCTTTTCCTACAGTGCCATTTAGCTGTTATGTTATCAAATCCAACTGCTAAATGGCTCTCATGGAGGAAAACTATGTCAAAACTCTGGTTATCATCAATTAATTTTTTATGTGATTTATGAAATAATGCAATGAACTATCACTTTCTGTTTCTAAACCAGGAAAACATTTAGTTAGAAACCCAAAAAGCATATCCTATCAAAATTTTTCTGCCTAAGCACAGAGATAACATGCTCTTCTCATTTAATTCCCTGCCACATAAAACAAACAACTGTGTCATCTGAAAAGCTCCATATGTTTACCCATCCATTCCCCACCATCCATTAAATCATCTATTCATTCATTTGACAAATATTTACTGAATGTTGGTTTTGTGCCTGGCATGACTTTAAGCCCAGGAGATGTATTAGTAAACAAAATCTTCTTTCTTATTTTTTATGAAGCTCATTTTCTAGAGGGGTAAGCTATACACAAGGGATATCCAATAAAGGTCAAACTAAAAATAACATACTGCATATAATATCTTTTATCTTGGTGGTGATAAATGGACTAAATATATTTTATACTTCTAAAGTAGGAATTCACATGGTATCATGCCTTAGACAAATTAAAGATTTATTTCTGCACCAAAAAAGATGTCCATATGCAGTCTATACAGTGCTGTAATCAAGTATCCACAGATCATTAGGTGGCTTCTTACATTTGGATCATTTGTCCTTATAATGTCATCTTAACAGTCACACATCAGATACTGCAGCAGATCTTAATGTCCTACCCTCCAGAAAAGAGGAATGCAAAGAGAGTGTTCCCTACATCCTGAGTCAGCCCTTTAGAAACACTCTCTAACTTGATCCTATAACTTTTGTTAACATCAGCTTGGCCATTCTTAGTTCATTGGCAAATGAGGATGGGAAATACAGTATTTTACCTGAGAACATCATTGTCATGAACATAAATGGGGTTCTCTTTTTAAGGAAGCTAGGAAAATGAAGATTTGGGAAATTTCCAACCCTCCAAGCCACAGCCTTCCAGACTTCAGCATTGTTCAACACAGCAGGAATTATTTATGTCTTACCTCAGGATCCAGCACATTGTGCAGAACAGTGGATCTTCAATACTTTATAGAAGGAACCAAAAGTAAATGAATGAGTGAGTGAATGAATTAATGAATGACATAGTAGAAGTAGTTACTTCCCTGGTATCTGAGATGGGGAATGATCCTAAGACAAATAATTCAACTTGACAAGTGTAATTTAAATAACGCAGCGATCATTGCCATTTCTATGTCCTCAGGGATAAATGAAGTAAAATATAACCTTAAAATATATTGTAAACTCCACAATAATATACATCTAACCCAGCCTCCAATATTCTATCCCATGGCAGGTATAAGTGAATTGTTCTGGGTGTATTTATCAGCAAGGAAAGGCTTTCCAAAAGCCAAATATTTAAGCAAAAATAACTGAATTATTCTTAAGTTATAAGTTTTCTATTTTCAAGCATAAAAATACTATCTGTACAAGTTGTACATAATTTGAAAGAAATATAGACTGTATACTGAAAGAACCAAAGATTTATGTAAGTTGCTTTATGCACTTGTTTCTCTGTTGTTATGACCCCTAAAACAGGAAATAAATCTCCTGGGAACAATTTCTCTTTGGAATAGGAGCTCTTGTCCCTCCTACAATGAGAAAATCCTCCTGAGCTGTTAAAAGTAAAATAATTATACGCATACATGTGAAATATGTATATGCGAAAACTAAGAGAGAAATGCTTTTACATGCATAAAATGAAATTTGTTTCCTGACACTTAGTGTCCTTTGAAAGATGTATATGCATTGATTATAGTCTGGCTTTCTTTCACATATTTAAAAAATTCTCATAAGGTAGAAAAAATGGGTTTGCAGAAAATGAAAAGATGTTAGAATAGCCATTACATACTCTGCAGAAGTATGCTGGGGAAATCAACGGTAATTGTAAATCCAGGAAAGGGATTCTACAAGAAAGATATGTTAATTCCTAACTAAAATGTAATTTTAAAATAAACCCTAGAAGACCCAACACTTTCCCCAGGAATGTTGACTGGGTCTGCTACTACTATTTTGCAAGTGTGTAGGCTCCCTTGTTTTGTAAGTCACAAATTCAGCCCTAGGGGTATTACTCAGGATTTGGATTTGACTTCCTCTCACCAAACAAGATATAACTTTTCCTTTGCATGTAAAACATCCATTAGGCATATCTGCAACTGTGTACACATGATTATAGATATATGCATGCATGTTCATATGTCCTGACATACATAATGTAATATATATGTTTGTTAATAGGTATGAACAGCTTCTACCAGATCAGTTTTATATTTTCATAAAAGTTAAATTTAACCTATTACCAAAAATTGTTAAATTGAACAAAAAAGGTGCTAATTTAACCAGTGTCCATCTGCATATGTGTCTTACAAAGACAGAGGACCTACAATGCTATGAAAATTTGATAGGAAATTGTCTCGTCCTTCTTCCTAAGAGAATGCCCATTGAGTCACTATAGAGTGGAGCTGAATTGCAAAACAAACCCACAACCTCTCCAAGAATGTGTAATGAAGCCCTTTTTTCTTCTCCTGAACTGATGGCATCAGTTCTGGTTCAAATTTACCGCTGTTTGTGAAAATGTTAAGTGTTTTTAATTTCACTTAACACAAAATTTGAGCCAAATATATATATATATATATGGATATATATATATATATATATATATTCCCTGTGGAATGAACAATTCAATATTATATACCAAACCTAAACTATGCATAAAAAATGTCCAAGGGTAGTTATAGTGTGATACAAGAAATATCTTCTCATGAAACTCATATTAAGCCAAAGATATTCATAATATTGGACAAGATCTGAATGTGTCCCTCCAAAGCCCATATATTGAAACTTAATTGCCACCCTGAAAGTATTAAGAAATGATGAGTTTAGGAGTTGATTAAGTTATTAAGTCTGCACTGTCATGAATGGGGTTAGAACTTTAAAAAGGAAGTAAAGGGGAGCCATTTGCTCCTTCTGCACTGTGAGGGCAAAACTACAATTTGTCATCCCTGAAACCCTTGGTAGGTCCTAGGGCTGCTGACACTTTGATTTTGAACATATAGACCTCCAGAATGAAACACTATTGCTCACAAACTACCCAGGATATGGTAATTTGTAATGGTGGCCCAAAAGGACCAAACCAATAATTTCCTTATGTTTGTAGTTCGATAAGAGATGTCATTATACTATTAGTAATATGTAGGTTAATATGTTGAATATAACAGTGAGTTTCATGAAGCAGTGTTTCTTCCACTCCTCAGAGTTAGCAATTGCTATCCTGCCACTTGTATTCAGTATAAGTAGCGATGCATGGAAGCTAAACAATATTGCAATGCCAGCTCAATTCTGTCATATCTAGTTTTATCTTAATAATGGTATTACCAAGGTCAGACATTTCTAAAATTTAGTACACATAAGATTCATATAAATTTGATAAGTATAGGAATTCTATGAACTGATTATAAAATGCAATATTTCAAACCCTTTGATCTTAGAGATTGTGATTCAAGGGATCAGAGTTTCTAAATCACATTACTTTTTTTAAAGACTGCTACAAATTTTTGCTGATAACACTTGATAAACACTTGATACACAGGAACACAGTAACTGTGTATCTTTATTTCTCAGATGTCAGTTTCTGAGGAAAATATCCACTGGGGACCTTGAAAACATCTTCAATAGCAATACACACAAGTTCAAAGATTCCACTTTGCTGATTTAGAGTAAATGTGAATATTTTACAATTAAATAGAGATTAAAGTAGATAATTTACCTAACTATTAAAGAATTAGCAAGGACATTTGACTGTATAGGAATGCCATGCAAACAATTCCAAGTTAAGTCTCTCTTTAGAAAATAAGACCAAGGATATAGCTCAGTAGCACAGTGCCTGCCTAGAAAGCACGAGGTCCTGAGTTTGATTTCCAGTACCGAAAAAAAGGAAAGAAAATATATTCCTTGTTTGTTAATTTATAAATGCATGAGTCTCAAAGGTACCATGGTTCTCTGGTATAAAGCCTGGCTCAATAATTTGAGCATTTAGAAATTTAGAAACTTTTTATACTAATTAATATGGCCATAAAATGAAAACAGAAAAGAGAGAGAAAAAGACATATCTTTATAGACTGCACATAACATAATCACTAATCATGTTAACATAATCAGATAATCATACGAGTATGTTTGTGTCTGTATATGCATATCCATTTTAAGTAAATTAGTCTTATATGTTATAAATTTTATTAAATTCTTATTAATTTTGAAGGACTACATCCAAGTTTTAATTTTATAATACTTGATCACAAATGTCTGCTCCTGCAAATAAAAAGGTTTGTTTCAAAAAGTGAAAGTGCATAAAAATATATGCACCTTTCTGTTTTGACAATTTTGGAGGGGTTACTGTCACAAAAATATTATTTAAATTATAAATTTATAAAGCTACAAGTTTAAAAAACAAATTTTTGACCTCCCAAATTTGTTATTTGGCCAGTCAGGAGCCTGCTGCCATTAACCCTGAGTCCCCAGGTGTTATTAGGATATTTACAGACATCATTTTCTGTATGATCTCTGTTGACACCAAACAACTTAGCTCTAGGTGGTCTCTGAGGGTCAAAGACTAGAGAAAGATCAATAAAGCTGCCAACAATCTCATGTTGTTTTTACAGAGAACTCACAAGGTGAATGAAAATAGAACACGAATCTAGAGTGTAGAGTGCTATTGTCTGAACCCACAGCTACAAAGAAATACGATAATTTCAATCCTTAAAATGAGGAAACATCAATGGAGTCATTATTTTAATAAGTTTTATTGAATTATAATTTACATACAAAAGAAAACCTGCACATGTTTAATGTGTATAATTGGATTTGTTTGTACATACACATACACCCATAATACCATCACCACATGCAGGGTAATGACTGTATCTTCTGCTTCTTAACATATCCTTGTGTCTCTTTCTGTGTGTGTTGTGTTTGGTTTATACTAAGAATATTTAATTTGAGATCTGCTCTCTTAACAGACTTTAAGTGCACAATGCCAGATTGTTAAATATAAGCATCATGACATAAACAGTGCATTTGAAGTTACCTATCTTTTACAACTGAAATTTTATACTCAGTGAATAACAATAACTTTTTACTCCTCTCTCCCCTAGCTTCTGGCAGTCACAATTCTCCTCCTTTCTTTAATGAATTTGACTATTTTAGAGAGCTTATTATGAAAGTGAAGTCATTCAACATTTGTCCCTGTGAGAATGGTTTATTTATCGTGATATTCTCTAAGTTCATCTATGTTATCACAAATCATAATAGGATTGCCTTCTGTTTAAAATGTAAATAATGTTCTAGTAGTGTGTTGGACTGAAGGACTGGCAAGAGTGGGCATTTTTGTCTTCTTCCAGACCTAAGAGGAGAACCTTTTAAGTTTTCACCATTAAGTGCGATGTTCACATGAGCTTGTCATATATTGCCTTATGTTGTAGTACATTCTCTCTAGCCTTAGTTTGATATCAATTTGTTACCATAAAAGGACATTGAATTTTGTCAAATGCATCAAATTCATTTTCTGCATTTATTGAGATGACTGTATGTTCCTTATCCATTCTATTAAGGTGATATATCGCATTTGTTGATTTGTCAGTGTTGAAACATCTCGTATCCCAGATGGTCATAGTATTAACCTTTTTACTGTGCTGTTGAATTCAGCTTCCTAGGTTTTATTGATGTTTTTTGTATATTCGCCAGTGATATTGACCTGTACTTTTCTTATAGTGCCCTTATACGGTTTTAGTATAAGGGTAATGTTGACCTTATAAAATATATTTGGGATGTGCCCTCTCGTAGTATTTTGGAAGAGATTGAGAAGGACTAGTATTAGCTGGGGTTATTGGTATTTTTGTTTTCCATTTCTTGGGTTTGTTTTGTTTTATGTGTTTTTTGTGGGTTTTGTTGTTTTTTTTTTGGTAGACTGAACAATTATACCATTAAGTATAGGGTTTAATTTGATGGAAGATTTTATTATTATTGAATAAATATCTATTTATTTTTTCTCTGCTCAGATTTTTCATTCCTTAATGATTCGGTCCTTGTATGTGTTGTGTTCCTAAAAATGTATTCATTTCTTCTAAGCCATCCCATTTTTTCATAGTTGTGGTCATCTCTGATGATCCTTTGCATTCCTGTGGTGTTAGCTGTAATGCTGCTTCTTTCATGTCTAGCTTTCTTTGAGTCTTCACTTTTATTACCTCTAAGTGTAGCTAAAATGTTATCATTTTTAATCCTTCAAAAAACTTATTTTTATTGTTTATATTTATTCTAGTTTATATTTATTTATTCTAGTTATTATTTATTTATATTTATATTTATTCTACTTATATTTATTTCTAGTTTCTATTGCATGTAATTCTTCTCTTATTGTTAATTCCTTCTGTCTGCAACCTTTGGGTTTACTTTTCTTTTCTTTTTCTAGTTCCTTGATAGGTAAAGTTAGGTTATTTATTTAAGGTTTGTTATTATTTTTTATCAGTACATGTTGCAGTACATGAAGTTCATGCTTATCTTGGGGAGTGGATAGATGTATGTATAACAGCTTGTTTCTTCTTTAATACCATTTCCACCACCTCTCTTCCTCTGTCTCTAAATTTCTTTCCCCCATTTTCATTATTTTGTTGTTATTAGTACACTTAGCTCATGTTTATGACATGTAATGTTTACATTCATTATGGACGTTTGGTACCTGTGCATGCCATATCTTAAATCTTTTATCACTAGAGTAGTTCCCCTTTACACATGATGTATACATTGCAAGAGCCCCACTGGGTATCAAAAACCACGGATAGTATCGAGCCCTCTACGTACAAGATGTCTGCTATGTTTTCCTCTGCTTATGTGCTTTTAATAAAGATTAATTCATAAATTAGGCATAACAAGGCATTAACAATAATCAATAATAAAATACCAACTACTACTGTAAAGTTCTTTTTTAACTTTTCGCTAAATGGAAGAACTTTCTGGCTTTTTTTAATATTTCTTGGCTTATTCAAATTGCTAGCATCATTTCTCTTGCACGATAGGGCCACTATAAAGAGACACCAGGATTTCTTGGTTACAAACCCTGTGAAACTCTCAGTTGCATCCTGTTATTTCAGATGGCTATGATGTGAAACGGACAAGCAGCACAGAATGCCCGGATGTGCTACACGAAAGGGATGATTCTCATCTGAAGCATGAGAGTGGACACTGTTACTCAGAATGACGTTCCACTCAACACATACAAAATATTTGGTCTTTTATTTCACTGTGAATAATGGAAGTTGTAGAAAGGAAAACTACAAATAGCAGGAGACATTGGTATTCTCAGTAGTGCATTTGCAGCTTCTCATAATTTGGTATATTGCGCTTTCATTTTCATTGGCCTCAAAATACTTTTTCATTTGCAAATTTTTGTCCTGTAAACATATTTCTTCTCCTTTGATTATTATTTACTTTTTTAGTTGTTACACTATTTCAAGTTTAACATTTTCTAATGACAGTAGTTAAGATACCTAAATCAGATAAGGCCAACAAATTAATTCAGTCAAAATCTGGTTGTCTATCAAAAATTTTTTATCCCTGAAAATCTGTCCCAAGAATATTTATATAGGTCTCAAAAATGTGCTCTCAGAACCATTGATGGTAATATTACTTCTAGCAAAAACTGAAAATATTAAATTTCAAAAAATGTTGTTTCATACATTAAATTAAATATATAAACAAAGAGCTCAGTAAAACTATGTTTAAAAGTACTAAAATATGCAAAAAGTAAAAACCAAATCTACAAAAAAGAAACTATATACCTTGGGGCTCAAATTTGCTTGAATGTGAATTGTAACTCTTGGCATAAGTATGCACATGTTGCTGCCCTTTTTTTCTCTGAGGTGAGGCAGAGATACTTACCTGATGAGGAGCTATGTATGACTGATAATGGTATGTGCTTTTCTCCCTCTTTTGCTTCTTTTTATTTTCCACAGTATCTTTGTCCTTTTTCTCCATTTTTACACATATGCTGGACTGCCTATTTTTCTGAACGTGACATGGTGACCGTGATAGACAGTTGGGCCCCTTACTACATTTCCTTTCACAAGGTTAATGGAACCTTCCCTTCTGTTGTCCTCATGCAGCACACAGACAATTCTGCTGCTGAGAAGATGCTGCTACTTCTGCCTTGACTTTGTAGGACAGTGATGCATGACTTTGTAACACCAACGTGCTTTGATCTCTTCATCACCAAAACGTAATATAAATCTTAATACCTAGCATATAAGCCAGGGCTCTGAATGTTTCCTATAAACTGAATTCAGTTTTCTCTTTCAAAAAATGTCAAAAAGTCTTTGCAGTATGATTCTATTTAACAAAACATCACACTCCATGACCTGCAAAAGTAACTTTGAAGATGGAGGTATCAAAATATTTCACTCTGATCTCTGTCACAGCATATGGTAATTGTAATGAGTGCAGTATGAAGTTTAAATCAACTATATCATGCTGCTCCAGGATATTACACACTAAATCAAAGAAATCATGTATTTACTAAGAAAAATGGAAGAGTTAATGTTATAAACCTACTAAATTTATAAACATAAAGATATACAGGAGAAATTAAATTTTAAATGTTTCTCTGGAAATTTTCATTTTATATATGTACATAGATCAGATAATTACTTTTTCATTTATACATAAATTAGATTATGATATAGTTGCTATATATCCATATACACTTAGTGTTCTCTTTTTTATAGCATTTAATCTACTCAGGTAAAATCTTGCAAGTTCAGAAATTAATGCCTTAATGGTATAACAACGTCTAAGACAAATTGAACCTTGAATATATTGCATAGTCTATAATTACTTTTGGTTTTGGCTCCTGACATTGCAAGATTTCAAGTGTGGGCTTCTACCTTTAACTAAGATTACTTAATATCCCTTCAGCTCCCGCCACTCAACAGCTTATTTTCTAGGCAGGTGCTGTACCACTGAGCTATATCCCCAGCAACTTATTTTATTTCCTCATGACCAGAACTGTGATTGACCTAGAATGCATAGTAGTCCATAGTCATTGATTTATTTATCTGCATTTCTTTCTAGAGTCTGAGCTTCTTTATGAGGCAACTCTTATTAATTCTATCTTCCTACCTGCTGATGGTGACCCCATCCCATGAAGACAGTAGACTGGAAGTTGTGGGTTCAGTTCGAGAGCCAAAGACATAAGGAAAAACCTGTTCTACGGAGCTTGTTTTCTAGTATGCAGAAACAGACAGTAAGCACATAAATGAGATAATAATGTCTGACACTAGTAAATATTCTTTAAAGTTGATATAAGCAAAATCAAATGTTTAGTTATATGTGTATCATTAGATACGCCTCTCAGGGAGTTTCTGGGGATGGACTTCATTTCGCTGGGGACTGAAAGAAAAAGAGAAGGGAAAACTTACACTGAATTAGAAGCCACGCTGTGCAAAGAGGAGAGCAAAGGTTTGGAGTTGGAAATGGTTGTGACAAGTTCAAGAAATGAAAGGAGATCAAGGTGAATCAAAGTCACAGAATTAAAGTTAAGAAAAAATGTGAATTAATTATTTAGGAAATATTATAATGAAACCTCTGTGTATTAATTCTAATAAATTTATTACAGAACTGAAAATATCTGGTTTTATAACCATGGCTTGGCTTTATAACCATTCTTGATTACTTTTGGATCAATCAACCTCTAATCCTAACTAACCTGTCTTAAATTGTACTGATTTCCGGCACCTGCTTTTACAAAGGGAGCTACTTTCCTGAAATACCATATTATATTAACATTAACTTTAAGTTACTGATAGTTTTATATCAATTTGTATCAATAAACTATCCTAATAAGTTTCCCATATTCATTGAGTTTAACATATTTTTATGTAGTTGAAAAATATGCGTTCTCTACACATCATGCACATAAAGCCTACTTCCAAATTCACTGAGGGAGTCTGACATCAAGTCTTCTCTTTGATGTGGGGCTACAGTTATTCTTGTTTTAAATCATCAAAATTTTAAAGCCCATTGGACACTGCAGATCTTGTTTCTATAGTTGCTGCCTATGAGAACAATGCCTGTTATTACACACACTCCCATTATTTTACAAGTGACCAAGAAGGGGGAAAAAAACCACACATGCATTTCCATTATTTTTAATCTTGTGTGGGTGTAAGTTTTGAAGGACAAAAAAATAAAGTAATAAGTTAAACTCAAAAAGTGGAAAATAAAAAGAAGCAAAAAGAGAGAAAATGTGAACAGGAATCATCAAGCACAATATTAAATGGTCATCGTTGCAAGAATAAAAGTACACCTGTGCATTAGTGGACATAATGCAAGTGTATGTTTTTAAACTCCTCAAATAAATAGAAAAAAAAAGGTAATTTTGTCAATACATTTTAAAAGAGACCTTCTGCAATGAAATCTGGGCAAGATTAAATTATATTTCTTGATTCTGCTACTAGGAAAATACAAAATTCCTGTCAATTGCTACTTCAAAGGTGACCAGCAACTGTAGAAAGTGAAGAGAAATGATCACAAAGCAAATAAAAATGTGTGAGTGCATCATTAAATGTTGTCAGCAACTATAACATACAATAAGTAATTCATATCCTAAAGAATATTGTACTGCATTAGTATTTGGAAAAATCAAGACTAATTTAAGATATTAAAAGCTAAGGAAATGGGGAAAGGTACAGCAGAAGAGGAGCCAAAAGAGAGGTCCGGAGAGTCCGACTGACACGCTGCAGTCACACACCACAGAACAGTCAAAAATTATTGTTAGGGGACTGAGCATGCAGCTCAGTGTTACAGCACTCACCTAGCACGCATGAGGCCTGGGGTCCAATCCTAAGCATGACAAATTTTTATATTTGTTACTACAATTTTTGTAATGTCAAATGTTGGAAGACATGTGAGTAAGTAAGAATCAATGTTGACTTTCAGCAGAAGCAGAAGCCAAATCAGGCATTTCCCGGTGCAATCTGACACTGCCTAATAAAATGAACCAGCAGCCCGCTGCTGATACAGTACGGGAATGCAGCACCGTTTGTGATAATGAAGGATGGGAAGAAAGTCTTCTACTTTAAGTGGCTAAGCTGAACAGAATTCTATGGAGTACTGTGAGGACTTAGACCTATAAGGGGCACTTAGCTCTCTAAATAATTCTTGAGTATAGATTTTTAAAAATGAATGGTTCCTTGATACGATATCATTTATGTAAAAGTATATGCATGCACACAAATCTATCCAAATTTGTTAAACTTTTTAAGGGGTGCCTCAGTGAGAAAGGAAGTGAGAGGAAAGAAGAGATAAAGGCAAGAGAGACAGTTGAAATGTACTGGCAATGATACCGAGCCATGAAAAAGGAGATTAATTCACTCCATGATCAAGCTCCCTGTGTTTGAATTTAAAAAGCTGTATAATAGTAACAGTGATAAGAAATCTATCATGTATGCTTTTAACCTTTTGCAGAAGGATAAGAATGCATTCCAGTATCACCAGGAAGCTTTCAGTGTTTAAGTGAGAAAGTCTTGAATATTTAAGCATCATTACAGACTAAGGAACCTAGCTGTTAGATTTTAGCAGTTTTCCTAACAAATGGTAATTAGCTACTTGCTGTAGTTATACCTTTTTTCAACATTGATTCATACATACTGTATTTAATTCTAAAATGTGAAGTAGAGACTAGTCACTTTAGGATGTAAGCATATTGAAAACCCTAGGCCTACAGGAGAACACTTGGAAAAAGGGCTTATAAGATCAACTATAAAAAAAAGACAGACGTGTGTATTTCTATATATCTGTTTACTGACAAATCTACCTGTCTTCTAAGAAACTATGTAATCTACTAGGAAAAACATTAATGTCTAGTCCAGACATTTGTATCTGAGTGTCAAACTTGACAATGTTAAGATATGAAGATCTCACAGTTTACCTTAGTGCTGTAAGTATATTGCTCAAACAAATTTCTTTTATTTTAAAGAGAAATAAAACCAATAAAACAGAGTTTCAAAACAGGTTAGTAGGGGCTGGGATATAGCTCAATGGCACAGCACCTGCCTGCCAAGCGCAAGGTCCTGAGTTCAATTCCTGGTACCAAAAAAATTAAATGAAATAAACAGGTTAGTAGGAGAGTTACAATAATTAATACATTGTGTATTCAAAGAAATTCTATATTGGTGCTTTTAAATTCATTAAGACTAAAGAACTAGAGCATGGGGAGGTTTGAAATGCAGGTCTTGTGGAAGGTATGGGAGAAATAGCATCAAAGTTCATCTCTAACCTTTTGAGACCGTATGTAGAAGACCATCTAGGTAGCAAGAATTTTCAATGAAATTTCCTTGTGTCATGACAAGGAAGTATAATACAAGATTCTGTATAAAATCTGTTTTAGATTATGTTGGCTTTGTCTGAGAGAGAGAAATACTAGGCTGGAATTTGAGGAATGATTTTAATATGTCCAGGTGATAGAAGGTACAAATGTCTTCCTAAAACAGGGAAAAAATAAAAGAATCAATAAATATACAAGACAGAATACATTTGGCCTGTGAACGGTAAGCATGTTAGCACACTGGAGGGCAGGATGGAATGTTTTAAGTATCATGGGATGAAGGTGTAAGGGTAAGCAGGAATCCTTTCAGAGGATTCAGGTCACTTAAGCAAATGAAACCTTATACTGGAGGCAGTGAACGGCAATGAAGCATTCTGTCTCCACGACTACATTGTGCATAAGAAAGATTACCTGTATGTGAAAAATGGTCAGAAAAGGCAATTTTTCAAGTGATATGGAGGTCTATTATAACAGGAATGTACATCCTGTGTTAAAAAATGGATGTAAAGAAGAAACTATGAGAAGTAATATATTTAGGAGTTGGCAAGGGTTAATTGACAGGGATGAGTAAGCAGATCCCAGTTGATTTTAAGAGAAAGAAATTTTTCTATATGATACTGCAATGGTGAATATATATGTTATTTAACATGTGTCAAAACTCATACAATGTAAAACACGAAGTGAACCCTAGTTATAGACTTTGGAAGATAATGATCTGTCAGGGTATGTTTATTAATTATAACAAGCATACCACTCCGGTGAGAGATGACAATGTAAGAGGCTGAGTGTTTGCAGGAGGAAAAGACATATACAGGAACTCTCTATACCTTCCATTCAATTTTGTTATGAAGCTAAACTTTTCTAAAAATGAAAGCCGATTAATTTTTAAAAATAAGTGCAGAAGAGAGGTAGAGAAGAGGTAATATTTAGAGCTACTAAGAAGAAGAAATATTAGTGGATTAGAAAAATTGGTGATTAGCTACAGAACAATGTGAGAAGAGGAAGTGAAAGTATCACTCAGACTTCTAACTGGGGAGGAGGAGGTGAATGATGGTAACACTCAATGGTTAATGGAGTATAGGAAAACCAAGGTGGATGAAAGGTGTGAAGGCAATGATTATTTCTGATTTTAGTAACTCTGTGGAACACTTTTGTTATCATAGTAGAGACGACCAGAAAATGGTGGCAGAGAGAACAGAGACCAATAACCTGAAGTCATGGTCCCAAGAAAGCAAATGCCAACAGTGTGTACATTTATGGTGTCTGGACTTCACAACACACAGCCCGGTCATATAAGAATGCTGGGTGCTAGGACGGCAGCAGCGGTAGTAGCATTCCTTTCCTGACATCCAGACCACCTGAAGGAAACGTAAAAGGTGAAAGAAACCTCTGGGGAAGAGAAAAACCACTTCCTGCTTAGATGGTTCTCTGAACAAGACATGCTTTTTAGTAGAACACTTGCAACAGAACAGGAAGAGTAAGACCAGATGAGCTAAACAGTTTATGTGGAAAGAACAGATGAGAATTGCTCTGATTTATAGAAAACCAAATTAAAATAAAATGCTCCACCCATGTAGCAAGATAAAAGACAGTCATTGAAAACTACTAGGCTATGTATGTTAGCTCTGTGTGTGTGTGTGTGTGTGTGCATGCAAGTGCGCACGTGTCTGTCTGTCTGTCTTAAACTGAGCACTGGGGATCCATTAACTACAGAAAGGAACTCAGAACCTGTTAATTCCATAAGTTTCTTTTCTTTTCCAATGCAGAATTGTACGGTGTTCCTTTTGACAAAAAAGAAAAAAAGTAGGGGATAGAGGTGTTTTCAGAAAAGACCTTTAGTAAAAGAACTGGCATGTGTAGAGCTCTTACTACTGAAAAGAATGAATTAGAATTCAATGACCCACTTTCAAACTTGCTCTCATGGCTTAGAATCCAATAACCTTCTGGAGCCTTGTAAAAGAAGAGCTGAGAAGATGACCTTTGAAATCATAACCACAGGAAAGAGCCAAGAAATTAAATGCCTTCCTTTGGAAGGCATAGAATTTTTCTAATAAGATAGTTGGGTTTAATGGTCAAAATAATAGTAGTAACAGTCATAATAACAAAGGAAATCCTGGACATGATCAGGAAGGTGAATGGAGGTGGCAAAGATGTCAAGGCTGGAGAAACCCTTGGAGAATGCACACCTCACAAAGGGCTGAATCTTCACTTCCCTTATGCAGGAAAGGTGAAAACATACATTTACAAAAACTATGAATATTCTTCCTTGTAGGATACGCATCTATCTATGCATCTATCAAGAAAGATTGTAAGAAGTTGGCTTACATTATTGTAGGAGCTGGCGAGACCAAATCCGGGGAGGTAGCTAACAGGCTGGAGATCCGTAAGGTGCTGGCAGTGTTGTGCTTGAAATATGAACGTCATCTGCAAACAGAATTCACTCTTCTTTCTGGGAGTTCAGAGATATAACCGCGAAACAAATTTCCTTCTGCTAACGCTATCAGTATCTGTTCTCCAAGAGCTCAACATTTGAACTTGATCTTTGGACTTAGAAAAACAGTGTTCTATAAAGTCCAAAGGTGCTGCACTTGGGTATAATGCATCCCAATGTGATTCCTGTGAAACCCGCCTCAGAGAGAATATTTTTATGGCAAGGTACTCATTCGGTCATAGAAAATATGGCTCAGTAAGTTTTAGGGTCACTCCAGTTGTTACAATCCAAACATCATTTTTCAGTCAGATCTTACATCAGTCATAAAATATATTGTAGAAATTATCTGTCTTCAAATGAAGTTGCAGCCTTTCTGAAAATTTTGTTTTGGTGGAACTCTCTTTCCCTCTAGTCAAATACTCCTAGTATGCATGGGATATTAAGCTATAAAACTGAAGTTAGTAGAAATCTCACAGAATCAGCTCCAGCCATGATAAACAAGAGAAGTGCCCTGCTTTTATATTTCCATGGCATAGCGAATGAAGATGGAAACTTAAAAACTCCTTATTGAAGAGCACAGGCCTGTTTCACTGTAAACGAAACTGAGCCCATGTCCTCGCGGAGCCCATGTGAAGTTAGTTGCACATCGCTTACAGCTAGTGGTTTCTCAGAGCTACCTGTGGGGTAAGATTTTAGATGGACTGGGCAAAGGTAATGTGAAGTTTATGAACTGTGGAAGAAAAAAAGCAGTGAATGAACAACAGCAGCAGCAGATTCTATTTCGCCTCTTCTCATTTCCATGCACAGGATCTGTTGTGTCCTAAATCTCCTCACCAGCTCATTCTCATCTTTCACAACCTGCTGCTTAAGGTGGAGCTGGACACTCTGGTTTGGTGCAGCAGGACATTTTTGGGTAGATGGAATTCCCACAGGCTTGGAATTGAGGTCTGGATCAAGGAAAGGGCTACTTTTACATCTTGTGCGTGACTGGTCTGCTAGACTTCAGCCTTATAAGTACTCCCTTCTTCCTGTGGATACTGTAAATGTCTGGTGCTCTAAGGTACAGGTGGCTAAATTCTGACAGCACAGCAGTTCCTTGGGCAATGTGATTTGAGGACAGGAGTCACAGGTATGAAAATGGATCTGGAGGCAAAGTTTAAGGCCTCATATATCGGAAAACATATAAACAATGAGGCATATTTCTGGGCTTGATTTTCTGGGAACAGGTTAGGTGAAGTCATATCAACAGATAATAATGAGTCACTTCAACAGAACATGCTGTAATAATTCTTGCATTTCTCTGACATAGAAACTTGAATGTTATAAAAGAAAGAGGAAATTCCTTCCCTAGTTAATACAGAGACATGATGCTTGCTATCCCCTAAATTATCAAAATTGTAGGACATTGGATATTTCTCTTTGTGGCCCAGGGTTTATTTGTCTGAAATGTATCAGATTAACTAAACATATCATTGCATAATATTATGAGGGAAATTGCAGTGATTTACAGAGAATGCTTAAAGCGTTGAGTGTACAGAATATCAAGCTTCTTATCACAAATATTAACTTACTGCGTGGAAGAAGGTTTCAGACATATGATCCTTACAACAGTAATCCAATTTCATTAACAATTTCACTGATATCACCTGTGAGCCATAAATAACCATCAATTTGCAATACCATATGGTTAAGAGCCAGATCTGGGAACATAGCACATCATCAAATTTTACTGAACTGAGAGAACATAGTTTGTGAACAATATCTATATCCCCAAATATTTCCTGAATGACAGATATAATTCAGTTCAACAGATGTAAACCAGTGTACAAAAGAAAATCTGTAAATACATAAACAAGGGGCGAACAGTGAACAAAATGTAGCTGCAGAATGCCAGAAAAAGAGTGAATACATAATCAGTTTGGGGTCATTGCAGTAAGAAGAATGACTCATTTTCAGCAAGGACAACCTCTGAAAGAAAAGGAGCCATAAACAGAGTTAGCAATGACTATTAACATCCATTTGCATGCTGCACAATACATACCAAAACATCTCCACATGTGTTATCTTAGTTGAATTGGAAAACAATCCTGAAAGTTCAGAAAGGCAGGTATTGTTCCCCTGTTTTGCATGCAAGGACCAGAACATGGAGAGGTTAATTGAGCTGGCTAAGGTCACTTTGCTAGGTAGAGAACCAGCTAGAAAGAGAGCCTAGCTTTCCAAAACATCAGAGCAATATATTCTAACCACCCCTGGCTGCACACAACAGTTTTGCTGAACAAAGAAATTCCTTACTCACCTACAGCTTAAAGAATGCCCATGTTTTTAACCCATTCTTCCCCTATTAAGAACAATGATATTAGTTTTACCCTTCTCTACCCATGAAATCATGGGACCCCAGAGGCCTTCCGGTTCATCCACCACCATTCATGCCACAACATTCAACAGCCCCAGATCATATTAACCTTTTGGGAACCTCATCAAAATGTTTACTCCTATTGATCTCCAAGTCAAGGATATTCTTCAGAGAAAAGCCTGATGCACAGCATAACTGAGTTTTACTCAAAAAATAGATTTTTTTTCATAAAGAATATGTTCCGACTGCTTTACCTCAAGAGCAGAGCTAAACTACGAAGTAATTACTATATATATATATTAACCTCAGGCTATGGGCTTTAAAAATCACCTTGAAATACAGAAGAGTAATTCACCTTTCTTTTCCAGCATAACATAACTTTCTATATTCCAAATATCTAAATCAAATCCAACATCAATCAGTGGTAGAACAGGGGAAAAACAGCTGCCCTTGGGTCTCTAATCACAGCGTGTCAATACCTGCTGTTGATCAGCTGTGGGCTCCACTTTTAATAGTCAAACAATTGATTTTCACTGGCAGTGTGTGTAAAGTGGCAGAGAAAAGCGCTTGTGTTTGCATCCAGGGCAACCTCACCTGCTTGGAACAACTGAACCCCAAATCAAAGTAATTTCAGTTCACATCCTAATGATACCAGCTCTCAAGGCCTCTAGCAAAGAAAATATCCTGTTGCTTCTGGTGGAGCATCTCAAGTACGAGAAAATATAATGCAATGTGGGAGTAAAAGGAAGCATAACAGGAAGCAAGAGAACTGTTCTGCATAAGGCAAAGCTGAACTTTAGCTTGCATTTGAATACGTTTCAGCTTTTGAAGACCTACAGTTCTCTTCCTACAATAAGATTATCATGGATTGCAATTTGAGGCTTAAAGGACAACTGCATGACTTAAAGTCCTTTCATAGTGAAAATACTTGTAATTTGTCCTCCAGTAGGAGACTCAAAATACTGCTGGGAAAAAACTAAGTTTGTCTAGTGTTCTTCCTCTTCCCTCACTGGCTGCCTTTTTATTTTTTTATTTTTTGTTTTTTTTTTTTTTTTTTTTGCAGTACCAGGGATTGAACTCAGGACCTTGTGCTTGCCAGGCAGGCACTGTGCCACTGAGCCAAATCCCTAGGCCCTCTGGCTGCCTTTTCGACCTAGTCAATTCGGACCCTTTCTTGAGTGAAGGGTGCTGTCAAAATCCAGGTGTTGAGGCCGTTTCCACATGATCAGTAACAATAGAACAATACTTCACATTATGTACCAAAATATTCACAGAATTCCCTTGCCACGCTTTTGTTTGTCCCACACCCTTTCTCTCTGTGGAGCAAATTTGATTCCACACATTTGAGTTCCAAAGGAAATGGCAAGACACTAAGTACCACAGAAAATATAAAAACACAGGATACGGACTCTGATCTCAGAAAAGTGATGAGATTCATCAATGCTGAGTTTTTATCCCCTGAGCTCAACTTGCTCTTAATTGTAAGCATGGCTGTGCTAGTCATTCTTGTAAATAAGTGGATTGGGATTCAAAGATATTGAATCACTTGGTAAGGTCACTCAGTGAATGCACACAGCATGTCTCTTCTTCCTCCAGATCTTTTCCAGTACTTTTTGTAACCATAGGGTCTCCCCAGACTATTTTTTTTTTAAATAAAGCACAAAATTTGTCTTAGTCTGTTTTCTCTTGCTATAACAAAATACTTGAGATAGGAAAATGTGTAAAGAAGAGGGATCTACTTAGTTCACAGTTATGGAGATTCAAAACCACAGCACCAGCATCGGCACAGCGGTGGCAGTAAAGGCACCTTTGGTTCATTACAGCATAGTAATGGCATCATGGTGGGAGTGTGTGTCAAAGGGAGGGATCAGACAATGAGACTAGAAGCAGAGAAATGTCAGGGCAAGGCTTGCTTTTTCATATAACATCCTGTTCTAGTAGGAACTAATAGGATTTCCACAAGAATGACATTGACCTCTTCCAAAAATGCCCCCCCAATAACCTAACCACCTTCTGCTAGGCTGTGTCTCTTTAAGTACTGTTTCCTTCTAACACTGCCAAAATAAAGGTTCAGCTTCCAGCACATGAACTTTGGGAGACACAGCCAAGCCACATCCAAAAGAAGTGATCCACACAATACAACGTCAGTGCAAATAAGAAATAGAAGACCACTTCTTAGTGGTCATAAACAAATTTGTTACTATAGCAACAGTACTTTAGGAGCCTAGTGAAGCTGGAAATTATTTCAGGTGACAATGTTATAAAAACACTTTGAGAGAGTTAATATAATTAAATTACTTCTTGAAGAATGGAATCACTTGAGTGGGAGAAGAATAATTGACTAGGTGTTCTACCAGAAGGGAACAGTTGGAGCAAAAAAAGAAAAACTCAGCTCAGATTTAAAGCATGTATGCAAGTATTTAAACACATTTTTTTATTTTTGTATGTGTACGCTGAGAATTGAACTCAGACATTGTGCTTGCCAGGCAGGTGCTGTACCACTATCATGGTTTTGGGTTTTTGCAAGGGCAGCAATAGAATACAGGACACATATTTAATAAGATTATTTATAATAGTCACCTAAAGAATCATATACAAGAGAGTGCAGGAAATCTGTCCACACACTAGAGAACAAAGAATCCAGCTGAGGGCTTAGATCCCATGATAATGTCCTTCATGAGTCCAGCTGAAAACCGAGAGCCCATAGCAAAGCCTCCCACAAGTCCAAGTGGAAGCCCAAGGCCCACAACAATATCTCATGCAGGCCTGTTTCACAGATCTACACTGGGAAGGCCCAAGGGTCAGTGGTGGAATCTACAAAGTCTGTGCCAGCAGGATGAAGGATCTGTGCTAGCAGGCTGGGGGATCTTCACTGGAGCCAGAAAGCAACGCACAAAATAAGAACCAGAGCTTCCCCGAAAAGCACCACAGCCATCATCAGTAACAGTGAGGTCCCGAGCTCCTGTGAGTTCGCATCAGGAAAACCAATGTGACAAGCTTCTCCAGGAGACTGAACCAGGCACCTTCTTCCCCTCTGGATCCAGGAAGCAAGTGAGGACCAGAGCTCCCTCAAAGTGAACTGAAGCTATTCTCAGTGCCAGCAAGGTCCCAAGCTCCTCAGAGGATAAAGACATCCAAGTTCATCAGGAAAGCCAGCATGACAAGCTCCTCCAAGAGAACCAACAGCTCCTTACAACTTCTACCAGCTCCCAGCAGCATTTTTCAGTTCCAAACAGCCTAGCTTCTTCTCCAGATCTGCCTTTTATGCTGCCAGTAACAATCCTCAGGTGGGCCTCCCACACCCAGCGCCATGCTTACTCAGTTCAGCTGGGTATTATAGGTTGACCACCCGTTGTCAATCCACCACAATGGCTGTGCTATATCCCCAGCTGAAAGTATTTAAATAGATTGCTAGACTTTCTTTACATGCCTTTCTTAGTCCTGAAAAGAAGGCAACAGTGTGTGGCCTTCTTCATAGCCAGAAAAAATATCCATTTGGTTGGAACAGTAGAAGTCAGGCTCAGCAGCTTGCCAACTCAAAAGCATCTCAAATGACTGTATGACTGTATGAATTCTCACAAGCCTCGGCTTTTTCCAATGTAAGGTTTCGCCCTCATGCAGTTACCATGTCAACTCTTAACTAAGTAAAGTTTTAGAAAAATTATTCCCGCATTACTTCATATGCTGTCACAAATACATTGGTTTGTCAATTGTCATAGACGTGAGGGTCCCCCTCCCCCCACCAATAGTTCATTTTGAGGCATGGGAGAGACTCAACAAGCATGATACATTGTTTATGGAAAATAAGACAGATCAGTATAAGCAGTGAAAAAGAGAGACAGCAATATCTCCTAAAATGGTATATAGTCATAAGACACAAGGGTATATTCATTAGGCTTGACTGAGGGGAGACATTTCACATACAGTGTAATAAAGGTCAACAGATGTAGCTGTTACTGATTCCTTGGAGGTCTCCAGATTCCTTTCTGTAGTTCTTACACTTGTGGAAAGACTGTTGCCTGGAAACAAGTTTATTCCTCACAATGCTAATGTTAATCAGTTCCTTAATAGTGCTTACCACAAAAATGTTGGAATTATGAAATTACGAACTAAATATCAATATTTTTCTTTGACATCTCAGACCATAGTAAATTACCTATAGAGTTTTATATCATGATAATCTTTTTTTTATATCATGATAATCTTAACTAAAGATAATGAATAAACCATGAAAAAGGGTGAAATGAGACACAAAAACAACTAATAATAGATTTGTAGTCATTACTACCTCATTTGAAATTCCCACACACTGTGCTGCTTTTCCCTCTAAACTTACTTTTTAGCATTTTTGTATGATTCTCTACATTTCCCTAATATAATAAATAATTACTGTCTTCTCATTAGTAGTAATGCTTCTTTAACATCTTTGCATGCCCTAAAAGCTCAACAGATTTTTGCACATAATACTCACTTAATAGAAGCTACTTCTGATACTTTGAAATCTATAATATTCTTCAACTAATGTATCTTAGGTTTTTGAAATACATGCAGTGATTAGGTGACATTGACTCCCAATTAGCACACAGTCCAGTCAATACCTTGTATTTGTTAAATATATTATTGAAGAAATGAGAAGCATAAACTTACATAATATATCCTACATGGTATTTTAGATGATTTACATATTTTACATGTCACTTATTTAACATTATACTAATCATTATGTATGTAAATTTTATTCTTCTATTACCAATTTTGAAAAACTAAATGCTTCATTATTAGTTACCAAATGACTATTCAAATCCAGGCATCCCACACAAGTTGTTTCCATTAACTTCTTGAATCATCACTGCTATGAGTGAATTTATTCAGTACATAAGTAATTGGAACTACAGAGATTCTTAGATATGTATCATTCACTTTTTATAAAATCTTTGGATATAAGAAATGCTACTAGCTTGTCACATTATGACTCAAATAGAATTTTGATAAAATGCACATTAATAATGCATATTCAAATCTGTCATTAATGCTATCTGTTTATAAAACCAACACACTGTACGTGATGCCTCAATTTTGGGGATTCTATCTCATGAGGTACCATCTGGACACTGCAAATTAAAGTTAGTGTGCAGATATTGATATTGGCAGCACCATGGAGAAGATGAAAACCAACAACTGGGAGAGTACATCATTACAGATATGAATTCCTCAACATCTTTTAAATGTACCTAACTGAAGGTTGATAGTAAAATTAATGAGCAATCTGTTCTCATGCTGAATGTGCAAGATCCTATTATATAAAGTGGAAATGACTGGAAATGGGTCAGAAATGCACTTTGCAACATTAGTTGAATCTTCCATTGATTGATCAGTATCACACCATGTTTGACCCCAACAACTATTTCTACAGTGTTTGACACAAATAAAACAAGAAAAAAATTTTCAAGTAAAATCCATGTTTAAATAAATAAGAACCATTTTTCATAAGAAAGTGTCAATGTCTTTATGAGGCAATATGCCAATAAAATGTCCTGTCACATAAAGGAAAGCAACCATTTCAGCCTATTACATTGTGTTATTCTTTGAATGTGCCGGGCATTCATTTGGTAAACTGCTGTGTATTTTGTTTTACTCTCACAGCTGTAAATTGTATCTGCTTTCTTCTAAATTGCAACTTATTTAATGAACATTTACTCAGAAATTATGTCTGCATGACTTGACTGGTGAGTGTAAGGGAGGAATGGAGGTCATTTAATGCTTTAAGGATTGCACTTCCAGACTGGATAGAAAAAACAGCATCTACTAAGATTTTTCTCTCAGTGCATTCCAAATATTCCCCTTTTCACATCAACTAAGGCATATTGAAAGAGCTTCCTATTTAAATGTAGTAGAAAGAACCATCAAAAAGCCCAGAAGCCAAGATTCAAACCATAAACAACCAAATCATCAATGCTGGGTTGGAACAAGAATTGGAAAACTGACAGATCTTAGCTTTTGACTGCTTAATGCACTCCTATCCCTGTTTTGGGGATCAGAGGAAGGGGAGCCCCGTTGACCCAAATTGTAGTAAGTTTACTACCAGAGCAAAATTTGACCAAATTTTCCCAATTCATAAACAAGAACAACTTGTTAACTTGGAGAGAGAATTTAAGGAACATATTTTGCTATGGTCAGATCAAGAGATGACCTCATTACTACTTTAAAGACAGGTGAAATAAAGAAGAACAGACAAAAAAAGAGGATTTGAAAAAATATTGACATGTGTATCAAAAAGAAGGCAGACAATTCACATCTGTGAACTTTTCATTATTTTAAACATGTAGGAAGGTAGTATCCAGGCTCCTCTGCGGTGGCGGCAGGAGGAGGGGCAGGGGATGTGGGTTCCCAGGCAGCTCACGGAGGCTTCCGACGAACCGCGTTTCTTCCCACAACTGAAGATTTTCAAATCTTAAAATGCAACTGCATTTAACCATCAATTACTGGTTGTCTGATAGCAGTGGTCGGAGTTGAGAAATATATTTACATGAAAACCCTTTTTTGGGGGGGGGTACCGGGGATAGAACTCAGAACCTTGCGCTTGCCAGGCAGGCCCTGTGCCGCTGAGCTACATCCCCTGCCCATGAAACTCTTAATGTATTAAATTTTTCCATTATTTTTAATTTTGGCAATAAGAGATGGGGGTGCAACTAATTTACCAGACTTGCTGCATTCCTCTTTCCTCAATCCACTGGATGAAAGTGCTAAGCTATTTTTGTGTTTTGAAAATTTATTAACTCTAAATCATAAATATTCTCTATTTCTTATTTAATAAACCAGACTCTCTTACTTCTTGACTATCTGTGAATATTATCATCCTTACATCCACCTGCAGATCTCTTTGCTCACCAAGTTTTTTTTTAATAGTTCCTGTTCTCTACAGCTTTATTTTATCAGGAATTAGGAGTTTCTCTTTAAAAAGAATTGTGCATTTTTTGTTTTGTCCAGAGATAATTTCTGAAGGTTGGAAAGCAATATTCATTTACATGAAACTGACTATATAAATATTTTTTCTTTGCAAAGCACATATCAAGCTAAGAAGCATTTCACGCTCTAATTTATTAGCGTCTCTAAAGTCCAATGTCAGGACAAGAGTGCCACTCACAGAGGAATGTTTCTAAAATGAAGGACAAATGAAACTCTATTTTATATTCCATTAGCTGTTCCAAATAATAACACATTTTACCTTGCTTCACATATAGACCTTGACTTTCTACCACTTGTGTTTAGTCAGTTGTTTGGTTTTACCTTGATTTGGTTTTCTCTGTAATTTTAAATCCTTTTATTTTGCAGTGAGAAACATTTATCACTACTCTCTTAGAGCACAGACTTTCCTGTACTCAGCCACTTGAATATTTACTAGCTGATGCCTCTTTTAGATAATCATTTTAGAGGAGTGATGCTCAGTCCTGATAGAACTGCTTTCAAGGCCTGTTGCAAAGCCATCCTCAGATTTCACTTCCTTGGGTGCATTAGTCAGGGTCACTGCTTCCACAATTCTATAGCTTCTCTGCCTCTTGGTTTTTGCCTCTATATTGAGTAATTGCCTTTAAAATGATGCACAAAAGATAGTATTTTTAAAAATACTTTCATTTATGAAAATGTATTTAACTTCATTTATAATTGATGGGCAGTTTGTCTCCATAAAGAATGCCAGGTTGAATACCATTTTCCCTTAGAAACTTGAGGTTATTCTGACTTTAAGATCTATAGTCCAAAGTTGTTAATAAAAATACAGATTTTATTTGACTCACTGGAACTGACCTGATTTTAGTTTGTAAGAACTTCTTATTTCTATAATATCAAACACTGAGAAACTTTCTTTTACATTTTCCTAAAGAAAAGGAAAAGAAAAAATAAAATGTTCCTTGCATGCCAATTTCTGGCTGTATTCAATTTAAATTCTGACATCAATTTCAGTTCCTCCTCTTTCTTTTCTCTTTTTCTGAAAAACTAAATTCATTTTCTAATTGATTGTATATCAGACACCTGGAAAAGTATATGACTAAATAACAAGACTATTAAATTAATGTTTTTAAACTAATAGTAATTGCTTAGTCCTTACAATCTGTAATATCTTGATTATTCAAGTACAGAAAATGATTACAAAAAGGAAATAACCCAATATGATCATCTTGTGTTGAGGTCTAATTCTTATACTCCTCAATTCTACAAGGACACTTGTCCTAACTTCTAAAGCTGCTGACAAATTTAGTCTGGTTACTTTTTTTTAACTTCTATCTAAGAGGCCATATGATATTTTTACTTATATGTCTGCTTTCCTACACCCAACACTACTGTTATGAGGTTATGTTGCTGATTTCCTTTTGTGGCAGTCACATTATTATTTTATTTTAGTCACACTGATGCATGTTATAATATACCATTATTAACATTTGATCAGCTTTCATGTTATTGAATATTAGGATACCAACTTTTGGTTAGCCCTTATTCACGTCTCTGTTCAATTTTCTATTAGAGTGCCAGTATCATTCATAGTCGGTACAATTCATTTGTGTGTTACATGCATGGCAAATATTTTCTTGTCTATAGCTTATTTTTTCTCTTTTAATGCTGTCATTTCAAAACTAGACTTCTTTAAATAATATCATTCAGCTTTTATTTTTTCTCTTATATTTAGGTTTTGCATTTTATCTCAAATTCATAAAGAAGTTTTAGACTATGCTATAAGCTTTTATATTATGCCTTCTATATTTTAAATGTACATTAAACATGAAGTCAATTTTGTGTACTTTGTGACAGTCAAGTTTCATTTCTGTTTTATGAGAGGATTAAATTCATGTAGAGCTTTGACTGAAAATAACATCTTTCCCCTAGCATTATTTAATTTTTTCATGAATCAAGGTCTACCTGTATGGGGCTTTTCTATTGTTTTCTTTTATATTCTTAGTGCTTATTTGACTCAGTATTAATTCAACAGCCTCTAAAACATTTCTTCTTTATTGAACCAAATATTTACATCTAGTTATTCTTGTTGTTGTTTTTTTTTAATTTTTTTTTTCCAGTACAGGGAATCGAACTCATGACCTTGCGCTTGCCAGGCAGGTGCTATGCTGCTGAGCTAAATCCCCAGCCCCTACATCTAGTTATTCTTTAAGAGTATCTTGGATATGCACTGCCTTTTGCATCTTCACATCCTTTTTAATTAATTTGTCAAAACCCATCAGAGAAATTGCTGGAAAGTTAAAATTATGTTACATTTAAAGCATGAACTAATTTGGGGAGATTTGATATCATAACAATTTTGAATTTTTCAAGATATGAACATATTACTCCAGTGATTTATATCTTCTTTAAGGCTCCTAATGAGTTTCAGAGCTTTTGTAAAGGATTTTCCTATGTTTCCTTAGGTTTGTTTTTAGACATTTGGGGATTATTGATGATACAATAAAAATACTAAAACTTTCTGGATTATAGCTGTCAGCCATTTTGGTTTAATGTAGGTCTGATTTAAATTTCCAGTTTATATAAGTAGAAAACTGAACAACATGTGAAAGAATATGTCTGATTTTCAAGCATGGAAAACAAGACTAGCTGGTAAATGAAACTATAGTCAAGGAATGTAGATGGGTGAACCTTACAAGAACTTCAGCTTCCAGCTTCAACAGTTGCTGGTCTGAGAGATCCAGGGAAGTCGTGACCTACCAGATCGTTGTAATGTTGTTGATCAAGAAGTCTGAAATAGGAATTTAGATAGGTCAAGGTAAATATAAAATATTTAGATAAGAAATAGAGCAGAATACAAAAGAGAAAATAGTGGCAAAGATGGAGTCTAGAGATTTGTAAAGATAACTAAGTTTTCCATAATTCCATGATTTATGTACACAGAAGAAATTACCCAAAACTAGACAAAGAATCACATAAGTAGGCTCCGCAACTTCTGAAGCTCAGACCAGGTCACAATTAATTTGTAACCTATTAGTCAGAGCTCAATGACATCATAAACACAAGATTTTGGGTAGAACCGTAAGGATTTTACCTTAGCAGGAGTTATTAGCCTTATACTAAAGGATTGCATAATTTTATCATGACTAAGAATTAAGGTAGAGCTCTAAAGGACTAACATAACTTCAGGTAATATAACTGATCATACAATATAAAAGTCAAAACATATAATATATAATCAATCAATATTTACCAAGCAAATGAAGAATTAAAAAAATACGGCCCATAAATAAAGAGAAAAAAAACAGTATTAGCCAACCCAGAAATGACACAGATGATAGAAATAATAGTAGTTACCAAGAAGTTCCATGTGTTCAAAAACAGTAGAAATCATGAACAGGATTAGAAATTTTTAAAAATTAAATGTAAATTTTATTCTTAGTTATTGGTTGGTTATGCAGAAAAGCAAAATTTAGCTTTACAGAATGATGCTGAAAGGAAAGCACAGGTATATACGCAGGTCATATAATCCTCAAATAAGGCCTTGATCTTAGTTGGAAAAAAGTATAATTAATAGACAACTTCCTGTTATTCCTAGTTTTGCTGGATTTATCTCAGCATTTGACCTGAGGCTATACTATTCAGAATAACTCCTGGTCAGAGACTAAGGAAGAAGTTAATATCTGAAGTCACAATGCTCTTCAGAAGCCCCCAAACAATAACTGGGCAAAGCAGGGACAGAGGGCCTAGCCATTTACTCTAGAGGGAAGGGGTCTCTTTTGTAGAATAAATGAAGGATGAAAATGGCCAAGCTTCCTTCAAATGTGAATTGAAACAGATAATGAGTTTGCTTCCCACAGGAGTGAGCTAAAATTAAATAGCTGTAGTACAGTCCCACTGAAATACCGAAAACAAGGAAATTCTTCTCAAGGAGCAGAACTTTGTACATGTATCAGGGACATGTACAATATATGGACATGTACAATACTTGTCTTGAATTTAACAGTGGCTGTTGTATTGCATGTTGGTGTCTTCAGATTAGTCTTTCAGATTACTAGATATAAGCATGCAAATCTGGTCAAGAAAAACAATTAAGCATTAATGCTTCCTTTCAATAAACCAATAGACATCAGCAGTATAATTATCCCAGCTATCCTTGTTTAGTGAAGCTCTGTAGCATTTTTAATTACTTTTTATTCTCTTTAATTATTTGCTGAATCCTGCATTGTTACATCTGGTAATCTGAACAACTTCACTGAAGATAACAATATATAATATAATAACCATTGTTAATTCCTATCATCTTGTTTTGAAATCCTGTATCATTTTTATTGTTTTCGTGTTGTTTTGCCTGTTCTGTCTTTGTTGCTATTTTGTTATTTTTTTCCCTTTAAAACAAACAAAAAAAAATACTTGTCTTGAGAAAGTTATAATGCAGAATGTGAGTTTGGATAGTTTGAAATATTCCCCAGGTTCAGATGTACAGAGGTGGGACATACAGAGGTGATTCCATCTTGATTAATTTCGTAAATGGATGAATTCACCCTCGTTCAACTCAGGGAGAAATGGGTCCTTAGTGGGTACGGCTTGATTGGAAGAAGTAGACCACCAGAGTGTGCCTTCAGACAGTGGATCCTGTTCTCACTTCCTTCACTCTAGCGCTTTCTCTCCCTCAGCTTCTTGGCTGCCGTGAGATGAGGAGCTTTCCCTCACCATTCCCTTCAGTCACGATGTTTCTGCCTCAGCACAGGCTTAAATCAATGAATCTAGCTGACCACGCACTGACACCCCTAAGACCCTCAGCCAAAATAACTTTTCCTTCTCCAAGTGGACTTTCTGTGATATTTTGGCCACGGTAATAGAAAGCCTCCTACTACAGGAGGTTCAGATCCTTTAGGGATGAATGTCAGTGTGACTGTACCCACTAAGGACAACAATACGAACTGAGTGAGTAGGGATCTAAGATGAACAGCGGAGGAGACAGAAGATGAATATCAGTTGCAACCTAAAAGTCTACAAAGCTGTCAAAACTGTAATGTATCACGCAAACTTCTTTCCTATAAATTGTCCTCAGGAGCAGAAGCCCAACAATATCATTCCCAGAATTTATACCACAAAGGGACTCTTTAGGGTGTGAAAGGTCACTGACATGGACAGCAGTTCATGCCTCCTTTAGGACTGAAAACTTCATTTCCCGGGTTGTTGCTGGCCATTCTGCTGGCTATTAACCCTGACCTGTTCTTCAGAAGTTCACTCTAATGACTTTCCAGGTCAGAGGCTTTCCAGACAGCCTACACCCAGTGACTGGCTGAGATTTATAAAGTCCAGCTTCTGCCCCAAATTCAAACAAACACCAAAGTCCTTGAGAACTTCAAAACGTCAGTTGGAGTCAGTGCAAGACTTTATTGAGGCTGTATTGCACCTTTCTTCCTCTTCCCTTCTTATATGTTGATCCTAATAACCATCCATCATGCACTTCCCACATGTCTATCTTGATTCTCCCTGCTTTATGGGAAACCCATGCTATCACTCCACATCACACCATCAAAGTTATCCTTCAAGTATGCCCAGAAACTTTCTTTTGCAGAAGTTTATTAAGGTCTCTTCTCAGAGGGTCAGTTAAGGTTTACTATAGGAACAGATGTAATATCATATTGTAATATATATGGTATCTAATATATGATATATAAGTGATTTACAAGATAGGCTTGCAGTGGTCATCTGCAGAGTCAGGTGTGGAAGAGTGCAAACGTGCTGTCTGCCTGCTGGAGATCTGAAGGATCCAGTCAAAAGTCAAAGTCCTGGAGCTCACTGCAGAGTTCTGCGTGAGTTCCCATCAGGAAGCCAGAGAATCTGTACGGTAAGCCTAAGATGTCCGCACTGGGGGAAACAGATATCCAAAGATGACGGTAAAACTAGAGCTCCTCTGAAAAAGCAAAAGGAGTCTTCTCTCCCTTTTTATTCTATCTAGGCTGCATACCTATTGCTTGGTGCTACCCACAGGCAGGTGTGTCTTCCATACAAATCAATCTCCCAGACACAACAAGAACTGTGCTAAACTAATCCACTAGGAATTGCTTATTCATATAGACATACAATTAACTATACTGCCAGAGATCACCTTTTATTTCACTGATTATTTTTATTTCCTTTTGTATTCCTCTATAATTTTTATTGAAAATAATTTTGAAAGACAGGAATGTGTACATAATTCAGACCTTTAAGTTACTAAAAAAATTAACCCATGGGCTGATAACTCTCTACTCAAAAAATGTTCAGTGATAATTTTATGTAATTTAGATCAGTGATCACAACTGAAGAAAAAATGTTTATAAAGATATAATTCTGCAATATAAAGTTGTTAATGGGGTTCACAAATGGTAACGATTTTGGAAGATGACATATAACATGAAAAAAATAAATGTCATGATTTAAATAGAGTTGTATTTATAGTAGTACAATTGTGCTATCATAAATTGATTAGTCAATTATAACCAAAAGTTTTACTGCAAAATTGTATTTGTTTTTTTTTGATAAAACAGTTTTGAAAATAAAATACCAAATTCATGCATTTCCTTAATCTACTATACTGATACAATGAACAATATTTCCATATAATTTCAGAAATTTTATGTTTATAAATGTTATAAATTTAGAGGTAGAAGCTAAAATTACTAAATATTCTCTGTCTGTTGGTTATTATGAAATATGTTCCAATAAATTTGTATTTAACATTAAACTTTATTTATATAAAGACAGGTCAGTAAAAATAATCTGTCTTGAATGGCAAATTACCTTGAAATAATTCCTTTGGAACAATTTCTATTTCTAGGCAATAAGGTCAACTCCAATATAACAGCTATTTTATTTTCATTAACTCAGAACATACATTTTTCAAAGTTCTCATGTAGGTTGCAAATAAACCTACATGAGAGCTGCATGACACTGAAACAATTAACAACATATGTGATGTGAAAATGACTCAAAGCTCTCAAGAAGCAGGCTTTGATGTAATGATCTACACATGATTATTTTTTAATTTGGTGATCTATGTATAGCAATACATTTTAGAAAAAGGAGGTATAAAAACATTTATAAAAACAAATCTTGGAAAATACACACTCAAATGATAATTATTTTGCTTTGTAAATAATTTAAAACAGCTTCATGGTGAGTAGGACTCTGTTAGGTACGTAGTTTTGTTTCGTGATCTCACATGGTTCATTTATGCGAATGTGTTCATCCAATCTCTGCTTTGAAACTGGAAATCACAAGAGTTAAATGTATAAACCTAATACAGTAGTACATGCCTGCAATCCCAGCCACTTGGGAAGCTGAGGCAAAAGAATCACTACTTTGAGTCCAGTCAAAGTAAAGTAGCAAGAATGTGTCTCAGAAAAAGAAAAAGACAGAAAGAAAGAAAGAAAGAAAGAAAGAAAGAAAGAAAGAAAGAAAGAAAGAAAGAAAGAAAGACTTCAAAACTAGCTTAGTAGTAGAGCTATATTATTTACAATTAAATCACAAATAACATGTTTAAATTGTACAGGTAAACTGACTGGACAGATGTACCCCAAACTTACATAGTGGTTAAAATGTCTAGTAAGGTATAATAATACAATGACTACAAATATTATTTCTGTCTTATCCAGAGTAGGTTTTTGGTTCGTAACAACTCTTACTGCTAAAAACATCCTTTTATTAATAAGATTCATTATCTAGAACATTCATCTAATGTAGTCTTCAATGCAAATTTCATCATTTAAAATGAGCAATTCTTAAATTTAAAAGGTTATAAGTACAAAGAACAAAGAGTGTTACACCAAAAAGTAGCCATCAAGTAACAGATGTTAAATGTTTTATTTCACTCTGAACATTAAAATAACATTAAAATATCCAGCCAAATACATGAAACTGATCATGAATCCAAGAATGTATAAACATGCATACTTTCTATCATTTAACTTAGTACTTAATAAAAATAAAATGAAAGAAGGGCTTAAATTCATTTTTCTGTACTGAATATCCAGGTTCTTTAGTATTACTTATTGAAGAAGTACTTCTTTGGGTGTTTTTGGCAGCTTTGTCAAAAATCATTTGATTTATAACTATGTTGATTTATTTATGATGCCTCCATTCTGCTCCATAGATTTCAGTATTTGTCTTTATGCTAGTACCATGCTGGTTTGGTTACCATATCTTTGCAGTAGACTTTGAAGTTAGGTGTTGTGTTGTCGCCTGCTTTGTTCCTTTTATTCAAGATTCCTGCGGCTATTTAGGGTTCTCAATGGCTCGATACAGGTCTTAAGAATCATTTATTCCATTTCTGGGAAAAGCGTAATTTGAGTTTTGGTAGGGGTTATGTGAAAACTGTAGAATATTTAGATAGTACAGGTATTTTTGAAGCATTCATTTTTCCAATATAAGAATGTAAGAAAGATTTCATACATTTGAGTCTTCTCCAGTTTCTTTTATCAATATTTCATAGTTTTAGTGGATAAGCCTTTCAGATTGTTGGTTAAATTATTCCTAAGTAGCTCATTTTTTTTTTGCAATAACAGTTATAAAAGGGATAGTTTTCTTGAATTCAGGTAGAGACATAATAAGTTCAAAACAGCTACTGTGCAACATAATTCCAGTAGTGAGGGATAATGTAATATACTTGAAAATCAGAGAGGGTGTTTTAAATGTTCTCATCATGAAAATGATAAGGACATGAAGTGAGATTAGTGTTAGTGTTAGTTTATTTACTGTCTTAATAATATATGCATATTTTGATACATCACATTACACAGCTTAACTATGTAAAATTTTATCAATTTAAAATAATTTTCTATAAATAAATGAATAAAATAAAGGATATATGATAGCAAACTAGAAAGCCAACTCTTGGGAAAGGAAGGGGATGGTGCAAAGAAAGAGAGAAAATGTTAAAGAGATTGAAAATGATCGAGATATCTCACACTCATGTACTCGTATTTCATAAAGAACATCACTATCCTGTATTATTAACATGGACTACTAAAAAATAAAAACATGGCAATTCACATTTTTTACTTTTCAGTTTTATTCATACATGTTTCAATTTCCAAATGACTGGAGAATTGGTACCTGTGTACAGCACATCTTTCTTCTTTTCCTTGCCCCCTTTCCCTCCCCTCCTCCCCCTCTGTCCCTCTGTTGGTTACCTCCCCTATTGCAAAGGATCTATCTTTTTGTTTCCTATTATGTATCTTTTATTTTGCTCTTTAATTTGTTTATATTCTGTGTTTCTCATATAAGAGAAACCATGCAATATTTAAACTATGTCTCTGACGAATTTCACTTAACCCTGTGGTCTTGGGCTGGGTATATAGCTCAATGGCATAAGTGCCTGCCTGGCAAGCACAAGGTCCTGAGTTGGATTCCTGGTACCAAAAAGCAAAGAAACAAACACTGTGGTCTCAAGGTATGTCCATTTTCCTACAAATGACTCAAGTTTATTCTTCTTTATGAGAAAGTAGTATCTGACTGCATAAATACATGTTCTTTATGCATTCGCCTGATGTTGGTGAGGCTGCTGGGTAAAATGAACACTTCTATACTGTTGGTGGGAATGTAAACTAGTTTTAATAAGAAGCACTTTCACTAAATTATGCACATGTACAGCCAATAAGCCCTAAGGCATTTCAGCCTCACACTATGTTCCTGGTGAACTGTGCTCACTGATAGTACCTGTATTTATTTTCCAGGGCTCCCATAACAACGCACCATTGACTGAGTGGCTTAAACAAAGAAAGTCATGGTTTCATGGTTCCGAAGGTTGAATGTTCAAAGTCCAGTTGTTGGCAGGCTGTCTTTTATCTGCAGCTGCTGTCCTGGTTGGATGGATGACTGTCTTTTCCCTGGTCCTCACCTGGCCCTTCCTATATGCACACACAGCTCCGAATGGTAATGTCCTCTTCTTACAGGGACAACAGTCACGCTGAATTAAGGTCCGCACACCCAAACTCATTTTATTTTCCTTACCACTGTAAAGGCCGTATTTCTAAATACAATCACATTTTGAGGTACTGAGGTGAGGAATTTAACATAAGAATTCTGGGAAAACATAATCAACCCTTAACACGAACCTTAAGTGTCCCAGTTCTTTTCAAAAAAAGTCTCACCTTGCTTTTGTCTGACATCCTCTCTTCTGTCCTGAAAGTTCTTGGTCCTTATGTTAAATGACAGAATAGTGAGGTAGCCTAATTCCCCCCACACTTTGCAATATGGTTTTGCGTCCTTTTCCTTAATTTGCTAACACCTTCCTCCATCAGCTGCAATATGTGCAGGAGCCTAAAGTGAAAGTAATTTCTGAGTTCTGGGTGTCCATTCAAACTAAATCTAGAAACTGGACTCTGATCTCCCATTTAACTGGATCAAATCCATCTTCTACCATACCTGCAGTCCCAGCAACTGTGGAGCACAATTATTGGGTGATAGATGAAGGCCCAAGAGCTTCTGAATTATGCAAGGCCACAGAGTTAGTACGTGAATAGAGTATAATGTGAAATCACTATCTGGAAAATAAATCACTGGTTGTAATCTCTAGGCCTAGATACTTAAATAATATTCTGAACATTTTTCTTCTGTTTAACAAAGTAAACATATTGCTATGTATTACGAGGGTATGAATGTATTTTTCAAATACTGTAGGAATAAATTGAATTTTAGCTCTGAAAGGGTTCTCAAACTATAAAATTAATCATACAAATTACCTATGTTTACCACCTTAAAGGATATGTCTAACCTTGAGACTAGTACTTCTATTATATTTAAAATAGGCACTAAAATTAAGTATATATGCATTTTTCTACACATATAGCTTATCATTTACAGTGATTAGTCATTTTACAGTCTATGTTCTTAACTATGTGACAATTTCATATTTTTAACAGATACTTCTAGTGACAGAGAAAGTTAAGTTATTCTATCATAAATTTAATAGTATCATTCTGTCAATCTAGAAGATAAGATTGTAAAGAATATCCAACCTGACTTTTCACATCTCTGTGAATCTCTACAGTGAGGAGAGACTGGCCCCTTATTTTTATGCTATTTTTAGCAGATCTGTTAGGTACAAACTGGAAGCTAACCCTTAAGTTCCTTCCCAGATATTTTTGGGTCTCTCTGCCCAATAGGATGTTGAGTATTGATGACGTTCTCTGCAAATACCCACAATCTGGGGAATATAATGGTTAGTTTGGCATGTCAAACTGACTAGACCACAGTGTCTAGATACTTGGTTAAAAATTATTCTGGCTATTTTTGTGAGAGTAGTTTGTTTTTGTTTTTGATTAAATTAACATTTATGTAGGGGCGCCTTAGTAAAACAGATTCCCCTCCTTAATATGGTCAGGCTTCATTCCATCTGTTAAAGGAATGAATTGAATGAAAGACTGTCTTTCAGCAAGTAAGAGGGAATTCTGTGTACATCCAGTATATATTTTAGCTCATAAGTAATCATAACAAACTAATACTTGGTCAACAGTTAGAAATGCAGCATTAAGCCTGAGTTATTACTTAACTTAATGTAACTTAATGTACATATTACTTAATGTAAAATGTGAAAGTATAAAATGCAAAATATCTACAATTTTTCTTTCTAAATAAAAAATTGGGGAAAGAATAAATGTTTATGAGAAAAGCAAACAAGGGAGGATATGTTTCACAGTGCCTGTTATACAATCTGATATACTTCTTTTCCAGATGAGGAATTGGACTTGAAAAGTCACTTGCTTGTAGTAATTAGGTACATATAAAAATAAAGGTAAGGAGCAATTGAAAGGTGTATTTAAAGGTACAACTTTTTATATTACTCATTATTTGTCAAAGTCACATTGCTTTATAGCTAGAATAATGAAAAGAAACAATTAGCAGTGTTCAATAGCTAATTGAAACAAACCAGCACACAGAATAAAATAACCAAATGCAGCCATAAGGGAGAATTGAAGCTTTCAGAAGCAAATTATTATTAAATAGGTGTAGGTCACGATCCTACCAAAAAAGAAAATAGTTGGTATTCAGTGAACAATACATATTTCAAAAAACAAATGTTTGAAAAATTCATCATTTTAACATCAACTACATTTAAACTATTTTTAAAAAATAACTTTTGACTCATAAAATTTGTTTCATTTCAATTCACTGTAATTACAAAATACTTTTCTTGTATAAACTACATCTTTCAACTTACAAAATTACTTTAAACTTTAAAAAATGCCCTTGGGTTTGGACAAGCCATAAACTCATTTAGGAATCTGATAAAACGTTTATTAATGACCATTAAATAGTAGCTCTCTGAATGATTACAAATAATCATCTGACTACAGCTGTTTCTCAGTAGACATAAAATAATCACACATGAACTCCGGTATTGGACATTCTAGTCTGCAGCAAGGACAATAACCAGGATGAAGGTATGTGAAAAATATGCCTACTTTGTCACTTAAAATCCTACATTTGCTGGGGATATAGCTCAGCAGCACAAGCACCTGTGTGGCAAGCACAAGGTTCTGAGTTCAATTCCTGGTACCAAAAAAAAAAGTCCTACATTTGTCTTACAATATCCTACCCCCAAGCTCACATTATAAGAGTAATATAAAGGCAAAATAAACATAGATATACTTCTTTCAGTTCTTCTAAATAATTCTTCCTTCTTTTGCTCTCAAATTAATGTCTGCTATGTACCAGCTTGACATATATCCTGACCTTCGGGTAGCATCTTGATTAATCATGGATTTCAGATTCAATTTGCTTTCTTTAGCTTTGACTCTTGGACTCAGACTTCACACAAGATTCTAATGTAACAAATTTAGTATTTCTCCTTTAAAATGTTTTTACACACAAGAAATGGAATTAGTACATGCTCTTTGTGATTTTTTTTATATTTTTAACATATTGTGAATATTTTCTATATCATTCTGTTTATTATGACAGTGAACCTTAGGAACTGTCCTCTGTGCTTTATACTAATATCTTACTTTTCACAACAATCCACTCGCTTCTTAATTAGCTGAGAAAATTGAAACCAACAGCAGAGAACTTCAGAGATTCCAGCGCAAATCCACCTGGCTATCAGAATATCTGCCCTTCAATCTCTTCTTCCACTTTTTAATGGGAGCAACCTTATCAAACATCTACCTAAAGTCAGCCCTTTGAACACAATCACCAGAGACCCTCATGTTTCACCTGCTGAGGAAGAGCACTTTGACAGGAGATCTTCTCTTCAATATCACACATACTTCTACTGAACATCAAATGGGCTGTTGTTTGACCCATTTCTAATCCATCTTACTGGGAACCAATTTCTCTGACCTCTCCATTTCCTAACTTCTCTTTGAAGCAAAATCTTGTCAGAAGTTGTTATCCTCACTCTTTCTAATTCATCTCCTTGGGCTGGGGATCTAGCTCAGCGGCACAGCTCCTGCCTGGCAAGCACAAGGTCGTGAGTTCAACTCCCAGTACCGGAAAAAAAAACAAATCAAAACTAATAATAATAATAATAATTCGTCTCCTCTTGGGCCACCTCAACCTATTAGACTTAGGTCAAGATGTCCCTGAAATCAAAATTAGTAGTGATCAACTGTCGCTAATACAGTCACCTTTCAATCTGCATCTTACTGGATATGTAAGAATCATCCTGTTGATACTCACTTCTACTGTATTCATTTATGGTTTCCAGAGAGCATTTATACGCTGATGACATCCACTTATTTTTTTTACCTCTAACTTTCCCCTGATTCTCAGGGGAATAATTGCCTTCTCAACATTCCCACTTAGATGCCTAATAAAATTCCAAATCAACACATTCAAAATGGATCCCCTTCAACTTGTAAGTTGGATAATGTCTTTTCTCTGAGGAAATAGTCTTTTCGGCCATAATGAAAGCTGTACTTCTCTGTGAGGCTCCAAGACACATCATTATCTGGCTGGCGGACCACCTCGACTAGGTCACCAGTCCTATCTGTGGCCTTTCTCTCCACTCACTACACTCCAGTCATCTTGTCTTCCACCTTGTCTTTCCCAAGAGTGCCTCACGAATATTCATCGCTTGCTCTGTCGTATGGCCTTTGCTCTGCTGGTTTTTCCTGCCCTGAAAGACCTTTCTCCTGATATCCTCTTGACTAATTCCCTCTCTCTTTGATTTTTGCTCATTTGTTGTCCTTTCAATGAGATTTATTTTAACTGCCCTTTCTAAAACTGCACGCACATATTCTCACCTCAGTTTCATGTGTACTTGTTACCTAAAGAAGCAGATATTTTCCTTGTTTATAATTATGCTTCTTAATTTAAAATTCATCTGTCAAAGTAAACTTCGCTCTGGGTCTGTTTTGTAATATGTTATATTAGCTGAAGTGTCTAATTTGCTTACTGCAACATAATACACATGAAATAAATTGTTGATAACAATTAAATATCAATAGGTATCATCCATATCTTATGGGTTTTAAGTATGATCTGTTTTCTTTGGGATTTTTTTTCATTCTTAGTAACACTGATAGATATTAAAATGCTCTTGAATGGTAAGAATATATTATGATATACTAATAGGGTTTTATTTGAATTTTATTTTGCTATTTAAAATGAATTAATTCTTTTTAGAGTGGTTAATCAACTTTTTTTCCTATTCCATTTATTAAGCAACTCATTCTTTCTCCATCTCAACAGCCATGCATAGAAATAATATAAGGAGAAGGAAAGGATCAACCAAACCAAAAGCTGATAGCACATGAATGTGATAACTCATAATTAATAACTGGGTTATCTATTTATTATGTGTGGCTTGTGGTTATGTACTTAAGTCTATTTCTGAGTTTTTGATGTTATTCCTTCATCTTGTCTATTCTGTTCCCATCCCCACATCATCAGTGGCATTTTTTTAAAAATATCTTTCCCTTGCTCAAAATCTTGCTCCTACATTTTCCTCCCAGTAAAAGCCACTTATCTGTTTATTCTTTTAGTGTCTAAAATGTACAATTTTATAATAAACTTAAAAATTTTTCAGGTACGTCTCCTTTTTTCAAAACATATTATTACTTTTGATAGTTTCAAATATGTTTTTCTCAGTCTACTTTTAAATTCAATTAGAATTTCATCAAATATAGCCATTGAACTTGCACAAGAGCCCAGGAAGTTCTCCAAAAATGAGCCAGCTTGCATAGAAAGAGTTGGGCTCAATGATGGCCACTATCGCTTCCACATAACCAGCTGGAAACTGAGCCATATCTGCCATGAAACACACAAAACCTATTCAAGTGAAAATCGGCAAACAAGTGAATCCTGTACTGAAATCATACATGCCTACTAGGCAAAGCCAGACCTGTTGTGCCTTCATAAGGGAGAACCGCCCACCTGCAATCTTGCTGCATCATGCCTAACTTGGCAAAGGTAGAGATCTGGTCCAGAAATACCTGCCGATCTACAAAATCTCTCAAACTTCCTTCACTAGCATTATGCAGAATACCCTAATTCTGACAGTTCATAAACATGGTTTTGTTAAGGAGCAGCTAGTAAATATTTTAGATGTCACAGACCTCATATGGTCTCTGTTTAAACTCTCCATTCTTTTCACTCTCCACCTTTTTATTTTCCTTCTTTTCTTTCTTTTCACTTTTGTTTTACTCCTCTTTATCTTCTCTCCTCTTAAAATTAAAAAAAAATAGATATTTTATTCACAAGCCATACAAAATTGTCCAAAGTCTAGATTTTAGATTACGTTGGCCAGCCCCTGATCTAAAGGCAAATGCCTTCTCTGCATACATGAATATCAATCAAGAGCTTGGCCTGTTATTCTCATAATATCCCATGACACTCTTTCTGCTCAGTCCTTCTTTCCTCCCCTTTTTCCAGAGATGATAGATTAGCACTGTAGGTAAGGATTCCCTTTGTTTCCTCCTTTACCCTTAACAATTGCTTATCCTAAGAAATGTATTATATATATATATATATAGCTAATCTCATTTGGTGTCTATTATAAAATGATCCAGGTGACTAATCTGGTGACTCTGTCTCCAAAACAACAGATTTTCCATCATACTCATTCTTCTTCTTTGAGGTAAAAGGCATTAGTTTGCTGGGGCTCCCATAACAAAGCACCAAAACCTACATGGCTTAAACAAAAAGAATTTTTTATTTCGCAGTACTGGAGGCTAACACTCCAAGATCAAGTTGTCCGCAGGTCTGGTTCCCTTGTGGTGATTTGCTGGCACTTTGATGTGTTTCTTGTGGACAGTGTTCTCCCTGGATGGATGTATCTCTTGATATGGTGTCTTTTTATTAAGATGCTAGTTGTACTGGCTTAGAGATCTACCTTACTTTACTAGTCTGACTTCAAAGTAGCAAATAATGTTTTCAGTGACCTTGTTTCCAAATTAGTATATATTAGAGATTAGAATTTACAGAGTTGCAATGTTCATCATAAAGCAGAACTTAACATTTAACATTTTGCTTGATGTTCTTGCTCTTAAAAGATATTTCATCCAACTTCTGCCAAAGAACAACACTTCGCTCAGTTAGTCCTTCATTCTTTCAGTGTTCACTTATCATTTCTTTTCCATTTCCATCTTTCCTCTCTTCTTTTCCTTGGGGAGAGGAGACAAATTCTTCTCCATTTCTTTTTCATATCTGATAAACACTGCCCTAGAGTAAAAATAGGACTGTTGCAATAAACGTGTCTAGTCTGCTGGATGCAAAATTCACATTAAAATAGTATTTCACCCTCCTCCTTCAGGCAGCAGACAAGCAATATAAAGTGTTATCACAGGAGCTTATGGAGCGCACAACAGAAATTTATTGCTTCCTAAGACTGATATCTCCAGAATACAGTGAACCACAAGTGGGATGTGGCATATTTTATAGTAAGGCAATTATTCTTAAAATATTTTTTATCATAAAGTTTTGTCTTCTTTCAGAAAATATTAGTATTGATGGTTGATAAGAAGTTTTAATATCAGCTAACATAAAAACAAATTATGGTAATTATCATCCCATAACTTCTCACATTTTCACAACTATACATCCATTCCCAGGGTGAGAGTACTTCTAGTTTTGTACCTAGAGAACTTCTCAGAACAGCAGAGAATGATTAATCCATTGGCAGTCTACTTCCCATTTCAAGCAAATCTGTAAGTCTCCTATACTCCAACCTGACCACTTTAAAGCAAAGAATCCCAGTGTGTCATAGTCCGTAAGGTCACATGAGCACCTCCATCTTGCACTGAGATTTGCACATTCCCTACCAAATTGCAAATTCTCTGATTTTTAGATATTATAAAAGAAATAAGGTATATTTCTTTAGAATATTCTGAATATTTAGATATAAGGTCAAGAGTGTCACAATGCTTTCATCATATCTACACAGCTCAAGATTAAGTGCAAGTTCCATGGAACTCAGATGAGCCTTTCCTGGAAGACTCCTACTTAAAACACCATATTTCCATATTATGGAATCCTGTAGATATACTGGCCATCAATACTAAATTGCCAGCCATACTGAGGAGACATCCAACATGGCTGACTAGAGGAGGTGTAGCACTGGAGATGCTCAAAGACGATTCACCCAAAATGCAGGTACTCTGAAGTGGAGGAGGAAGTCACACCCTGAAACAAAACAAAAAACAGAACAAAACAAAAAATCTGAACGAGAACACATGTAAATCAACCAAATATCTAGATCATTGAAAATGGGAAGTGCCACTGCCATGGCTGATCTGGACCACCACCCCCGCCTCCAGGGTGCAACCGTGGTGAGTGTCCCATGTCGCGGGAGGGAACAAATACCGCTATAGAGGCCAGACTTCTGATACAGACTTGCATTCTCCTTGTCATCACCCCAGACCATGAGGAACACTACATGCTGGCAGCGTTATCTCCGGTGCTCATCCTGGGCAAAGGAAGCTCCCACCAACTCTCGACAAAAAGAGGCTCAAAATGGTAAAATGTACAGACTGAGTCCTCCAGTAGGGACCCATCAAGGACAATATCTCTAGACCCAGAGGAGAGGCAGTGGGACAGCATAGTTGTTTCAGAGTGAGCACTTCCCTGTTGTTTCCACAGAGACCAGAAATACGAGTTAGCAGAAGGTCCTAAACCATCTTGCAGGGACTAGCAGGGAGGTCCCTAAACAAAGCCTGGCTACCACATTCCATTCTGCGGGTTAGAAAGGGGAATTGTTGAGAAAAATTTAGCTGAGGATTTCAGCACAGAGGAAAAGACAGGACAGGCTGTTGCAGAGAATGTGGAGGCTTCCCCAGCACAAAGAGAAGCAGGAGCCACAGGAGGTGAGCAGAAGGTGAAGGAAATCTTGTTGCCAGGAAAATTACTGCACATCCTTCCCTATCAAAATAATTGAGGTGGTTGGATCACAGGACACAGACAAAAGAACGCAGTTATAACACCCTGAGCACAGCGTGCTTTGTGGAGGTGGGCTCTAAGAAACCAGCACCCCTCTGCCCTTCCAGACAGGCTGGTAGAGACAGGTGGCAAATAGGTGTTACTGCCTGCAAAGGCTGACAGGGAGCCAGAAGGAAGCTTTATGACATGGGGTCCCCTAGGAACTGCAAGGATGCTTTCTTGCTGGAGTGTTGGGTCTGGGTTACCACACAGCTTTGTCTTTTGTTTGATTTTTGTTCTTGTTTTCTTTGGTTTGGCTTCTCCATTTCTCTCTCTCTCTTTCTTTTTTTCTTTATTTCTTTTTTTTTCTTTCTTTCTTTCTTTTTCTTTCTTTTCTTCTTTCTTTCTTTCTTTTTCTTTCTTTCTCTCTTTCATTCATTTAATGTAGTTGTTGCTTCTTTGCACTCTCTGTTGCCCTTACTCCTTTGGTTCATACCTTGTTCATACATCAATCCTAGTTTCTTCAATTTTTTTCTTGTTCCTCCTAATTTTTAAATTCTTTTCAAGTTTTTCCTATAGTCTACTCTCCCTCAGTCTTGTCTGTCTTCTATATTAACCTTCTGTCTTCCTTATTCTATTTTTTTGATCTACTCATTTTCACTGAGCCCCTGTCTTCCCTTGACTTTTCTCAACCTTTCAGGTACACGATGTCAACACGCACTGACAACCATGCAGCTTTACTCATTCCAGAATCACAGCTCCCCTCCCCTACATCCTGCCCCTGCTTCCACAAATCCCTTGCTAAAACCCTCAAGGCTTACCTTTTAATTCAACTATAAAGGATCACCAAAAGACTCTCACCCCCTATTTTTTTTACCTTTTATGATATCTTCTATCTGCTTCTCCTCCTACTAATTTAAGCCCATCTTTCAACCATTCCTCAATCTCTGCCCTCCCCTTCCTCCCACATCTAGACTAAGTAACAATAACAATATAATGCAGACTGTAAAGGGTACTCATAAACAGTAAAAGTGTAAATTCAAGATTTAAATATGAATAAGTAATGTATGATTGGATCTGTTAATGCTGTCATAACCACTAGTCATTCATGGACAATACAACCACAGGGTCCAAACCATTGAAATCGAATAGCTGAATGGGTGAACACTCTTTCTGATCAAATACAGCTATGAACACATCACTAGAAGGCAGGGTCCAACTAAAAAGTTTTTCATATCAATTATATTCTTTCCACACTGTACTTGGTCCAAAGACCCAGCACAGAATACTAACATAGAACATAACATATTTTATTTTATTTTATTTTATTTTTTTTATTTTTTTTTTTTTTGGTTTTTCTCCAGTACCAGGAACCGAACTCACGACCTTGCGCTTCCCAGGCAGGTGCTTTTGCCGCTGAGCTAAATCCCCAGCCCCAAAGATAACATATTTTAAGGACTTTGCCTCAAACTAATAAAAGCCATTTATGACAAACAACCAATATCATATTGAATAAGGAAAACCTGAAAGCTTTCCTTCTAAAATCAAGAGCAGGACAAGGATGTCCACTGTGACCATTTCTACTCAACATAGTCCTTGAAACGTTAGCCAGACAAATTAGGTAGGAAAAGAGAATAAAAGGGATATACACATATGAAAAGTAGACACCCAAATATCATTATGCATAGATGACATGATCATCTATATTGAAGACCCAAAAAATTGAACTGAAAGAATCCTGGAATTAATAACAAAACTCAGCAATGTACAAGCACACCAAATCAACAAAAAGCAATAGTATTTCTGTACACCAAAAATGAACTTGCTGAGAAAGAAATGAGGAAAATAATATCATTCAAAATAGCATCAATAAATATTAAGTACTTAGGAATTAACCTAACCAAAGAAGTGAAAGACCTCTCCAATGAAACCTATAGAACTTTGAAAAAGAAGATTAAAGAGAACATCAGGAAATGAAAAGATATCTCTTGTTCCTAGATAGGCAGAAGCAATCTTGTCACAATGACCACACTTCCAAATTGATGTATAAATTTAACAGAATCCTAAACAAAATACCTATAACATTCATCACAGAATTCTAAAATTGATATTAATCCAGAAGAGATCCAGAATAGCAAAAGCAATCTTCAGCAAGCAGAGCAAGCAGGAAGCATCACAAAACCTGACTTCAAGTCATAGTACAAAGCTACAGTGATTAAAAACATCATGATATTTGCACAGAAACAGACATGTAGATCATTGAAACAGAACAGAGGTTGCAGAAACAACCCCAGACACATTCAGACACTTGATCTTTGACAAAGGAGCCATAAAAACATACACTGGAGGAAAAACAGCCTTTTTAATAAATGGTGTCTGGAAAATTGGCTATCCACATATAGAAAATGGAATTGAGACCCATATCTGTCACTGTATACTAAGCTAAAAACAAAATGGATTAAAGACCTCCATTTAAGACAGGAACACAACCTACTGCAAGATAGAATAGGTAATACTCATTAAGTCATAGCTATCGGCAAGGATTTTCTGAACAGAGCTCCAATTGCACAAGGATAACAGCAGGAATAAAAAATGGAGTCACATCATATTAAAAACTTCTACATAGCAAAAGAAACAGCCGACAGAGTAAAAAGACAATTTATTGAATGGGAAAATAATTTTGCCACCTACCACTCAGAAAACGAATATCTAGAATAAAGCACTGAAAACATTAGATACTGCCCAAAGAGATGACCCAATCAAAAAATATTTAGACACGTCAGGTGAAATACAAATGGCCAACAAATACAGGAGAAATTGTTCAACTTTGTTGGCCATAGGAGGAGATCTTATCTTACTCTGGAAAAAAAATGGCAATCATCAAAATATCAATAAGAACAAGTGCTGATGAAGCTGTGGTGAGAACGGAAAAATTCTATGTTGTGATAAGCATGTAAACTAATACAACATTATGGAAATCAGTGTGGCAATTTCTCAGAAAAACTAAAAGTAGAAATTCCATTGGACCCAGTTAGTCTCCTTTTAGGTATCTTCCTAAAAGAGTTACAGATATCAAATTAGAGCAATATGTGCTTACCCAAGTTTATAGGTTTCTGATTTATAATAGCTGTATCATAGAAGCAGCTGGTAGGGCCATCAACAAATAAATGGATAAAGAAAACGATATTTATACACAATGGAATCCTAATTAGCTATAAAGAAGGATACATTTGAGACATTTGAAAGAAAATGGAATCATTTTGAAAACATAATGTTAAGTAAAAGAAATAAAATGCAGAAGTCTAAATACCATCTGATTTCTCTTATACAATAAACCCCAATTACAAATAAAGAGCAAAATGAAAGATTAGTAAAGGGGAAAAGGGAGATAAATCTTTTGTAAATTCTATGCTGCAGAATATATATTGATTATATGTTTGTATTTGGCATAAAAATAATGAGACCAAGAGACTAAAATGAGAAAGGGAGAAGGAGAAACAGATGTAAAAAGATGTAACGTGTGGCATGTACATGTATCAGTTACTCTCAGTGGCTGTAATCATTGTATCATGGACATTAACTAAAATAAATGACAATGGGAGAGAGGGTCTAGGGAAGGAAGGGGTAAGGAAAATGGAGAAAGGGGGAGGAATAACAAGAACTGAAATATCTTAAGTATATGTATGCACTCCCAGAGATGAATGCAAACATGATATACTCCTAACATATACTAATGAAGAAGTTATAGAAAAAATTAAAGTGACTTTCTGAACAGACTATTGCATTCCTTATTAGAATCTGGAACTAAGTGTTCACACAGTAAATTTCACTTGCATAAGCTATTATATGCATGGCAGCTTGCTTTACTTTTCATTATGGAGGATGACAACTTGAGAATAGCTGGCACAAACAAAGTAAACTTCGCAAATAATCAGTATAGTTGAGACTTTAATCACATTTCCTATTCTCTTTTCCATCTAGTGCTTAGTCAGACACAGTTCTTAAGCCAACTTGAGAAAGTCTGTTCTTGTTCAATTATTTAAAAAACTGTATATAAGTCTTCAACAGGCAACGGTGCTCTATCCCTGAAAAAGTCCCTGTCTCATTATCCTAGCGGTCCCACTAGCATTACAAAACTTCGATTTTGCTACTAACCAGCAAGTTCTTAAAGGTGCATTTTACAAAATGCAGAAAAACAACCAATTAGAAAAACTTTTCTCACAGCCAAGCCTCCCTTTAAATAATCGAATCATAGAGAATACCTTACTTCCTTGCAAAAAAAATGTGTTATAAGTGATATGAACATAAAATCTGAGATTTACCATTTACTTCCTTATAAAAGTTATTGACTTAGCATATTTTTAGAAATGATTTCACTGCTCTCACAAAGGGTGGCTGTTCAAGACGCTACCTATCAGTCCAGGTCATCCCATTCACCTTCTGGTTGGTCTTCCACAAGCCTTCTCTGTGTGGGGTTCCATAGACCTCTCAGACCTCTGTATCTTTCTGTGCACATTTCTATTTTTCTACCACTGTGAAGCTGGAGCTAGATCCTTCTATCTTTCCGGTCAAAGCTTAAATGCAATTTCACAGGGTGAGCTCTATCTGACTCTCTCAGGTTTGACCCAATATTCCTTTGATCTCCATGCACACTGGATACTGATATTTTTGTCTTAATGTTTATATATCTATATGTACATATATCTCAATACACATGCAGAAACCGAAAGTACAAGGATTAGCCACACCTGTAAACCAATATAGTATTTCCTGAACACCAGCACCAGCAGCAATGCTGTGCCTCGTTAAGGTTCAGAAAGGACGTCTAAGTGCCCCTAGCTCTAAGCACCTGCAAACAAACCCTACTGCGCACTTACATCCAGATTTCTCATGGCTGGCACCAGCCCCCTGTCCTTCGCCAGAAGTCAGACCTAGGCTTTATTCAGCGAGTGCTCTTCTGGAATCATGAAGGATATTCAGAGATTTTATACCCTGGCCTGAGGCAACATGCCAGGAGATTTTGAAAACAATAAGAAATTTACTTTAACCTCTTTGAGTTGAGAAGTCTGATAATTATTAATGTATCTATGAGATTTCTTTTTGTGAAAGTTACATGATGTAGAATATGTCATGTGCCTGGCAAAAAATTGGCACTACTTTTTTATTGCTACATTATAGATGTACATCATGATAACATTCATCCTGGGGAATTTGTGTCTGTAATGATGTATCTTGATTCTTCTTTTTTTCCCATTCTCCTCCCTTCAACCCCTCTTCCCCTCCTTATTTATGAAAGCTTTGTTTCCACTTTTTTCCTTCTGTTCTTTTTCATGTCCTTTCCTTCTTTCCCCTCCCCTTCCTTTGTTCTCTTTCTCATTTAAAATTTTTCTTATACATTAATTTATTTCAATTTACTGAGGAAGATAGCTCTGTTTTTCCAGAATTCTGCCAAATATTTCTGAGTTTAGTCTATAATTCTGAGTTATCTTACAGAGATGAAAATATTTTCTAAAGAGATGTGGAACTCAAATGCCTCTTACTCTGGGCTGGGGCCTTAGCTCAGCGGCACAGCGCCTGCCTGGCAAGCACAAGGTTGTGAGTTCGATTCCCGGTACCAGAAAACAAACAAATAAACAAACAAAAAATCAAATGCCCCTTAGTCATCAGCCATCCTGTATCACCAGCATCATCACAACACTTCTGAAATCACACTAGCGATTGGTAACTAATCCATGTGTGCATACTTTGAGCACCCTTGAAAATCTTAGAGCAGTATTGCTTGTGAAAAAATAGTCGCAGATACATTTCTTCTGTAGGACTTTTTAACGCAATGTTTTATTTTTTATTATTCACATAGATGAATAACTTGGTTAATTATCTAGATGCTACTTATTTGTTTTATTGGCTTCACTTTTTGAGCAGAAAAAATAGTATCCCTATAATAATAATAAGAAAATATGACTTTATAGCTTTTAAGTTATCTGCTCTACAAGAATTCCATCCTTTTCAATTTTCTATGAAATGTGATTTTGCATTAAACTATCTAATGTGAGAAAATAGTATTCTTGCTATTGCTTTATGTTTACCTGTCTACATTTGGTTAGATATCCCAGCAAGGAGGCTTGAAACACTCAGCTGTCTCCCTCTAGGTCCAACTGGTGACAAGAAGTATTTATGATTTTACTTAGCAAATGTTTATCTAATGTCAGGAAACAGTGCTGAAACCTTAAGACATAATGCTGCTGTTATGGTGTCTTCATCTTAGATTAACTGTTATGCACCCAAAATACCTTTTACTCAATGCCCATAAGCATTCAGTAGAATTCTGGGGATCACTTACTGTGTGTCAGGCACTGGGGTGTTACTTAGGAATACAAAGTGGACAGAGCCAACCAACTTCTATCTTTATTAATATGTAAAAAATTGGCAAATGTAAGCAATTTGCTTAATTCATATTTAATTTCTTTGTAACTGTTAGATAACCATGTTTATGAATGACAGAGTATTACTTAAAATGTTTCTTTTATTTCTGGGAATGGAACCCAGGGCTTTTACACCAAAGTACACCCTAGACCTGTTTTGGTTTGTTTTTTTTTTTACCTCTTTGAGAAGAAGTCTTTCTATGTGTCTACATATCCTAGAATGGACTTAAACTGTGATCCTATGGCCTCAGCTTCCCAGAATGCTGGGATTGCAGGTGTGTACCATCACTCATAGATAAAAATTACTATTCTTAAACTTGCTGTACCAGTGACATTCAACCAACCATATTAAACTTAACTTTCTGCCCATGTGAGATAAGCTCTTTCTCAGGGACAATCCCCAGCTCCCTTTCAAACAGGACTTTGAAAATGACTCTGAAATAGTTCTATGGATCCTTTAAAATAATAGAGGTACAAGCAATATGAATACACACCACAATGATAAATCAGAACCCCCCAAAGAACAAGTCACCTGCATAAATACAGATGCAGAATTGTTGTCAATCATTTAATAAAAATAAGTGTCATTTATTTGTACCCAATGTGAGTCAAAATGGGTGGTCAATTTATATTTACTATCTCCAACTTTCATGACTTTGTTGTAAGGTAGATGATTAATCTCAGAGATGTTAAGAGATCTGTCCCACTCTCAGAAGTGGGATGCACAAGATGTACTTGGCATCCCTCCATGCATGCCTTCCTGCCTTTGTGGGTGTACTGTCTGCCCATGAGAAGACACAGTAAATGAAATCAGGAAGAATATAGACTGTGTAAGTATTTTATTACATACTGAAAAGAATTCATGTTTGTGAAGTGATTTTTAATATGACAAAATCCATCATAAATTGCTTTAGGCAATTATTGCAAATTTGTAATTACTGCAGATTTTAAGTAGTGCTTAAACAATATCTAACTAAAAGAAAATGATGTTACTATAATTTCAGATGGATGAAGCAAAATGCTTCAGAAGAACATTTATTTGTCTCTCCAATCTCTGAAGGAATAGATTGGTTTAGATAAAAACATGAGTAAAAGACCTTTTGAACATTGTCTTCTAATCTCTACTGCACACCATTCTACCTCTATTGCACCCTCTGTCTCTGTCTTTCTCTGTCTCTGTGTCTGTCTCTCTCTCTCTGTCTGTCTGTCTCTCTCTCTCTCCCTCTCTGAATAAAAAGAAATCCTTTCAGTACAACTTGCCTTTCAGTCTAGAATTTTACATTCAAACAAGCATATAGCTATGTATGTCAAGAGAACTGTTATTCAAGGTAAATGATTTTGATTCATTTGTGTTTTTAGCCTTGAATGTTACACATTAGGGTACATAATTATCTCAGAGCAGTTTTGCAACAGGGGAAGACCATTATACTGCAGGTCTTCCCACCTTCTGCTGTAAATTCATTCTTTGTTTTTCTTTTTTTTAAAAAAATATTTAATTGATACTAATGACCTGTTATGGTTTGTGTCTGCATGTCCCCCCAAATCCTCATGCAGTCATGGGCAGGCTTCTAGATTTATGACTGATCTATGATCCGATGCTGGGATTATTGGTGTGAGCGCTATACCCACCCTATTGTGGATAGGGAAAGAAAGAGGCTGCTTAAGGCCACTCCTCCCTTTTTGCTCTTGTTGCTTTTGTTGTCTTCTGCCACCGTGAACATTTGCCCTCTGCCATGTGCCACCCTGCTTTGGAGCGAGCTTAGTATGAACTGAAACATCCATACACTGTGAGCTAAATGTCTCCTACCTTAATTTTGAGCATTGAGTATTTTGTCTCAGCAGCGAGAGAAAAGGAACCAAGACATAACCCCTAACTTACTTTATTGAAATGTTGAATGAAGAGATTAAACATATATACACTATGACATTTATATCACCCAGGATTTCTACTTTGTCATGAAATAAAAAAATGTTGTGAGATAAGTGAAAATGTGAGACATGAATGCAAGTCTATAAAAATCTGGCTCTTAAGTAATGCTATATCTACATTTTAATATGTACTATTTCAAATTTATATAATGAATTTGATTCTTAAAAAGGACTAAGCTGGCCATGGTGGTACACACCTATAATCCCAGCACTCAGGAGGCTGAGGCAGGAGGATCACTGCAAGTTTGAGACTAGGCTAGTCTACAAAGTGAGCTCAAATCCAGCCTGAACTGCATAGTGTGACCCTGTCTCTAAAAAAAAACAAAAAAGCACTGACTGCTATTTTTCTTTTAAAATTTTTACATCTACAAATCCAATATATTTGTAACACAAATAATTATTAAATGAAATAATCTATTTTAAGACAACTCTCAATATGTTGCCCAGGCTGGTCTGAAATTCATGAGCTCAAGGAATCTTTCCATCTCAACCTGTAGAATGTATGAAATTAGAGACAGTTACCACTGTGCTGAACCTGGAAAGTTTCTTTGATGGATGAAATATGTACTATTTTAAAATTAAAAATGATCAAGATGACATGTGTTGCATTAATTGTTCTTCAAGGGCTGGGGATGTAGCTCAGTGGCACAAGAGCCTGCCTGGCAAGCGCAAGGTCCTGAGTTTGATCCCCAGTACCACAAAAACAAAAAACAAATTGTTCTTCAAATAGATATAAAGGGACTGGGGATTTAGCTCAGTGGCACAGCGCCTGTCTGGCAAGCACAAGGTCATGAGCTCGATTCCTGGTACCAGAAAAAAAAAAACAAAAAACCAACAAAAAAAAAGTATTGTTTCACATAAATATAAAGCAAATTTAAAATCAAATAAAAAGTGAATTTTGAGAATTGTCTTAATTAGTTTTCTCATTGCGGAGACAAAACACCTGACACCTGAAGTTAAAGGAGGAAAGGTTTATTATAGCTCACAGTTTGTAGAGGATTAAATCTATAGTTGGCTAGTTCCAAAACAGGGTGGCATGGTGGAGGGGCATCCGTTGAAGTGTGGGCGAGGGGGCGGGGGAGAGCGGCAGTAGCAGCAGCCGCCGCAGCAGTGGTGACGGCAGCCCTCTTTTTTTTGTTTGTTTTATTATATCAGGCTGCTTGCCCTGAGGGTGGGTAGCACTCACACCCAGGTTGCGGCACCCTTAATACCAGCATCATGCCTTTAATCTCAGCATCACATCCTTAATCCCAGCATCATATATTTAATCCCAGCATCCCACCACCCAGATCCAGCCACCTCTAAAAAACCATAATTATGACCATATGAGACTTTGGGGTGATATCTAAATATAAACCCTAACAAAAACTTTTCAAATCTTATTAGTTTTATAGGTCACTTCATATGTTCTGATAAAGAATTTAATGAAATAATACATATTTAACCTCAATTCTAGTAATGTACAAACTTCAAATGATTCATTTAAATCTCTGAATTTTAAATATGGTAGAATAAAATCTATCATATACAAAATATGGATTTGCAGAAGAAAATTACAAGTACCTTTCACTTAACTTTTTAAAACTTTGAAAGTCCAAAACAACACTTCATAGAATATTTAGTATACTAAGTGATAGGAATAGTAATTGGTTTCTTAATTCACTAATACTAAATTTTTAAACTTGTGAGATACAAAATGCTAAAGAATTGACAATTGGAAGAAAATTCCACTAAATTTTAGTTGACTTATCCTAATTTTGGCTAAAATTTCCAAATTGACCTTAAAAAAGTTTCAGTAACAGTCACATAATTTATTCAACATTTCATTGGTTTATTTAATGTCTACTTTATGGCAGAAGATGTAGGGGAAAGACTGATGCAAGGTTCATGGCTTTATAAAATTAGTAGTTGGTAGGATATGCATATGTTCAACAGGCTATTCCATATATTATTTTAGTACCATTTCTGTAAGATAAATGAATTAATAGTAAAATACTGTGTGAAATTATAACAGAGAACACATCCAAATAGCCTGGAAATTTAGGGATATATGCTAAAATTTAATCTTCAATCTGAAAGATGATTATAAATGATAATTGGAAGAGGATACCAAAGAGGAATGACTTGAAGGCACAGGAAGAATGAAGCCTCTTCCGCAATATATGCAGTTCCTGAGAAGTCAGAAAAGACATGGTTGAATAAGAAGTACAGTATGAGTATGTTCTATAAAAAGTATATTTCCTCTAGGTAAGTGGAGAGATTGATAAGAATACATACCAGTGATGGTAGGTTTCTATATTTAATATGTCAAAGTTTTCCAAAAATGCACTTTTCACCATAAAAGTATGATCATCTCCAATACAGCTGGACTATAAAAATCATGGGTGGTAGCAATGAGACAGGTGATGCTTGCAAGATAGGCATATGGAGAGAAAATAGAAGGAATTTATTTAGGGAGAGAGTACTAATAAAATTTGTGTTTCAGAAAGATTCTTCTGGCTATGACAGAAACTGGGTTTGAGATGAAAAATCTAGAATTAAGCCAAATTGTGAATAAATGTTCATCTAAGGGTTTTTGTTAATGATCTTATTTTTTCCCTTCTGCCTTCACTAACGCTCCTCCTGACCTGCATACACTCCCACCCTCCCCCCTTCGACACATACACACCCGCTTGTCTCCTTATCACAAGGTTTGACTAAAACAAAGCACTGCATCGGGTCAGAATGGTGGTGATGTTTGCAACTCTTAGTCTGATGGTTCTTTATCCATGTTACTGTGTATTCAGAACAACCTGGTTGGCAGGGCCATTAAGAATTACATTCCTCATTTAACAATGATATTGTAGGTTCTCTGCTTTCTCTGTACCAACCACTGGAAATAAAAGTTTGTCCTGGAAATCAAATCATAAACAAAGTAAAAAGGCAACTTAAACCATTCTGCCTTTGAAAAATACATATGGCCACTATCTCAATAAATATGAAAAGTCATTTCTGATCATTTAAATTATTTCTTTTTGATTTATGTCATGTTTTCTAGATTATAAGTGACTAGTAGATAATCCATGACTTCTTAGGAATGGAACAAATGGGGCAGCATGTATCTGAACTGGGAGTGAATTTGAGTGCCCCCATATTTTTGCCTGAAAAAATTAAAACCATCAAATATCCCCTTTATTTTGAACTTTTGAAACGTGGAGCATAGAACATCCACCTGAACATTAATGCACATAAAATTTCTAGTGATATGAGATTATTTTTGATATATCCATGGTATCCTGTTTTTCTATTTTTCTCATTATTTTGATATATCCATGGTAACCTCTGTTTCTTTCAATCTTTTTCTTTTGTTATTTCTTTTTTTGGCTTCTAAGTGTATATTGCTAAGAAGTTTACATTGCTGTACTGGTTAATGATAATGAAACTGTTAAAACTTGCAGATTTTCATTTTATTATAAGTAAATACTTTCACTTACTCAAAGAAACCTACCAAAAATATTAAAATTATCTTTTCAAATGTCGTTTTATCTCCTGATGTCACTTTTTATCAAATGGTTTACTATGGTTAAAGATTGCTGTTAAAGTAAATGCATATAGCATGTCATATTAAGAACTGGTAGATTTTTATTAATATTTCACACCTGGCCTGGAAGATATCAATAATATAAACATTTAGAGAAATCTACAAAGAGAAAGAGGCTCCATTCCTGGCAGGATCCATCAAGAAAAAGAACTCTTGTCTGCTACAGTAGCCACTTTTTAAAGCTTTTTCCATGTTTTCATTATATTCCAGGATGAAATTTTGCCCTGCTGCATGAGACGGCAATGGGTCTTCTAGAGAACAGGTAAAAAATGGCTCTTGGTAGTAAATTGTGTGAAGATAATGACACACAGTATAATAACTATTATTATTCTCTACTACTTGATTATGAAATTTTGTTTTATTTTTTCATTAAAAACACAAAAAGAGTCCCTTGGAACAGAACAGTGAGAGATGGCATAAAACTCCACTTAATAGGTATTATGGTTTGAACCAAAAGACAAATGCTCAGAAATGGAGCACTAGGAAGGTGACTGCTCACAGGAGAACTCGCCCTAAGAGTCATAGATCAGTCCATAACTGAATGTGCTTTTGAGAGGTGGTGTCTTGTTGGCAGAAGTAGGTCACAGGTGGAAGGATTTGTTCTTGTTCCTGGCCCTTTCTCCTCTCTCTTCTGGTTCTTTCCAGCCCTCTCTGCTTCTTACATGCCTTGCTTTGAGCAGTTAGCCTCCAATACGCTTCTTTGCCGTCATGTTTCTGTCTTGTACAAGCATGAACTGAAACCTCTGAAACCATGAGCCAAAATGAATCTTTTCTCTGTGAACTTGTATATGTCAGGTATTTTATCCCAGCAACAGAAAAGCTGGCAAATACAAAAGGAAACAGTGTACCTCCTTATTTTTCTTCTGGTAATATTTTTCTTAGTATGTCATAACAGGAGATCATAATTTTTCTTTGAGTAAAGTGATGAATTGCTAGATCATTTTTGCCCTAAAGTTCAGAGCTAGTTTTAGATGTGCTGGAACACTTTTGTGATTTCTTTTGTTTGTCACTGAATTTAAGTAGGAATAAAAATGATAAAAATGAATGAATTTTAGAATATGAATTCATTATTTAATTCTTCTAAATCAGATTGCCTTGGTTCAAACACTGCCCCTGCCATTCACTACCTTTTTGACTGTAGGAATATTATATAAACTCTATCTTGCATTGCTGGTCTCTGCAGTGGGACTGTTGCTAGTAACACAACAATCATATCAAAAATTAATGAAGAGCAAAATAGGTAATAAGGAGGTCTTTTTCAAAGATAGAGGTAGGAGAGGGAGAGGGGGTGGAAAAAAAGAATTTAAGAGAGGAATACTGATGAAAATAGAGCTTTTGCCAATGGTAAGGGGACCAAGAGTTGAAAGGAGTAGGACAGGAGAGGAGGGGTAAGGCATGAAAAAAGAAGAAAAATTAAGGTGCATTATGTACATGTAATAACTTCCAATGATAAATGTAATTATTGAGTACTATACACTTGTACAAATAACTTTTAAATGAATTAATGGGAGCAGTAACAAAGCCAGTATACATCAAGGGCACAGGTGAAGGACAAGCACACGACAAGCAATAGTTATTATTAGTTATTATTTTCACCATTACATATTTATAAACCTTCTTTAATTGAATTTAATTTATGCCATATAGTTGTTGTACTATTATCTTAGGAAATTTTATGAGTGAATATGATATCTGGATTCAAAATTTTTACTATTCTCTTCCTAAATAAGATGAAACTTCTAAGCATAAAAATCTTCTTTGAATAGAGCATTAACAATATTGAATTCTTCCTCCATGGAAAGTAGATTAAACTGATATAATTCAGTTTTGAATGTCCTAATGCATTTATCTTGTTTACAGACAGTTTACACATGACATACGTTAGATTGGCCAAAGTCTTCACATAGTTTCATTCTTCTGCAAGATTCTAACTATGCACATCATGAATATGGAAAGTACATTAGGAATCTAGGGACAGATTTCAATGCTAAAGAGTAATTGTAAAAGATGTGTTGCTTGGAAACTGCAGAGAACAACGCTTTGTTTTAAGTGAAGGGTAATACAAATCATGCATTAAAATAGTAGAACCTTTTTAAAATTTCAACAATGCAATTGATAGTAGTTTTAATAAGCTCTGACACATAACTTACAATAGTGCATTTCAATCATACCAATGGATCATCAAGGTAACCCACACACATAGATTTATTTTGAGGTTTGGTGGCATACCTTATGCAGCTTCAAGTTATGGATGCATAAGCTGGATTCAGATTAAGGGTAATGAAATATTCCTTCTAAGAAAAATAACCCTTTCAGGAAAAAAGAAAACTGCACTTAATCAGCAGTGTCATGCACCATTGAGTATTTGCGCATGGAACTTGCTGTTTAATAGCTGCTTGGTGACATTTTCAATTGAATGTAGTTATTAAACAATGTAAGAGAGTAATTTGTGACTGGGCAGGGTGAGTGAGTCCCTTCACTCCTACCCAATTTCAAAGTGGGATGACCCGGAAAATCAATGAAAATTAAGAGACCCGTATGTAGACAGCCATAACTCACAGTGCAGCAGCAAAGACTGCTCACTTTTACCTACTTGAAGGGTGAAATTCAAATGCTGACAGACAAGGCCAGTGAACAGTAAAGCATTCACTCTCTGGGTACTTTTTCTCTTTCCTAAAGCCTCATTATACCCAAATCTTCTATGTTTCTGAATGTTATTCTAAACTGGAAAATAATTGATCTGCACATAAAGCAGTTTCTGAGGTGCTGCTAGTTTAGAAATCTATTCTTTATTTGACCAAAACTTAATCTGTTCATTTCTTAGCAAATTACAACCTTTTCCTAAGCTTCTAATCTTTTTAGTCATGAAAACTCACTTTACAGATTATTTTACATCAACTGTAATTCTAATAGTTCAATAGAGGAAGAAACATTGATTGAGCCCTGTGAAATACTAGCCACCTTTTCTCTTTGTTTTATGTTTCTAAAGTTCTCAATAACTGATAAATTAGGCATGAAGAAAATCAATTTTATTTTAATAAATTATCAACCATTCAAATTCTGAAAATGTCCATAGTAGCTTTTACATGGTTTTTGTGGAAAAGTGATTTTAGTGTTTTCCTTTATTAATAATAGAAGATTACACATGTATGTTGTGCAAAGTTCTAACTTTGGACTGAAATTAATAAGACTCGGTATAAATAAAGGTGTTAATTAACTCTGATATAGTAATTTAAAGCTATAATAATTAAATAACTATGCAAAAAGAATTTTTGATACATGCACTACATGAAAAATAATTTTAAATCATAGTTCTCTAATTATTTTATCCACTTGATTCTTAGGGTTGAAAATATTCCGGATTTTTTTTCTTTTTTTTGACACGACCATAATTCAGAATATAAAATTAATATTTATATGATAAATTTTGATAAATATTTTCTTTTTTTCATCAAGTTTTACAATTGGATCCTCAACCACTTAAGGGAGATTCAGTTACTCTTGGTAACTAGTTGGAAAAAGCCTTCCTGACTTGGAAGACTAGAGGCTCCCATTGTGCTCAAGCTAGAGTATCCCAGAGGAAGTAGGGAGCTCTGAATTACAGTCACTGGGGCAAGGGGTGGTGCTACTCTGAGGAGAAACCAACATCACAGTTGTTGCCATGTCAGAGGAAAAAGAAGTGAGAGAGAAAAATCTTGCATCCACTACTCAGCACTGTGCCCTTTACATGGTATTTATTACTTTCCTCACAAGCTGAATTGTTGACCTGAATAATATCCCTGTGTTTGGAGAAAGGAATAAACAGCCAGAAGAGTTTGCTCTCTTAAATCCGAGTAGTAGGTCTGCTTTTGGCATTGTCTCACATATTGAGTCAAGAGGGAACCTTATACATTTTCAGTGATTTGCTCAAAATCATCTAGTAATTAAGTGGCAAAGCCAAGATTCAGATACATAACTGTACACTCAAATTTTAGTTTTAATTCTATTCAATCCACATCATACCAATCCACATCTATAGCAAAATTTTGTGCACTTATGACTACTGACTTTTAGGTAGCCAGTCCTAATTTCTTTCTTAGTCCAGTAGCTAGTTAACACTTCAAACACTAGTTTATAATGTAAAAATGTGACGGGAAGTAAGCTCCATACTGAATTTAAATTTCTACTCCAATCAGCTCCTCTTTACCTACCTCAGGCTCTGTCTACGACTACACATCCCAGGATTATTCCCAATCTTCAAATATGTCCTATTTGTAATATGTCACAAAATCCTAACAGACCTGTCTCGGAAATGTAACATCAATCGCGTGTTTCTCTTTGCTTCAGTGCAAGTAATTTCTTTCAGATATAAAAGAAAATTATACCTGGCAAGTTAAAAACTATAACAAAATTTTTATTCAAGATTATTATATATAATAGAGTTAAGAAAGAAACATTGACCTCAACTCCACTGAAATGAAGGAAGACAAAGTTCTATGGGCCATAGTGAACTTCAGAAGTGTTAAGGGACTGTATAGAAGGAGAGTTGGTGAAGGTCACTGAGCTGTCTGTTTATGCAGAATTGCCACTTATTGAAGTTGATCTCTTATCTTTCAATTGAAACTGAAAATCATGAGCTCTATCTTTTTTATTGTTATTTCATTTAAAAGGCATGGTTCCCAGATCCTTGAGAATCCCATGTTACTGAACTGGCAGGAGGCTGGGAGATTTACACTTCCAAGGGGCAAAGGATGAATATAGAATAGGAAATTCTCTGAAGTAAAGGATCAAAGAAAAGGGAAGTCAGGGATGTAGAGGCGGTAAGAGACTTGTGTAGAGTTTAATCAAGCTGAAAAGAAACAGCAAAGCTATCTTGGTCACAAGTCTTCTTGTCTCTTCCCTGCAGCATGATGCCAACAGGTTTTCCTGTTCCTGGGCTTTTATCATTCTATTCTGTACTTTTTATCTCTTTAATAAGTAATTCCTGACTTCCTTATATTTTGCATATAAGACATACTATTTTAACTCTGGACTACTCTCCCACTTAACTCACGCTCACTCTATATAACCTGTCCTATTTTCCAATGATGATCTCCTCACTGTCCCCAAGATATATATTTTCATCATGCTACTTTGCACATTTCACTCATTCACCTTTCACACCTTGCACATTTCACTTCATTCTCTTAGAATGGTCTATACTCTATTCCTTTAAAAGAACCTGAAGAGCAGTTCAGATTTTATCTGTGTAATGAAACCTCCCCATGTCTTCTAGACAGAGTCAAACAGTCCATAAAACATGTGGTCTCCCATGGCACTAACAATTATTTGCCTCTCAGTAAAACTTACCAGGTCGTTCTCATTCATTTATCCGCAGTGCTCCCTCCACCTCAGGTCTTGAACGCCACTAGGACAAGACTCTGAATTATTCAGCTTGGTGGCTTACTTCTCATTAGCTGTTCACTTACATAGCAGTTGCTCAGTGAACATTTCTGGAATGTTCTCTGATATTTAATGTTTAATATAAAATGGTAAATTGATTTTATAATTTCTATTATTTAGGAAAATAAATAAATCATGTAAGTATATCCAATAAGTGCATAGCATTTTCGATCTATGAATAGGGAGTTAAAATGCATTTCTGTGAGATTGTATACTTGATAAAGTTCAAGTCACTAGAGTCATTAATAACAGAGTGACATGATGTGTATGATGTAGACGTTGCTAGGAGATATCCCAGACCTCAACAAATAGCTTCTCAGAGAGAAGTGCTTCAGGGTAGGCTGAAAGTGAAGGGACCTAATTCAGAGGAACTCCTGAGATGAACACAGAGGAAAGCACAGACACATAGGGAAATAGGGCACTTTCTGGGAACTATAAGTAATTGAGCATTCATGGAGCATAAAATGTGACTATATGCTGAGAGAGGATGAAAAGAGGGAGAAAAAAAAGATAAGGCTGAACTAATTAGTCAGGGAAGGTCCGTAAGGACTTGCGATGCCTTCCAAGGCAATTTACAATTTATCCTGTTGTGATGAAGAAACCAAAGCTTCCAGTGTTTATAGGACTTGTTCAAGGTCATGGAGCTGGGTGGTGGGAGGAGTAGATAGAATCTTGTGCACTGTTTGCTCCCTAATGAGTGTTTGTTTCTTCAAAATATGTTGTCATCAGTAATTATTTAACATTGAATCCTGAAATTCCAACGAGATACAGCGATGCTTGCCTTACTTTCCAAAAGGATGCTGAGAAACAGATTGGAGCAGTTAGGGCCACAATACAAGTCTTTAAATGAAGGGCTGCATGAAGTAGCTTTCACTGCTGTTTATTTTTCTCTCTTTTTTCTCTCTTAGTAATTTATATTTGTACTTAAAAAAAAAACCCAGTATTGCACTTAAATCTGGTTTTAATATATTGTGGAATTTTAATATATTGTGGAATTTAAACTTCCATGAAATATTTGTAATTTATATGAATCTGCTAACAAACAGAGGAATATCTGATAAATATTTTAAAAAGACAAAAGGCAGACACACAATATGAGAAGAGGCAAGGCAATGTAGTTTCTGAGAATTGCTGGCTAACTCACACACATACACACACAAATGTATAATGTAATAGCCCTACTACCATTAAACAGTACAAAGAAAAAGGTGACCAATAACTTCTTAAAGTAAAAATTATTTTTATTCAGATATTAGAGTTATCAAGTTGCATGCCTACATGCACATTGTAAATAAAAATCTGCTTTAAAAAGTATATATATTTCTTGAAAATAACTTTAATAATCAATGCAAAAATAAATCAGTCTTAAAAACAATGCCTAAATGAAGTTAGAGTACGGTTATCTAAAAGTATTTAATGCTCAGAGAATATACTATGCTCCTGTATTATCAGGATGATCAACTTGCCTGGGAAAGCTTCTGAAATTATTTTCAATTCTTTGTCCTAGCAGAAGCTGGGGAGTAGTGAGATAAATTTAATGGGATTTTTCCCCTCCTAGGGTAAGAATTCACTTTAGAAATCTACCTCTTTAGTGATAAACAGTAGATGTTTTGATCAAAATAATATGAATAATAATCCACAGCATGAATCTTCCTTTCCTGTAAATTAACTTACTGCTTTCCTTTGTTACTCCATCTAACTGCTTCACTATTAGAAATGGATGGTTATAAACCTCGGAGTCGATCTCTAAAGGAAGCACAGGTTTCTGCTTGACTCTTTGTCAAGGTTCTTCCTACCAATTAATTTAACATTTTCATGCCGCCAGAGAAGATCCTTAAAGATTACGTTTTTTATTTCTTATTCCACATTTTCTGTAGAGAACAAACATATTTATTGCATCACCAAAGTAGTTGAAGATAATCATGGTAAATATTTTATTTATCTCTTCCTAAATCAATTATTTAAAAACAATGTATATGGCTTATAGGTTACTTATGAATTCAGAGTACTGAATGTATTTATTTTACAAATACAGTTTCACTTCTAGAAGCAGTGGTATCTTTTGCTGCTGTTGTTAATTCCTTAGCATTGGTGGTAAAAATTTGAAATCCTCTACCATATAAAACTCTAGTTCTGGAAATTAACTTTTCATGTTAAAAATATTTCTAGGCCCATTGGATGTTTACTTTAATAACATTTATACGTTGCGAATTCTAATAAGAACTTAGTTCACAGGTCAAATGCTACTTTTCACTCCTCACCTTCTGCTCTGTGCTTGCTTTGACAGTGTTTGCTATTTAATTCTTTTTAAAATACTATAGAAGCAAGGCTACTTGGATATAAATCACTGCAGACTTTCCTCTCAGTTTAAAGACCATGTGTCTGAGGAGCTCATCCTTGGTTGTCTTCCCACCTGTGTTCTTTGCCTGGACTATCGCAGCTGCAAGCATTACTTCTCCAACTACCATGAATAACAGAAGGTCACAAATCAATGTTTTGGCCACTGGCATTGACTTCTTTCCAGCTCTATCTCTTCCAAATCAATTTTAAAATCTTCTTTCTATCGAATGTGTTTTATTCAGAAACTCATGACCTGAGATAGTGAAATGATTATTGAACAGTTACCTCAAGTTAAATCTGATCTTTCTGTTATTTTCTTGTTCTGACTTTTTTCCTCCTGTCCTGTTAGGGTTTAGACCTAAAATGCTCCTCGAGAGTCTCAAGTGTTCAGTGGTGATGCTTCTGAAAGGTGACTGAATCTTAAGGGCCCTACACTCATTTGTAAATTGGTGTAATCATCTACTTCATTGTCAATTACTGAGTTTTAATTTTATAGCTAAGAAGCAGAAGTAAAATTGTCCCCATATGTTTCCCATCATGCAACAGGAGTTCCACAAGACTGCACATTCCTATTTTGAGAGATACATTTTCTTACTTTATACATGTTGATCCCGAAATGATATACCGCTATTTATTAATTCCCTGAATTCTATCACTCAGATGAGAGAATTGACAATTGTAACAATTTCCAATGCTAGGTCAAATATTACTCTCAAAAAGAAGGGAAGAAAATTTCCAAATACTTCAGCTATGTAATGTCATCTTCTTACCCTATCTGATATAAACTCAGGATTTATTCCAATCATAATGCTAAGTACAAACTACTGACACAGGTGTTCAGTGGTGTTTCTAAAAACACAATTTTTATCCATTTCCATATGCTCATGATGTTTTCCCAGCTCTCTGAAGGCTAACAAAAAGAGTACTACCTCTATAACATACCAGTTCTCATTGATTTTAAATAGACTTTTCTTTTTTTTTTATGGAATTCGATGTCTTTTCCAGAGCTTATTGAAATGTTTCCTAATTCTGGTGTTTCAATCATTGAGACAGACTCTTCATGCATGAAACACCCAGATTTAAATTTTTTAAGCTCACTTGATAATGTATGCAATATTAATTTTTGGCACATTCTTCTTGGTATGATTTGGTTTGCATGTATTGTACATTTGATTGATTTCATAATTCCAGTGATTCTGTTCCACTATACCATTTCTCTCGACTATCTCAAGCTAATTATCCTTTTATTTTCATAAATTTGCTCCTTATGTCAGCCAAATTTTAATTTCTAAGAAAACACTACTGACAAATAACTTATTCTATTTTCTGGAAACAGGTTTTAATTAAGATATTGGTGTATCAGATGTCATTCTTTGCAAGGATAATAGTTATGGATGTAGCAGACATCTATTTGTTCCTTTACATGCCATCACAGCCAAGCTTTATAGAAAGCTAAGCCCACAAAGCAATGGTTTTCTACAGTGTGGGATTTTAGTTCAGGAGCACAAGTTAACTCCCAGGTTTTCAGCATGATTACATTTATCTATATTTAAAGTATAAAAGAATCAACATGCTGGAAAGTAATTGCTCTGTTGCCATAGGGAAAGAGATTAGGAAAACTGTGAGTGTAAGGCAGAAACTGCTTGCGTAGTAATCCTTTTATTATCTACTCTAAACCCTAAATGATTCTACTCGTAGCCTAATAAATAATTATGCCGTGAACTGTTGGGTCAAAGGACTTCAGCAAGATTGCTCAGAAGTCCAACTATCAGAAACTTTCTATATTCCTAAGGTCAGAGTCTCTCTTTTAAAACTGTCTCTCTGACAGCACTAACTGTGGTGCAGATGCTAATGCTCACAGCAGGGGAAAACAATTACCAAAACCATTCATTTACTAGGTGATCTCTGAGGCCTCTCCTAACTTTAAAATTCTATGCCCGTGTCTAAATTAGAGAGTAATTTTCATTTGAATTGACAGAGCTAATAATATATTTTAATTAAGATATTTTCTTTTCATTAAGTGACTGTGTGTCAGAGCAGAGAATTATGTTAATGGCAAACCCCAAAATCTGCCTGTAAAGCCAAGGTCAAGGAACAGGCAGAACTTCCACAAATGACCAGGATCTCCTGAAACAAGTTTGCTGACAGAATCTGGGCTAAGACCTCTGTCAACTGGGCAGCAAAAATAACAAATGCATAGAGAAAGCCAGATGGGAACAAGATAAATATGTGATAAACAGAAAAAGCTAACTTAGGTTTGGTGAAAAGGCATACAGAGCAAGCTCTGGTGGGTATAAGTCTAATCCTGTTTCTCTGTCGGTGCCTTTGATTTCTTTTCCTCATCAGCTTTGCTTCCAAGACAAACTCTCTTAAGCTTTATTTATTCCAGAATGGTGAAAGTCCTAGAATATACAATCCACCTGCCATGTCAGAAAACTTTGAAAATCAGGTCAAGAAACAATTCACAGATAATATGAATACAGCAAGAGCAAGTCATAAAAGCTGCACTTGGGTTTTAGTTTAGTGTTAGGATCTCCTGTGGACTCACTTGGCAGATACTAATGGTTTCCTTGACTTTTGAGTTTGCTTTTATGTCATTTTCTACTTCAGGACAAAGGCCGCCTTCTGGGGCTGGGATGGAGTCCTACTTGTCAGGCTTTTGACCGGACAAAAAAGGAAAATTATCAGCTCCAATAAGTAAATAATGAATTTCTTCAGCCTCTCAGTTACATATAAGGAGGAAATACCATCATCTCTCAAGTCTCACTTTCAACACAATACGTTCCAATTATTATTTCTGAACACAGCGGCCTCCTCTTAATCCCTCTGTTACCTTTGTCAGAGCCCTACGCTACCTTAAAGCAACTCTTAAACTGTTTTCTCCTGTGATTTAACTATTTAATGCACTTGGTATTTTAGATTTGACTTTTTTGCACCATAAAGGTCAGTAACTTCTTGAGAAAATTACCCATGACATTTAAGACATTCACTGTAGCCTCATGTGGTTTTGGAGGGGGTAGAGTTTAGGCTTTTCATGCTCAGTGTTGTGTCTCCCCAGAAGTGCACCCAATAAACAATTATTAAATGGAGGAAGGTGAACATGAGAGGGTAATCCCTGTTCTGAATATCTAATAAGTAGATATTTGCTGAATTAAAACCAAGGAGCAAAGAAAAATAGATTTAAGGCAAAAAGATAACTCTCATTTCAAAAATGTTAAATATTTTGTACTTGTGCAAGGTTTAAGTTTTATAAATGCATCATTCCTCACAGATCTGTTATCATATGTATATTTCTTCCCCTAGATGTTAAGTTTCATGAAGAAGTGAATTCTGCTTTTACATTTGATACTGCGTACTCAATGTCAGGACCATGTATAAAATATACCCAAGTACTCAAATAACCTTGACTGCAGTAATAACCATGTCAAATTCATTAATAATATCACATGTACACTCCTTTTTATAAGCCATTATAAAGTTAATAAAAATGAGAATGTACAGTGTCTTCTACGTGTCAGATACCATTAAAATACTTTAGAAAGCATCAAAGCACTTTAGTTAATTCATTCCTCAGAACACTATGAAGTAGTCGCTATCATTATGCCTACCCTGCACGTAACAATGACAGGCAGACAGGGTAGTGAGTTGTTCTTGGATAGGCAGCTGGTAGGTATTGGAGTTGAGATCTGAATACAAGCAGTCATTTTTTCTAGAGGACACTATTATTCACTGCCAGATGGTTTCCTCTTGCTTCCATAATAATAATGCCTTAAATCTGTACTGGTTAGCGTATGTCCGAAACAATCGAGAAATGGGTAACGAAACAAAAGGTAATAAGTATGCACCAATTTTGGAATAAGAGAAATATGGTAAAATGAGAAAGAGCTCAATTGGCAAAAGCAAAATGTGTACGGAGACATATTCATACTGGAAAGAGGAGAAAGGGGGAACAGAAATGTTTTTTAAGCAGCTCTGGCAAGCAGTATAAATTGTCATTTAAGGATCTGATGCTACCAACAAAAGAACTTTAATTACCAGCCTATTTCAGGTCCCCAAGTGAAAAAGAGCTGGAACAAATTAGAACTGAACAAGAGGGTGGGCCTGCCGGGATGGCTTCAAAGGAAATTCTACAAGCAGAATTAGAGGGACACAGCCAGGGAGAAGACATGCAGAATGATAAAGTCTGAGGACTGGGGCTGGGGATTTAGCTCAGCGGCAAAGTGCCTGCCTGGCAAGCGCAAGGTCGTGAGTTCGGTTCCCGGTACCGGAGAAAAACCAAAAATAAATAAATAAATAAATAAAGTCTGAGGACTAAACATGAGTCCCAAGCTTCTACCTTTGAAGGCCAGATTGAAGATCACAAAGACATGGGGAAATTCAGATCATGTTTCCTTGTGTGTGATGACGAGGACATTTGTGGTTAATTTTAATTTAAGATACTTTGTGCATCTCCAACCTCCTTTCTGGAGCAGTATCTATCTATCTATCTATCTATCTATCTATCTATCTATCTATCATTACTGCCATCATCTCTTGAGCCCCTCTAATTAACACACACACATCCTGCTGCTCATCTGTGTACACATTGTCAAGAAAGGACACCATCATCGACTCAGTGCCTGAGCTGAGTTCTCCTCACAGTGGTTTTCTCCTTTATTTCACATCTACTCAATCACTACATCGTTCTGAACCTGTATTCTTAACACCACCAAATACATTCCTTGTTTTCTGTCCTCAATTCAAAGTTCTCATTATTTCTCATCTACATGTAGTGCTGTTTTGCTAAAGGAATGAGTAGGTGTTAACTGGAAGAGAGGGGAGGAGGTGGAATTTATGTTAGAAAAATCTTCGCTACTCCCCACTTCATAAACCAACTCCACTTACACTTAGAACTTAATGGAAAAACTTCACTCAGAGACATCTTTTATCTTCAGAGCTAGAGTAGGATGCTCAATTATATGTTCCCATGACACCTTTCTCTAATATCTGACACCTCTATAATTACTTGTTCAGTGTCTGCTTTTCAAACTACAAATATGGTAGGAAGTGGTCCATGTATGTGTTGTGTAACTGTTTTGCTACTGCCTGGCAAGGGTGGAGGCATAGTAATTCATGAAATGAATTAATGAAGAGAGGTTAAGCAAGAGGACACCTCCAAAAATATTATTTATTTCTGTAACATTAAAATCACTGATGACATGCAAGAACAAGTTGCACCAGGGTAATGTGTCAGAAAGTATAAAAGATAAAGAAAAGAAAAATAAATAAAACACTGAAAGTTCAAATTTATCTCTAGAACTTTAGATGAGTTGGGAGAGGAAATTGTAACAATTGGGTAAAATAGAAGAACCCTCTGCTCCTCACCAGCTACCCACTGACTTGAATAATTGTGGGCTGGAATATTTGCAGCCTTTTAAGCAACGGGATCCACAGAAAAGACTGCAGTAAACACTGCACTGAATTTCTTTGGAAATGCCAAATGTAAGTCACAGATTTTTCTGTTTCTAAAATTAAGCAAAATGGAAATCTTAAAATTATCACTTATAATCACAATGCACTTATATCACAATTTGATAAATCTTAATTTAATTTCCATTACCCACAAGCACTGTAAACTCCTCAGGGTCATATTTAGGCATTGAAAAGACCTATTCAAGGACAAAGGTAACAGGGTTTTAAACCGCCCCCAAACACTGAAGCGTCTGGCAGCATTCCAGCTGGTCAACTTGGCAGAGAAATGTCTGGAGTCTGAATTTGAACTGTTTTTCTCTCTAGGAAATCTCATATTCAAGTGAACCTTAAGATTTCCCAGAGCTAATCCTACTACAGGACTCAAGAGAATAAAAAAGATAAAATTGATCTTTCTTTTCACTTAAAATTCTTCCAAGGACAAAGAAAAAAAGGTTTTAGAAGTTTTTATAAAAAATATTGTTCTCCTCTACTTAAGAAAAAATTCTCCATAGACCTTCTTCTTTCCCAAGTGAATTTTAACACATAACCCAAAATCACGATCCTTTTTCTCCAAGAACATAGTGTTGAATACCAATTAGTATAAGTCACTCAGAAACAGATGAGGATAATTTAAAAAATGAAATGTTAACTCATTTTGAATTTTCGTCACTCTGGGGATCTGGACTAGATAGGCACTCCCTTATAAGCATATATAGTCATATGACAGATGCCCTTTTACTCTTTTGAAAACATTTTTGAATTGTAGATTGAAATAATATATTAAGGGATTTCAATTTTATTCAACTTTCACTTTTGTGAAAGAAGAATTAAAATGCAACAGATTACTAAGTATATTGGAATAAGCGTAATAGCTTTACTCAGTTAAAAGTCATTGGGGCTAAGATTTTTGCATAATGAGTGTCTCTAACAATTAGGCTGGGAAGAAGGAAATGAATTAAGTGTTATCATTTAATAATGCATAAATGTCACAGTGAGGTTTTTAGTTCCCATTTCTAGCATTCAAAATTGGGGGCAGGGACAAAGAGGAAAAGCCCATGAAAAAAATTTGGAGTACAGTTCTGATGAGTAAGGCAATCAATATTCAAGTGCTCCTTTTGTGCTTGCCAGTTACCTTGATAATTTATCTCACTAAGATTTTTTTACATTCATACATGAACACAAAGTTCCAATTTTTCCTGAGTGTGCATATTTGTCAAAACTGACATATAAGATTATTTAAAGTCTTCAGCCATGAAAAAGCAGGTTAACTTGGCAGAAGTTATGAAGGCAACTCCACAAAGTGTAAGGATTTTTAACCTAAGAAGCAAACAATACACAATTCAGTATATGATCTATGATATCAAATAACATACAGCCCCGACTACTAAACTCTAGATAAATGTAATTCTTAGCGGAAAACTTTTGAGAAATAAAGGAATGCTCTCCTCTGTATGGTTTTACCAGTAACTGAGTTCTTTAGGTCTGGTACAGACTATTTTGTCAAGCAATATTTTGTTTTTTGTTTTTCTTCCAATACCAGGAATCAAACTCACGAACTTGCACTTGCCAGGCAAGCGCTTTGCCACTGAGCTAAATCCCCAGGCCCTAAGCAATATTTTGAAGAGAAGGTTATTGTAAAAGTCCATGTAGAATAGACATGAAAACCATCTAGAACCAATACATCTCTGCTCCACTGGAACATGGGTCTTCTCTCTTTCCTGACACACTGGACTGTTACTCTCTACCCGTCTCTATCCCAGATTATCCCTTTGCTCAGGATCATTTCCTTTTTTCCCTGACTGTGACACAAGCATGCTCTTTTGAATATTTTTCATCCTAGTTTTTCCTTATGATCATTACGCTAATATTCTTAGATAATTATCTTATTCTCTAACATGTAATTAGTTTCAGATTTATTGCAACTATTGTTCTCATTTTTTATTTTAAAAACACCTGACATGGTTAAAGCATATATTCAATGTCCCTTGGTCAAGTATTTGTTCTGAGTTAATTAACTGTAACCAAGGGGCTATGTGCATCATTTAGTAAAAAATATGGCCACAAAGAAAATCACACACAAAATAAATTAGTGCTATATACAAGTAAGCTTGGGAGCTAACTTATCTATTATAAGTAGAACTGGGCTTACTGGATACTGTCAGCTAAGAAATTAAATAAATAACAAGTATTTTTATTTGAATGGAGAAAAATGACAACTGCAGAGAAAAACAAATTCTTTGAATGTATAACTAGTTTCTATTATATTAGAGTTCTACATTTTCCATCTAGAATAAATTTCAAAATATGAAAATATTATATTCTATGTGACATTTGGTGGCTAGAACTACTAGAGCAAATCCATTTCTCTACATTATTATGAAATTATGTTTATTCTACTAAAGTCTATCAGCACTTTATAACCATGAATACTAAGCTTAGTTTGGTACAGATCAAACCAGATACAAACACTTAAGTTTTAGATATCTCACATGATGATTCAATATATAATCATATATATTGTAATTATGACCATTTAAAATGAATAGATTGTCAATGGGAAATGTACTAATTCTTATAATATTTTCCTTTCAACGTGTTTTTTAAATGCATATTACACCAATCTTATTCCCAATCTGTTTTTTGTAACCCTTTATTTCTTGTTACAATATTCAATTTACAAATCAAGTATTCATTTGCCAAACCCATGCATTTCTGTACTCCTTTTCTTTATTCTTTCAAATTTTGTAAGTCAAAATTCCAGTTGATAAGAGCAGGTAAGGGTACTTCTCCCTTAAATTCCACACGCATTCCCTACACTAGGTCTGAACCTCAGACACATTTGTCCTCACACTGCCTTCTACTACACTCAGGAAATTCTACACATATTTTCCAAACTGGCTTTCTGAAGCCCTGTATATGCTCAATATGGATACTCATAAAATAACCAGTTTATTTCTTACTTTCCGATTCTCATGCTGACAATTTTTCAGACATATTCCCTCAAAAGATATTCTCCCAAAAGATATTCTCCAGCTCAAATAACTATAAAGGGAGAAATTTTAAAATCAATTATAAAATAGTGTTTGGAAATTTGCCTTGCTACAAATAAGCATATAGATAAAACCATATGCAGTGGCTAAAAAAAATGAACAAAATAAGTGTATCCTGATCAATACATTATTTTATTATATCATACTGTAGACTATTACAAAATACTAGCATAATGTTTCGTGTTTCTTTGTTATTAATAGCTATCCTTTTTGTGTCTAAATTATTGTTTGTCCACATGGAAATTTCAAGTACAGTACAAATGAATTGATGGATTATAAATAAGTCATCGGTGTTCCATTTGATAGCAGCATGTGAAATGTTATTTATTTCCAAATCTACTTTGTGACAATAAAGAAGACTATGAGAGAAGGTAATGTTCATGCAGGAAATAAATAGACTGCTTTAACACATAAGATCTACAGCTTCAACTTTAAAACCTACTTTAAAATATTAAAACTCACATTTTACAATCTTGTAACCCACTATGGTAGAAGTGGTTATCCACCTTTGAAACTCCTGCATGATCTCTTTCAGATTTAAAGCATGTGCCTTACACAATACATACATAGTACTTCCCGAATTTATATGCCATCATTCGCAAAGGTCCAGGTTCTCTAAGTCATTAGAGATTTAATGTATGCGCTCTCATAGCAGGAATGCCTTTAGCTTTTTATTCTTATTAGTTTTAGTCACTACTAGGCTTTCTTGGAAAACTGATGCTTTATAATTTAAATAACATATTGTTACAAAGTGATATGATTTATGAATACAACCCATGGCAAAGAATTATTTACACATGTACAATGAGTAATATCATTTAAAAAGTAGAACGCTCTTTTTCCAAGCAGTTGCACATACAGGTATCCATATTTTGCTGAGGCATTCATCTCTACAGAGGAGAGAGAGGAGGGAGGGAAGCTGAACAACAGGATATAAGCATCATTAGAGAATTTATTATTTAGGTTCTGGTACCCAAAAATATGATTCTGGGATGTGAAACAGGAAAATCTTTGAGCGCCTGGCATGTTGAAGGAAAATGATGTTTCCAAAGTCTCTTAAAACATATTATGAGGCAGGGCTTGGGAGAATAAACAAACTGTAGAGATTGTCCCCTGGGCCAGAGAAGACATAAGCTGTGAGGCAAGTGGAGGCACACAACATGGTATCAAAGCTATGCTGAGCAAGTCTGATGTTCCCTACAAAAAACCCAGACAGCAAGCATCTCTCCTACTCTCATGAGGTCATGCAGAATTGCTGGCAGCTGAAGTCTACAAAGACGTCAATCAAGGGGCAGTGATTCCGATAGTCTGTACTAGAGATTCACCATAAATTGCCAATGACAAGATGTCATACTTTAATTGTCATGAACTTGACCTAGACCAATGCAATCTTTCTTCTACCAAAACCAGGGAGACTCATGGGGTACCATGAAAACCTAAGAATTTTTTCCTACTACAGTGAAAAACCAGTAGGCTTTGAATCTTACTCATAAGATTTAGATCATTTTCAAAGAAAACAATCACTTTTAGTAAAGTTTCATATCCCTATCTTAGGTTATTCCTACCATTGGTTTTTGGCATTATTCTTCAGTGCACTTAAATATTTTAGGAATTATATCTTCATGTAGAGAACTCACTTTTTCTTTAAGGCAGTAGTATAGTGTTTCTTCTCTTATAAATTATATTGACCAATGAATAAATTTTTTCATTGTAAAATTTAGGCCCTCTCACCATGTTCTTTATTTTGTGTCTCACCAACTTTGAAGTATGAACTATTAAAGACATATTTTAGATGCATTTTTCTCCTGTGACTGCAAAACAATTCAGACACTTATTGTTCTCAGCAACAAAGGTGTTAGTAATAATTCTGATTTTTCTCTTTTCTCTCTCTCTCTCTCTCTCCCTCTCTCTCTCTTTTTTTTTGGGGGGGTACCAGAAATAGAACTCATGACCTCAGGCTTGCCAGGCAAGCAAGATTTTTAAATGCCATGATTTCACTGTATAATGCTACATGACTCTTCGATCATGAATGCTTGTGATGGTGTTAGATAATTATATTACTCCATTTTATTTTACAGTTATATGACTCTTAATAAGATATTACAGAAGCAAAGCACATGTTTCCATACCAGTATATTGTATCCTAGTGAACACCTGAACTTATAAAAGTTCATCCAAATTGCACTACCATAATGAGTTGTCAAAAACATTATAACTCAAGGAAATAATACTTACAGAATTAACAATTTAAATTTCCCACATTCCAATATTAATCTGAACAATTCTTCTCATACCAGTAAGCACTATACTTATCATTCTGGTATATAAGCTATTTTATGAAAATTTCACTATCTGTTAATGCCTTCACAATTTTATAATAGTTGGGTACAAAGAAACAAATGATCACTGGCAAAATATAAGATTTGATAAAATTTATTATTGTCATAACTATTAGACATAAATTTTCATCTATCCAGAAAGTAAACTAAAACTGTCTCCTTAAATGATGAATTTTCCCTATTTTAGGAAAATAGGTAGACAGCAGAGTCTGTTCTACCTTGGATTAATATCTGATGATTACACAGCCCTTAGTCTTCTGCTTTGAGGGATGAACCTCATCTCCTCCAATGCAGGCTTTGATTAAAAGAAAGATAAATGGAAACCATTTCCTCCGTTCTTCCCTGCCCATTCTGAACAGACTACACATTTAAATTCCATTTATTTTTCTCACATAAGTGCTCATGCTCTGCATCCCCATAATGTTGTCACTTACCTGTCAGTCTCTGCAGTACTTCAGACCCAGTATAAAGAAGACAAAGATTTTTTTTTAAATTCTTTATATGTTCTAGATCGAAACCCTTTGTCTGAGGGACAGTTGGCTAAAATTTTTTCCCAGTTCATGGGTTTTCTTTTTACTTTGTTGGTGATTTCTTTTGCTGTGCAAAAACTTTTCATTAAGATGAGATCCCAGTTGTTGATTCTTCGAAGTATTTCCCTTGCAGTTTGGTTCAAAACGAAGTGATAGGAAATTAACAGTGGTTGTATTACATATTGTTATCTTCAAAGTGGTGACTCAGATAACCAGATATAGGCATTTAAGGTCGATCAAACAATTAAACATTAACTGTTCCTTTCAATAGACCAATAGAAATTAGTAGTACAATTATCTTAGCTATGTTGTGTGTGTGTGTGTATATATATTTTTCCCTTCCTTCTTTCTTTCTTTTCTCTTATCCCTCATCCCAGTTGTTCTTTTCTTTTGAGCAATTTCTTTCCCTTTCACAATATCTATTGTACCTTTCAGATTTTATTTACTCTTTCAGGTTTTTGAAAGACAACAATATGTAATGCAACAGCCATTGTTAATTTCCTATCACCTTGTTTTGAAATTCTGTATCATTTTTATTTTTTGTGTGTTGTTTTGTTTACATTTTTATTTTTGTTGTTTTGTCCTTGCTTTTCTCTTTAAAATAAAATTTAAAAAAAAGGATGCAAAGATCATTCTGTTTCAAAACACACTGGAAAAGCTGAGGAGAAAAATCTTTCATGGAGAATAAGCCAGGAAAAACTTGGACAAAAAAAGAAATGTCAGGGGAGTTCCCATAAGAAAAGCTGGGATGAGGGTTAAATAGCTTGCTCTTTTGTTATATACAAAGGAATTTTTCTTGGAGGAAGAACCGAGAGACTCTGAATCAGGACACGAGGGCTGACACTGGGCTGTGTCACCTCAGCTACCACCTGAGATTTGTGTCACCTCCAGAAGGACTGGTGACCTTTCACATAAAAAAATCTGTCTCAATTCATCAGGATTACCTCAGATTGTTAGAATCATCAGACTTTCTGAAATAGAATGCACACAGTATGTTAGTGTGGGATTGTATTCAATCATAAAAGTTGTCGCTCAACATTCTTATCTGATGCCTTATTTCCTCAGGGCAGTACTTTTGGAAAGAACTTCCAATGGGAAATTGTTGCATTTCGTTTTTCTATGGGTTTCCTTGTAGTCCTGCTCTCCTTTGAGTTTATGAGGAAAGATAATTGCGCCCATCATTTTACCAGCATCGTCGAGTACTTACTACATGTCAGGCATTTGGTAAGAAATTTGAGTGTATAATTCTCTTATGCAATCTGTACAGAAAAACTCCATAAGAATATTATCTTCTCTGCTCTAGACATAGGAATGGTATCCTGGCGATGTGAATCAGGGTTGCCCAGTAACATCTTTCTTCATTCAATGATAGCTAGAATATGTACACTCACTGTCTTAGGGACTGACTGAAAGACATCGCAGAATTTTGTAATTTCTGATAAAAAATTTCTCACTTCTTTCTCAAATTACACACCATTATGCTCATCTCATTGTGTACATTTAACACTGGACCAATTGCAAGAATACAGGCTTCCTGTAAACCTACCATCTGTCCAGACTAGAAGACATAGCAGTGTGGTATGTTGAGGAAGAGGACCAAAATTTAACCTGTTGACTTGATAACACAGCCAGTGCCCCAGCGTTTCAAGTAAAAAGTAATATGATTTTTCTGATTCACACAAAAGTACAGAGAAGGTGCAGCATGTCAGAACCTGCTACAGTGTCCAGGAGAGCAGAGGATTATCCAGTATTCTCAGGACTCTAAGGTAGGGAGGAGGGGAGGCAGGAGAATGGTAGAAGCAGCCAAGAGAGCTGCGCAGACCCGAGACTCATAATAGTGCCCGCCAGGTGTAGAAATAGAAAGGCATTTTATCCTCTTCAAAATAAAAACATAAAGAATTAAAGAAACAGAAAGGCATGACTGGATTACCACACAACATGCTTCTCATGAAGCTGTTAGAGCTTAATTTCAGGGCCCTACCATGCATGATTCTGTCTATCCAAGGTTATGAGATAGGCTGACATTAACATGCTATTTTCCAACATCCTATCTGATTGAAGAGTAAGTTGCAAAATTACAATGCACATACATAAAGTGCATTTGAAATTCATTCAGTTGACAAGTTTATACCTCCACACAGCCAATCACATCAAGGCATAGAAAATCCCACATGCAGAGGCAAACATTCTTTCTATTTGCTCAGTTTTCTTTATGTTGCTTTGCTGTCCTACATGTATGCACTTCCATAGAAATTTTAGAATCACACTGGTGATTTCTTCAAGATGGCTTTGACTTGACAAAGTCTAAACTTTGTCTCTGCAGTCTATACCTGCTGATAGTGCTACTCTGCTACCTCAGTCCCCGTCCCTTCTCTTGGTGGCTTGAAAAATCTCACTCCATGCACGCACAGGTTAGGAAACAGTGAAGCGACTGAGGAGAATTTTTGGAAGGATGCAGGGTTTTGCTTCCTTATTTTCTTTTTATTTTATGGAGAAAACAAAATTTCATAACAAAATAATAAGAGGATAACAATAGTTAACACATTGCATTATTGTTATCTTCAAAGTACTTACTCAGAGTACAAGATATGGGCATAAAAATTCTCCAAATGATACTAGCACAAACTTTCCTTTTTCAGTGAACTATGAGAAGCTAGTAGTATAACTATCTTGCATTTTTTTCCTTTCCCCTTCCTTCTTTTCCCCTTTCCCCACCCTAGTTCCTCTTTCCTTTTGAACAATTTCTTCCCACTTCCCAAAATCAACTGTACATTTTGGCCTTTATTTACTCTTTCTGTTTCTCAAACCAGGGAGACAATACTCTGTTTACACATGAGAGTCTGATTTATTTCACTCATGAGTATGGTCTCTTGCTGCATCCACTTACCTAAAAATGTCTCAAGCTTATCCTTCTTCATGGCTGAGAAGTAGCCATACTACTCAGTATGGCTCTTTTACACAACTCTATTGTATAAAAATATCACATTGCTTTTATTTTTTTATTTCTAAAAGGTGCATTTGTCACTGATTTATGAAAATACACAAAACTGGAATACTTTAAATGCACCCTGTTGAATAAAAAGGCATCCTGCCTGTTTTCTACACTGACCATTCCTCTGACATATTTGTTTTCCTGTGGGGAACCTTAGAGTAGTTGCAACATTATAAGAATCTGGCAAAGGAAAGATGGAATTGGCAATATAGGTATTTAAATTCACTGGGATCACTTAGATGATTCTCAGTTGTATTATTGCTATCCTATTGTGAATGAAGGGCATTCCGGAATATTCTTACTGGCTATTGCACTTTTTCAGCTGGTGAAATAACCTGAGTGCATAGTATCAGAGATTACCTGGCTAAGAAATATAGGAAGAGATCTGGAATGTGTAACACCAGAGAATATTCAATAAAATAGCATCCTATCAAGAGATTGCACCTGCAAGGACAGTACTACACAATGCAGTGCATATAACTATCGTCACACATAAAGAAAGATAGGTAAGAATAACACCACATGACATGTATCAGATCCCCTCTATTTATTGGTCACAAACATTCTGTATAACTATAAATAGGGAGTTTGTCTTCCTATGAAAGAAAACTCTATCAAGAGGAAAATATAAATTATCTATTTCTTGTTCAGTAATTATATAAATTCCTGTATATAATTTCTTGTCATTTGAATAGATGATTGAAAATGCAGTCAAAATTTAGTCAGGAAGCATCTTAAACATGAGTTATTATTCCTCTTAAGTTTATAGTATGATGTTCATCAGCTTAACAGTTGTAAATTACTGTGATGTATTTTCTCATTCTAAATGTACATTTCCTTTGTATCTAATTATGTGATCATAGCTCTGCACTGCTTTCATTAAATCCTCCCCACCACCACCAAGAGTACAGTTGTCACTACATTAAAAAACCTGAATGCCCCAGATAACATATATCTTACTTTGGCTGCATCCTCAGCTGAAATTCATGTCTCCCAAAGCCATTAGTCTAGCACTCAATAGACTTCCAGTGGTCCAAAGCAGCAAATATCCCGATTTAACAGCTTTGTTTTGTTGTGGTTTTTTTTTTGTTTTTGTTTTTGTTTTTGTTTTTGTTTTTGTTTTTGTTTTTTCTCCGGTATCGGGAACCGAACTCACGACCTTGCACTTGCCAGGCAGGCGCTTTTGCCACTGAGCTAAATCCCCAGCCCCTGTTTTGTTGTTTTATGTTGTGTTTTTTTAACATTCAATGCAATGAGATTTGTGAAAGAATTAGGTTCAACTCTGGAAATACGCTGACACATTTACTGTTTAACCTGAGATAAGTACTCATTATGAGGTTAAATACATTCCATAAGTCCATAAAACTGGTAAATAATGGAGCAGAATTTCAAAGATAACTCTTTGGGTCTCAAAACAGAGGCTTTTTTAACAGAAATAGTGAAAATATACATTCTGTGCCAACTATATTTTACCTTTACATGTATTTCTACAGTCTCTTCAAATATAAGGATATGTGTGTATGTATGTGTAAGAATTTAAAGTCTTGGGAGAGAAGATAATTTTGAGAAACAACTTAATGTTCTTTATTTGATCAATCAGGTTATGATTTATTTTACATAGCAAACACATTTGATGCATATTATGTACAAATAACTATGGTGAAGATTTTACACATGTTAATGGTATCATCTTCATAATATCTTTGTTAATGGCATGGTGAGATGTATGTTATTTTAACCCTTTTTATGCTGTGAAAAAATATGAAAGACTAGCGATGCTACCTAGCTTTCTACCTAATTGATTAACCTACCATGATTACATAAATGTTAATAGCATGAATTTCAGAGTTTAGAGACAAAAGACTTGATTACTAGTGATACAGCAACTGCATGAACTTTTATTCACATCAAATTTTCTAGCTCTTCTCACAGCTAATCCCCATAAAGGCAAGAGGTACAGGCATGGACAGGGAGATCCTAATATACAGTGGGTTTGTGCCCAAGTAACTAAGTAACCTTAGTAAAACCTGCGTCTCATAAGGCGTACAGCAATCAAATCAGCCTAATCTTTTATTTTTGTGGAGTCTTACTTTGCAGTGTCCTAACCCAGAAACGTGTCTGCTTTCTAACCCACAGGAAGAGATCATATCTTTACAGTGAGACCCTCTATCTTCCAAGTCTATTTGCTGCTAAATTATCCTTCAAAAGTTAGACTAGAACAAAATATGTCATGAGATGTGTGAAACTTCCTCTACCATAGAGTCATAAAACAGATTTCAATAACCTGTGTGATGGCTCAGAAAGAGGTGGATGGGATTACAAGCTTGGAGACCCAATTCCGTGTTCCATATTCTTAAACACTGTGGAACTTTCTTTCTTGTTATTACTTCTCTAAGTGTAGAGAGGAGCGTCATTGTAAATGCAAACTTGACCGGTAAGCATTTGTGTTTCTGTTAAACATGCAGTACTACAGGGATTTATCAGGGGAGAGAAAAGGGTCCCAGCAGGGAGACATCCTGAACCTTCTTACAAATCTTTAACAATTCTTTCCCTAAATACGTGAATCAAATTCTGGTAAGGCTTCATCAAGTATGACTACATCAAACTTTCTTTATCCAGAAGCACCGTCCTGAAACTATTTTTCATAAAAATGTTTTGCTTCTACAAATAACACAAAGACACAAAATCATACATGTTGCACTAGAAAGGATCATTTGACCTTCCTCATGAATTAACAAGTAGGGAACAGAAAGCCCAAAGTAATCAAGTGAAACTATCCTCTATTTGATACATTTAGTTAGTAACAAAATCATCATAACTTCTGCTTTCTGACTGTGATTCGGCATACTTTCCACCACACCACTGTAAGATGCGTCACTTTCAAATTTTTTGCTCAAGTTTTCAGTCCCTACATTGTTTAAAAAGACTGTAAAACAGGCCTTAAAGACCACTAAAGAGAGACACTAGTAAAAGTTGGCATGATAGATTTTTTTAAATCTAAGAACAAAGGTTCAAATGTAACTAATAATTGTTTTTAAATCCCTAACTTATAACTGGACTCAAATTACTCACCAAGATGAAGTACAGTTTTCTGGGTCCAGCAAAGCAATTATGAAAACAAATAGTTTCTCTTCAGTAAAATAAAACAGAACCAAAGGGATGATCTATTTATATCTATTTCCCTAAAGCTATTAATTTTTTGTGGAATGAGCTTTAAGAAGAAATGAAGTTTGGGGCCTGGATGACTCAATTTTGTAAAATCTTTATTTATATGCAAAGACAATCCTATTTCATGTTTTCTCTTTCTTCAGCTTTTCCTTCCAAGTAAAGACATTGTAGGCACACGTGCTTTCTAGAATTCTGAGTATGTAAATGAATGTCCTACAAATGTGTAATATTTAAAAATACAGTTTGATTAACTGTGTCCTCTATAGGTCCTCTAGGTATGGTTATTTCATAACAGGTAATAAGGTTTTGGTATCAGTGACATGCAGTAGTAGAGGTTTCCATGGGCTTCCCACCTGATTTGAAAAGTATACTATATGACCCAATAAGTGGGTTACTGGACTTAAATCTACCCTACAGCAGTTTAAAAGCTGGAATCCTCTCTGTGGGATCATGACCACTAGAATTTTTGGAAAAAATAAACATTTATGCTATTGCTAAATATCAATGTTTGAATCATCTTTTTTAAATCAAGACTTTCTTGTGAATATATATATATATATATGCATGTGATTAGTGCTATGATATGGTTATTTTTAAAAACATTGTTTAATGCAAAAAAAAAAAAGGAATGGAAAAGTACTTCTGAAAAATCAAAACATTTGAATGAGCCCCTAGGTTCTCAATATTGTCAAGCAAAGAAAAGAGATATTCAAGGATCTCCATCCCCATGCCTCTGTGCTCTTACATCGGCATTCTTCATTTCCAAAAGTGAACTTCTCAGATTCTTAGTTGATTATAGTGCTAAGCAGTCAACTCTTACTTTAAGAATACCCAGGGTAGAAAGTTTTTTTTAAAAGGAGGAATAAAAGGCTTCGCATTGAAACAAAAAGTAAGCCTAATATTTAGCCTTCAAGCAGACAGCTTCTGCAAGAGCAGGGGACATTTTCTCAGTATCTCATAATACCTCTGTGCATGTGCTTTACTTTAAAACTGACCTCCCAGTAATTTGAAAAATGAGTGTCCCAGGCCACAGGACTTTATGTTATCATTAGCCCCTTCCCAGATCCACATGGTTTGGCAAAAACTAGAAAATGTTACAGATTTAAGGTTTCATTTCAAGGGTTTGATAGAGTTTCAAATGGCTTTGACACTTGGCTGATTATTGTCAACTTTGCATCATCAAGGATGATTAAAAAAAAAAAACTGCCAGCTAGATTTCTCAGAATACTGTTCTTGTTTTGCTAATGGTTATTTGCTGATGAGAGGAGGCTGAGAGGGATTTGGGAGGTGGAGGTAAGCAGGAGCCAAGATTTTGAGAGAGTTGCTGAGGACGAATGTGGCATCTTGTGGAGCACTTCCTGCCACAGCGTTTATGGTCTTCCCCAAGCTTCACGCTGTGTCCTCCACTCCTGGACCTCATGAGATGGAAGCTGATAAGCTGTGACAGTACCTGACTTCTGCCTGCAGTCTTCCTAATCTTCAGAACTTCAGCCCCTTCTGGGCTGGTAGGAAGAAACTCTAATGCCTACATGAAATTTCTATTCCCATTATAGTTGTGGTAGTTTCATTTTCTCAAACAAACCTACCTTACTGCAGCTTTCAGAGAAAAATTATAGCATTTTTTTGCATTAGCGAAAAATTGTAGCACTCACTTTGCATTAATGAAACACACCTTCCTATGTCTGTATGAGAATGATGATTGAGGCTAGTTCTGCAGAAAATGTTGAGTAATTTTCAAAAGAGGATTTAGCTTTTCACATAATTTATAATAAGGAGCAATATTTACAGATTTTATTTAGATGTTTAAGTTTCTTTGTTGTAAATATCTAATATTTAGGCACCTAAATACATGAAAACACAGCCAATATTGTAAATTTATAATTTCACAAAGGGTATTGACACTTTTTAAACTTTCAATAAATAATTTTTATTAGTTCTGTTAAATTTCACATGAAATGCTTTTATAGAGAGATATTTAATTTATACAGACTATACAACATTAAATATTTGTACTGTCATAATTTTAGGCATTTTCTATGTATATTACCCTGGATATATCAATATCTTCTATTTCTTATTGTGCCACAATCAACATAAATGTTATTACGACAGTAAATGATTGCACATAGAATTCCAATTTTCAAAATCTCTTCTTTTAATTTTGTCAGACAGCAGTGGTACTTGAGGAATTGTTAAACAGCAGTGCCGACTGTCCCCACTGGTCAAGTTAAAGTGTGACCATGAGAAATCTAAGCCAACTTTATTTACTTGATAAAATATTCAGTTTAAAGTTCTCACACAATTCAATTACACTTAAGTTTTTTATGCTTTTGACCTTTTGTCTTGCATCATGGTATGATAAATTTAAAATTGCACTTTTGAAAACTGTTGCCAAAGAAACCACCATTTTCAAAGGCCAACTCTTAGTAAGTTTATGTAAAACAACTTCATTGTTAGGGATTTTCTATTATGGCAGCAACGACACAGGTCAATCTAGTGCTATGAAAAGGACAATCAGTACTGTGTTGAAGCTGGCCTTCCTTTTGTTGTAATGAAGAATCAGGAAGCATTGTTAAATAAACAAATCCATTATGCTGCTATTCATCAGGAAACTCATTCTCCCTATGGGAGATCACATTATCAAAGTCAGCACAGAAAATTCAGAGCATCTGTGTTGTACTTAGGATCTGAGACCTAAACATGAAACGACTCTTGGCGTGAAAACTTTGGGGCAGACATCTCAACACAACAATAATTTGCTCAACACAAATTTTGCTGAAACGCAAATGTTTACTTACAAAAGCCAATTTGTTCTTGCTGCCCACTCTTTTATATGTGCACACTCTAAGTAGAGAGTTATTTACAACTGGCTTAGTAAATATCATTAACCATTTTATAGAATAATTTTATAGTTTTTATATATTATGCATTTATAGTATAAAAACAAAAGATTTTAAATAGCAAAGTTTTTGTTTGTTTTTAGAAAACTAGTTGTTTTCATACCGGTGACTTTGTTACCTCTAAAAAACACTTTGTTTTGAACTACTAAAATTATTTGGGGTCCTGTACAAACATTTCAACAAACTTGACTAAATCTTTAGCTGCTGTGTACTTAAGATTCTAGGCAATTGCCTTGTTTTAGAACCAGTTTCCCCTGTTTTTCTTTTTCTTTTTGAGAAAGCTGTTGTTATGAAGTTTGATTTATGAAAACAAAATATGTTGTTGATAGCTCATTTATTTCAACATTTTTTCATACTTTTTTAGACTGGATGGAAGATGGTTCTTTATAAATGTTGAAAGTGATTTTAGAGGTTCTTTTCAGGAAATTGAGTTGGCAAAGTTATCCTTAAGTATGTAAAGTAGGACTTTTCTGGAAACATTCATAGGTGAGGTGAAAATAAAGGTAATACAGATATAATAAACCTAGTTTTGAAATTATTTTAGTTTCTGCACTGAAATATATCTCCATACTTCTACTTTGTATTTCAATTATACTTTTACATATAAAAAGCATATAATGGTCATAAAAATTATTTTGCTGACATGGTCTGTTAGTCATTTATATTACTAGCTGATACATATTGTTCCTTGTTAAATGAGTTACAATTTCTTAATAATCATTTTTATCATTATTTATTGATATTCAAAATCATAATTAAAATTCATATTGACTCAAAATATACCTCTTCAACTTATAATTCCAAAACATAAAGAACACAAAGTAATTTTTCTCTGCAGGATATATATGTATAATTTTTACTTTTTAAAGTGAGCATTTTGTTATTCAGGCCGTATTCATGCTAGATTTTGTTTTACAGAGGTAATACAATGATAGTGTGTGCTAAGGTAGTTATTGATCACAAATTAGTTCAGAAGTATCAGAAATGATAGTAACATTGAATTTTGCTCAGCTTTCTATTCAAAATGCCAGAGCTAGAATAGAAGTTAAATGGCAAATTTCATCTAATTACCATGGTCAATGTCAAATACAGAGCAATTATTCATCCACATACACCTTCCTCCAATGACCAAAAGCACTTGTTTCTTATGTATAAGAGGTTCCTCGTTACTCTGCAAACAAAACAAAAATCAAGGCACATCCTCCTTCGGGGCCTAGCGGAGACAAGGCAGATAATGAGAAGTAAAAAAACAAAAAAACAATCAGGAGCAGCACTTGGTGAAATCAGAGCAGAAAGAAACGTCAAGCAGACTGAAAGACTAGGGAGTGGTGCGGTGCTTTAGAAATTATGGTCAGGAAGTTCTCTGAGCAATACTCACCAGGACAGACATTCCTCATTAAGTGGGAGCCTTTCACACAGGTCTGTCCTGTGCCATACTGTTCGCTTTGCTGACGAATGTCATCATATATGTCTGTGGGAATCCCTGAAGGCTGCTGATGAGATTTTGATATATATCCCCGCAAATTCCATAAAAAACTGTCTAGCTGTTTTATACAATATACTAGCTGACTCACTATATGAGTGTGCATGGCTGTTTACTGTTTTATTATTGTGCTTTATATATTCATTTAAACAAGCATCCAGCTGCTGACTTTTTTAGATGCTAGAAGCTTTCAACTTATACTATTTTATTAATCTAAGGGGGCAAATTACAACTTGCCCATTTAAACAAGGAGTACTTTGATACTGTATAACCATTTGAGCATTTGAAGGAATCAAATTACTATGAAAGACTGCTTAATGAATACGGCATTTCCTCTGAGCCCTTCATTAACTTGTGCAGTATTAGGTAAAAACTGGAATACCATTGTGATTCATGTGTTACAAGGAAAAGAGCGTCTCAAGATTGTCCAAATCATGAGAAAAGCTTTTCCTCGTCCTTTAGTTCTGCCTTCCTCCCATCACAGGATGTGATCCTGAATTGACTGTTCCCATCTCCTCTGCATCTCTTCCACCAATAAGTCCAGTTATCTTACTCCTCCACACATTCCAAGTCATTGCAGTGTCATTATAAAAATAAACACGAATTTCTAATTCCATCATCTCCTCCCTGGACTATTAAATTATAATATGGATGGAGAGATCTTTTTACTCTATCTGGAACTATAATATTATAATATGGAAGGGAAGACCCCTTGACCCTATCTAGAACTTGTGAGTTAAAACTGTGGTGGCAAAACAGGCAACATCCTGGAAGACTAATGACTTGTAAGATCAATGTGTGATGTTTTTGTTGTTTTTGTCTTATTCTCCCACTGTCTTGGTTACTTTTTTCTCGCTGCTGGGACAAAATACCTGACACCCAAAATTAAGGAAGGAAAGGTTTATTTCGCTTACAGTTCGCGGAACTTTTAGTTGTACTTGGCAGATTATAAGGCAGAGTGGCACATGGCAAAGAGCTGCAGCTCAGGATGGCAGAACACAGCTAAGCCGCAAGCACACACCAGGGAGGAATGGGGGAGGAATGGCCTCAAGCACTCTTTTCCTCTCCCTTACATATGCCAACTATCCACCCCAGGGCGGGTGTAGCTCTCACACCCACAATTATTCAACTCTAATAGCCTGCCCCGTGACCGCATGAGGCTTTGGAGGGGACACACAGACATAAACCATAACACCCACATACCTTGTCTGTTTGGGCCACAAATATATTGCTGGACTTGGCCTGGTCTGGTAAGATGTGGAAAACACTAGTGTGTGACCAGAAGGCAAACAGGCACTTGATTTGGGAGGACTTTGTTGTTCTTCAGCAGCAGGAGTAATTCTGAACAGCTTCCTGGGCACAAAATCGTTTGGTACCATGCCGCAACTGTTAAAGAGGGAGACTTGGTAGAACAGACTTTATTTTTTTTTTTTTTTTTATTTTAAAAAGAAGAGGAAAAGAAAAATAAACACAAAGCCAAAAACCAAACAACAAGAACAATAAAAATGATACAGAATTTCAAAACAAGGTGATAGGAAATTAGCAATAGCTGTTATAATACATATTGTTATCTTCAAAGTAGTTGCCCAGGTCACCACATATAGAAATGCAAGATTGATCAAACAATTAAACAGTAATTGTTCCTTTCAACAAACCAATAGAAATTAGTGGTACAATTACTCCAGTTTATTGTGTGTGTGTGTGTGTGTGTGTGTGTGTGTGTGTGTGTGTGTGTTTGTGTGTGTGTGTAGGTATTGTTTAGTAAAAAGTAGGTGTATGCATTTTTTTCCCTTTGCTTCTTTTTGCCCTTTGCTTCTTTTTTCCTGTCCCCATCCCAACTGTTCCTTCCTTTTAAAAAAAAGACAAGCATAACAATGAATATGAGTTTGAAAACAGGCTATTAGGACAGCTAGAACAGTTGATCCACTGTGTATTGTTGTCTTCCTAGCCGTTATTGAAAGTACAAGGTATAGGCAAGACTTTAGACTTCACACAGTTTGAAAAGTAGAAACTATGATAAAGTTGGGAATTTGAAGAAAGTGTTTATTTCTGTAGTCGAATATAGGGACAGATTCATTATGCAATACTATGAATTTAGTGCTATCATTAAAAGTAATACAGGAATATTTATAAGATTACAGCTATTGGTAGAAATAGACCACAATGAGAAATATTTATATACATGAGAAAGTACAGAAATGAGGATGTTCTATCAATGCCTCTTTAATCTTCACTCACTAGTCTATTTCTCCAACAATTATAACCCAGATGAAATGTCACCAGGCTCATTTTGCAGCCTTGTTGATTAAGCCAAGCTATAACTCAGGGAGGCACATGGATTGAATTCTTTTATAGCATTTGAGCAGAATAGCTTCAATTGGTCTCTTAGAGACCCATCAGTTAAATGAAGTGCCTGAGCATCCTTGCCTTGGGGCAATAGAACATAGGTTTAAACATGATTACAGAACTTAGATTTCACAAGTGCACAAAATCCTAAAGAAATGGGAAAATTTTGCTTTCAGATATTAGAAAAAAAAGATTGCCTTTTATTGATATGTGATTTGTGGTTAAATTCTTTCCAGACTATCATCACTCCTTTTTCAATTATTTACTGTAACATTCAATAAAAGGAGTCAATAAGGAAGAAAATAATAAACAATAGTTACCTCTGCTATGATTGTCAATGAAGGGTGAGGAATCACAAAGTTTTAAACATTATAAAGCTAAACTTTTATTGGTGATTAAGCACTTATCTTCAGGTGATTTTATTTTGTCAGTGGCTCACTGTTTTAAGGGACTGAAATAGAAATATCTTTCTTACCTTGATAAAACCAAACCTTTCTACCCTCAATAAATATTTATTTTTAAGAAGGGTTTCAAAAAAACAACAGCAATATTACTATTTGTACTAGATACCCAAAGATGTATAAATTATTTTGTTAGACAATCATGGCAATTTTTCTTCCTATGAGCACAATAAGCCTTGAACAAACCAGGTCAAAACATTCAAATTTCATCATTCATATTCAGAAATTGTTAAAGTCTATCTGTACATACCTTTAAAGTTCATACCTATAGGTATTTTAGTGAGAAAAAATGTAAATTACTCCAAGCAGATTTTATGTTTATAATTGCATTATATCAATCTTACTGACACATCTGGGCTCACCTTTCATAAAAGAAGACAATTTGGCTATCTGCATATAACATAACTCTGTAAAATATGCGATAGTTCCTTCTTTGTTTCAATTAAAAGAGAAAAAACAGATACACAAGCTTAGAAGAGGGAAAAGAAGCCTCATTAGCTCCTTGAATTCTAAGTTAGGCTATCTGATTTTATAGGAAAACAATGACAATAAACAGCATAGGAGAAGCACAGTTGCTCAGCACCTTTCTAAAAGAGTATTTTTTAGTAAAAAGTCATTGCTGCAGAAGCTGCAGGGACGGCTGGCACAAAGATGGGGCTCTGGTTATAATATGCTCTATTGCTTTCTAAAACAGAAGGAGTCATAAGGGCATAAAGGTAGGAAAGATGAGAGGGAAAAGCACCCACACCACAGTCAACAACATAAATGTCAGTTCTTACTCAACCGTATTCAAACAACTATGCATGATTTCTCCCGAAATTACTACTCTAAGCTTGATGTTTTCTTCATTAGATTTCTTAGTGCCACCTCTACACGGTGTTAAACCAGGGGTGAACAATGGTTGCCCAGCAGCATCATAAAGTGGAACCCTTTGCTAACAGGCCCTGTAACTACAGACAGAACACTGATTAGTGGCAAGTATTCCTCCAAGGGAACTCAGCTGGCACACAATCTCTCTTCGATTTTCTCAGGTGATTAGAAGAGACCAACCACATAATTTTCAACATGGTTTGGTTATTTAGAAGATACGTGAAATTAGTGTGGCCTTAAAGTGCATGGAAACATTTAAATATTCCTCAGGGAAAGCAAACACAACAAAGTCATAAAAGGGTTAATGAGATTTATTTTGATCTTTTGCTAAAATGTGTTCCTCAGATATAGTAATTTTGGAATGAAAAAAAAATAATGATGATACTCTTGAGTTTTGGCTTTTACTTCTATTCACCTCTAATACAGCATTGCTGTTACAAATTATTCCAAAATGTAGAGGTTTAAAAGAGCAAATGCAGTATCCCATAAATGTTGCATGTTATGTACCTAGGCACATCAGTTAGCTCAGAGTCCATCAAGAGGTTTTAGTCAGGCTGCCAGGTAGGACTACGGGAATCTCAGGATTACTGGCACCTGAATAATACTCTCCGTGCTTACACATCTGCATGACATAGGGGTTAATCTTCGCTTTCTCACGACACAGGCTGCTCCATAGGTCTCCAGAATGACATCACAACAGCAGCTGATAAGGAGAGAGACAGGGGGTCCACGAGTAAATGATCATTACAGAAGCCACAATCTTTTGGAGCCTTGTTTTAAAAGTGACATTTCATCAACTGTTGGAATCTTTTTCACAGAAGTTAGTCAGCAAATCCAGCCCATACTCAACAGAAAGCAACTGCATAGGAGAAGGCTACCAGCAGGGCAGGATCATTGGGAATCAAAATTGATCATCTTTTTTGTTTGTTTGCTTTCCATAGTTAGGTATTTAAATTTAAGAAGAAGGAAATCCATGTTTTATCTACCAACCACATAGTCTTCTTTAGAATACAAATGTTTCCTGATTTACTGTTTACTTTTGTTTTAGTTTTACTTTATGATAGTGTTAAGTCCCACATTCAGCAAATTGTATTTTAAATTTTAAATTTTGATCTTTTCCTGGGCAAGCAATTACAATATGCTTTCAGGATGCTGAGCAATGCAGCAAACTGTTCCCAGAGAGCCACATGATTGTCAGGGTAAACAGTCCCACAACATGCTGGTTTTCTAAGCTAGGATGGTCAGCAAGTTAGATACATTCAGTGCAGTTTTTGACTCATGGTATTTTCAAGATCATGAATTTATTGAGATGCAACCCCACTGTAAGTGAAGGATCATCTTTTCCCCAGCACACAGAATTCAAGAGCACACAGAATATGTAAGAATTAATATTTAAGAGCTATCTTTTAGACCTAAATAGAAAATGTTCAAGTTATATTACTTCTTTGTAGGTATGAATACCAGCTTTACAAAATTGTATGTGTTCATGTGCACACAACATAAATCAGTTTTATTTTAGAATCAGAAGGACAGTTGTCACTTTATATTTATTTTTTTGTTTGATTCTTAGGCTCTGATAAAGCACTCTGGGAATTTCTTCCCCTCTGCATAACTGCTATTGAAATTTTGATAGAAAATTTTAAAATATTGCACATAATTAGGGAACTGAAAAATGCTTCCTTAAAAATTAGATATAGATTACAAATATATGTTATTCAGGAAAGAGCTCTAAACAGTGCTGACTATAAGCTCTCATCTGCCACATTTTACCTAAAACAGCAGGCAAGTTTTGTAACATTATTAGCTTTGTTTCCTCACTTCTAAAAGAAGCAGATGAGATCAGTGTATTATTCACCTTTACATTGCTGGGACAAAATATCTGCATGTGTAACTTAAAAGGTTGATCAGTAGGAGAAAATTTTGTGGAAGCCCATTGTTTAGACTGTGGCATGGGTACTCTAGGTGACTTTTAGCCAAAGTTGTAGTGAGAATTGGGAGCAATGAAAAGAGCAGAAAGATTTGAAAGGGTTGAATGTAGGCAAGAAAAGAAGCACATGTAATTTTGAGGTGAAAGAAAATAGTGTTGTTAAAGAAATTAGCACCACTCAAAAGATGCACTGGACAATAGAAGAGATGCATAATGAGCAGTAATGAGCAGACTATATGCATATCAGGCTGTAGGGTACAAAAGGGTAAAATTTTTCATTTGAAGAATCCCTGGGCCCTTTGTGTGATAAGGGCTGGCTAAGGGATTATTTACCCACGATTCATTTCACTGTGCTTAGCCACACCAACATTGAGGACCACTGCAGCCATGATCCATAGGAGCCCAGCTACTGCTTATACTATGACATTTGTGTTACCATATGATACTGGTTTATCAGGCATGCAGAATGCAAGAGTTGTGTGGTTATGGCTTCTTCTACCTAGATTTCCAAGAAAGATATGGGAGGCTAGGCAATATGTCCCTTACAAAAAAATACTTAAATCTGTGGGAATAAAGCCAAAGAGGCTAGAGATGTCAGGAATGTTGAATTTACGCTGAGGAATGCTACAGGTACTGAGTGAATTCAGCCCAAGAGAGAGGCCATATGAGCTATAACCAGTAACACCACTGGGATGGACCTGGATAAGATCTTTGGAGCTCAGTCATGCTACCATGTGCTACACGTGGCAGACATGAAGCTATAGGACTTAAAGTTTGCCCTGCTGTGCCTCAGACTTGTGCCAGTATGATTCTTTTCTATTCTTTCATTTTTCTTTTGGAAATGAAATGTTTATCCTGCACCATTGTACAGTGGGAGTATATAACTTGTGTTTTCCTTTCTAAAGGATTTAACAGCTAAGAATTTGAGTTCCAGAGGAGAGTTTTGGATTTAGAATTTTTTAAATTGTAGAGCTGTTGAGAATTTGGGGAATAGATTATTGCATTTTAATTGGTATACAAAATAGTTACAGCATGCTTCACAAGGTAATGGCCTGATTTTTATTTGTCAGTTAAGTGCAGTTTATGGGGACACTATTAGGTATAATTTTGATGAGAGTTGGAATTGTGCTATTTAATCTTAATTTTCAATTTGATTGGATTAAGAAACTCCTGGAGAAGTGATTGGATCATGTGGTGCTACACTCAACAGTGCATTAGTGCAGTCATGTTTGTATACTTGAAGATGCCATTAGGAGATAGAGCTTAGTTGGAGGAGGTGGGTCATTAGGACCTTACATTTTAGGGTTACATCTTTCATTGACAATTCTTCCGTTTGTTCTGCTTTTCAGATTCAATGAAGTGACAAGCTTTGCTCAGCTATGCTCTTTTACCACGATGTTCCTGCATTTGGGTCAGCCATCTGTGGACAGAATATCCTAAAATAATGAGCCAAAGAAGCTCTTCTCCTTTAATTTAATTACTGAGTGTTGTGTGCTTTTTCCCAGCAATGGGAAAGCTGACCAATACAGATATTTTCTGGATAGAATTTTGGCTCCTATTCCTATTACATTGATATACAAATGTCACAACCGCCATAACTTTGATATGTAACTGTATAAGTTAAGATTTTTTAAAAATGTAAGCATATGAAAATGAGGTCCTGAGACTGAGCTGTAATTACAGTTGGATTGACAATTTATAAACAAATGCAAGACAACTTCTATCCTACAAAAAGAGGAAAATCAATTAGCAATATGTGCAAATATAGAGGAAATACCATGTGAAGACACAGGTAAATGAAGATATCTGTAAGCAAAGGAAAAGAGGCCTCAGAAGATGCTACGTAGGTTGACACCGTGATCTTAGACTTTCAGCTGATAGAAAGATGAGAAAAATAGATTTTTGTTGATTGAACCACACAATTGGTGGAATTTTCTTCTGGAAATTCTGGAGAATTAGTTCAGACAGGAAGGAAGATTATCTTGTGGAGAAAAGATATACTTTAAATATAAATCAACATTTTGGGGGAGCTAAACTTACTTTAGTTTTCTAACTGTATTTTTTTATTAATACATATCTGTCATGCATATTGATCACATTCATCATAGGGAATTTGTACCTGTGCATAATACATTTTCAATTCTTTTTTTCCCATTTCCCTTCCCACCTTTCAATATTTCTTCTCCTTCCCAATTACACAGGCTTTGTTTCCATTTTTTCTTTCCATTTTCTCTTCTTTTCATTTCTTTCCCTTTCCCCTCTCCTCTTCATTGTGTTCCCTCATTTTATGACATTAGGAATGATAATAAACTGTTGTGCAGTTATTTGATAATATATATGTAGTAGAAATCTTAGCTGTCATCTCTTTTATTTTAGTGAGTTTAGCTTTCAAATAAATGAAAGAAGTGTGAGTACCATAGAATAAGATATTCTGAGAGACCACATTCACATAATTTTTATTATATGCTGTTATAATTGTTCTAGATGATCATTCTACTATTGTTGCTAATCTTTTACAGCATCTACTTAATAAATTACACTTTGTCATTAACAAGTAAAAATAAACCAATTTGAAATTGGCATTATTAAAACAATACATAAACGAAAAGTTAGTTAATATCTGTAAACCCATGATAGCACTATATTCAAGATTAAAAACTACATACTATAATATTGAGATATGTAAGAAAAAATCAGAGAAAAATAGAAATATGTACTCAAAATAAAAAGTAAGTCTATTCACAGAGAAGAAACAGATTGAGCAGGTGCTCAACAAGAATAAATTCATTATTAGTATAGTTTGGTTTTATTTTCTTTTTAGTTCTTGTTCTTGTTTTACTAATCCTTTTTAAAATTTAAAAAATAATCAATTAGGAAAATCGGTTTCTTAGACACTAATATATTTTAATAGCAGGAATTCAGAAAACTTTTTGCAGTATTTGAACAAAAGAGTGAAGGAAGCACTGATATTAAATGCCAATGTGTTATGGTTATGAGATAATGAGAAACAGATCTTCTTAAAATATTAGTGGTACTAAGTTTTACTAATTTTAAACTAATCATTAACTGTAAAACTACACTTGAATTTCAATAACTTTATCATATTTTTCTTTAAATTATTGTTTATTCATTTGTTTTAAAATGGATATTATCTTTTATGGCTAGTTATATTTCTGGAATAGTGAATTTATGGCACTTCTAAAAACAAAGCTATACACAACCAAAACAAATAGTTTGTTCAACTGCTATGAGTTAAATGGAAATTAGCAAGCTTTATTCATTATGTTCATTCTAACCTTTGTAATTCTACTTTTTATCAATCATCTCTAATAAAATTTTAAATTATCTTTTCTAAACATAAATGGCTTAATAACTCATTATATATTTTTAAAAATCTGTTGCCTTTCTAAGTCACAGGTAACTGCGATGTATACTCTAACAATTTTTATATTTTCTCTCCTATCCGTTTTTCCTTTCATTTGTGCACCACTTCAAGTTTTCCGGAACTAGGTAGAAAAGTTTTCTTCTCTGGGAGAAAAGATAGAAAGGAAACCTATATGAATGGACATAAAATCCATTATTGATAAATATGCACCTTTTAATGCAATGTCCTCTATATTCACCATTATTTCCTCCACAGGAATGGAGAATTCGTGATCTGCTCATCTGCTTTCTGAAGCAAATAGGTCAAGACCCTGCTCCATTTCAGATCACTTCCACAGTAAGTAACCAAATGAGGGTAAAACTGTAACATTTACAGCTCTGCAAAATATTATAATGTTTTCTGAGGATATGAAGGACTCTTCATTGTAAAAGTTTTTATGTTATTGAATAACAACAATTGGAACTTCATAATATTGAAACACTAATGCTATGATATACAAACACAGTATGGAATTGTGAAGTCAAGCAAGTTAATGCATGATCACCTCAAATACTTATTATCTGTTCCTCCCATCCAACCAATGCATTGCACCCCTGGGGCCAACATGTCTCTTTCATCCTCACCCTTCACCCTCAAGTATCATTGTGCTTCTCTCTGCTGCTATTGGTTCAGTTGTTTTAGTTTTCATGTGTAAGTGGGATCATATCATATTTGTCTGTCTTTGCCTGGCTTATTTAACAGAACATTATCAGATTCTGCATTCCTCTATGTATTCTGAAAGCTCTGGTCATTAGGTAAGGGACTATTATAAGCTTCCTACATTCACTATTCATCATAACCTTCAAATATATACATACAATGTGACAGATTCAAAAAGGAGGGGACACATAAATTGATACCAGATAGGAATGTAGGGGCTACTATCCTAACTTTGATTTTAAGAAGAAAAAAGAAATAATGAATGTTTTAAGCAGGGAGTGAAATATTCTGTTTTATATTTCAAATATATATCTTTTATTTCTGAAGAGATGGTAAGTTATTGAAGAAACCAAGAGTAAAGATGGAGAAAATACTTATAAAGGTTTTGTAAAAGTCTATTAAAATATAATTTTAGTTTTAATGGATATAGAGAATGAGAAGTAACAGACTTCAAGACTGAAAGGGAGGGCAGACTCAAAATATATGCTATACACAAATAGGACTGTGTGATGAATTCGTCAAGAGTAATGAGAAAAATGGAGGAATACCAATGGGAAACACTTTGCATAAAAGCTCCCAATTTATGTTGGGTTTTGTTACATAATGGTAGATCTTGCTCCTACGGTTTAAGGTACCAAACTATTACCACAGTTTGTCAGTTTCTAATCTGTGTTTGATGCTATTGTTGTTGCTAATTGTACTACTTCACTTATAATGCCATAACTTTTGTAATGAGTTCTGCTCCCTTGCATAACAATACTGGAAAAGTCAGGGGTAATAAACATCATTATAGTCCAGTACCAAAGGGCTGAGTTCTGAGACAAATAGATATTAACCTCTCACCCTTAATAAATTGGGAAGGTAGGATCTTGGGACAGACAGAAACACCAAGAATTGCCTATACTTAGAAGACATCCCTGAAGAACAGACATTTTCTAGAAAGACCTTGATACTAGTGATAAAGCTATCTACTATAAAAACTTACAAGAATCAACACAGAAAAAAGTATTTTTAATAAAACAGAAAATGACAAGATGCAGAATCAAAATGCAACCACAGACATCGAGCCCATCCAGAACAAAGGGACAATGAGATAGAAGAAAATGATAGCCACTGACCTGAAATTTCTGAAATGATAGCAACAGAGGTAAGTAAATAAATCCCTGAGGCTTTAGAGGAAATTAGATCATAAATGCTCTCTGGTAACAAAAAGATGTCAGCTACAATGAAGAACTTGATCAGCAAATCTAGAATAGACATAGATTAAAAAACAAAATAGAGGAGCCCAGAAAAATGATGGAAACCATAAATTCCCAATATAGGAATGAAATAGAATGGATGAAACAGATTCAAATAGATATTCAGGAAACTAAAAATGCCATTGAAATTTTGCAAAACTGCATGAATGAAAATGAAGATAGAATAGCATGTCCTGTAGAAGACAGGATTGTGACTAGTGAATATAAAAGGAAAGTTCTCTTACAATTAACAAGGGACCAGGAAAAAACAATTCAACATTTGCAAGATGATGCAAAGAAGAACAATATAAGATTGACTGAAGCCAATGAAAAAGCAGGAGTTGGCACAGGAGACATAAAAAGACATGTAATGGCAAAAAACTTCTCAAGCACAGAAAAAGAATTTTACATATAGCTAAGTGAGGCATACAGAACTCCAATTATCAAGGACTAAAATGAATCTACATCAAGTCATACAACAGTGAAGATCTCAGAAATTCAGAAGGAGGACAAAATATTAAAAGCTGTTACAGAAATGAAACAGATCACCTACAATGGAAAGCCCACCAAAATCACTATAGACTTCTCAACACAAACCCTCATGTCAAGGAGAACTTAGGGTGAAATATTTCAAGTATTGAAGGAAGAAAACTTCAGACCCAGATTGATGTACAATGTAAAACTACCTTTCAAAATTAATGAAGATATAAGGTGCTTCCATCACAAAGAACTGAGGAAATTCATGACCACCAAATCAGGTCTACAAAGTGTACTGAAAGATATTCTAGAAAGAGATAAAAGTTACCATAATTTCTAGAACACCAATAGAAAGAAACCACTAGGCAGAGCAAGTAATTAAACAGAGAGCAAAAATGGGGAATATATAGGAGGAAAACAATATGAAAAGGATAAGCCAATATATACCAGTTATAACCATCAGTGTATATGGCCTCAATTCACCAATCAAAAGAAACAGACTGGCAGAATGGATCAAGAAACAACATCCAACAATTTTCTATATAAAAGAAATACATTTAATTTGAAAAGAAATTCATAGACTGAAATTCAAAAGATGGAAAGCAATAGTGAATGTTATAGAAACCCAGAAAAAAACAGGGATAGCTATTCTATTTTCAGACAATGTGAACTTCAAAACAAAACTGATCAAAAAAGATAAAGTATTTTCACTTAATACTTAAGAGAAAACTTCAAGAATCAGAGATAACAATTATAAATGTATATGCACAAATATGGAAGCAAACAACTATATAAAACAAATATTAGTGGACATAAAAAATCAAATAAACTCTAACATAATTGTAATGGGAGACTTTAAAACCCTACTGCCACAAATAAATAGATTAACCAGACAACAAATCAGCAAAGAAATATCACAACTGAACTAAACCTGTGAACAAATGGATTTAGTAGAAGTTTACAATATAGAAAATACATTCTTCTCAGCTGCTCATAGTATATTCCCTAAAATATACTGTATGACATGGTTAAGTAAACGTAAAAGAATTGAAATTATCCCATGCATATTACCTGACCACAGTGCAATGAAATTGGAAAACAATGGCAAAAGAAACCACAAAAACACCTAAAAATTAAATAACACCCTCCTGAACAAACAACTGAACATAAAGGAAACTAAAAAAGAGATTAAACAATGTCTACAATTAAATCATACTACCAATACAACATAACAGAGCTTATGGGATGCAATGAAACTAATATTCAGAAGGAAATTTATAGTAGTGAATTTTCATAAGAAGGAAACAAAATAATCTCAAATAAATAACCTAATGTTGCACCTCAAGCTTCTAAAAAAAAAGTACAAGTCAAGCCCAAAGTCAATATGATGGAGGAAATTATAAAGATCAGAGCAGAAATTAATGCAATAGAGACTAAGAAAACAATACAAAGGATCAGAGAAACTGAATACTTTGCTCTTTGAAAGACTAAATAAGACTGATAAATCCTTAGCCAACCTTATCATGAATAAAGGAAAGAAAAGATTCACATTCATGCAATTAGGAATGAAAGGAGTAAAATCACTATGAATCCTGTGAAAATTCAGAAGATCATCAATACCTACTTCAAGAATCTTTAATAAGATGGAAAAGAGAAAAATGGATAGGTTCCTGGATACATATGAATTAACAAAGTTGAATAAAGAACATATAAAAATTTTAATAACCCAATATCAGTTAATGAAATTGAAAATGTAATTAAAAATTTACCACCAAAGAATAAATGAGGTATAGATGGATTCACTGCTGAATTCTACAAGAAATTCAGAGAAGATCTAATGCCATGACTCCTCAAATTCAGTGAAATAGAAAGGAAGCTATACTCCCTAAATCATCTCTAAAGGCAAGTAATACCTTGATAACAAAACCAGAGAAGAACCTAACCAAAAAAGAGAACTACAGGCCAATCTTCCTTATGAACATAGATGCAAAAGTTCTCAGTGAGATACTAGCAATCAGAATGCAGCAAATCACCCAGAAGATTATACAACATGATCAAGTGGAATTCATTCCAAGAGTGCAGGGATGGTTCCACATACACAAATAAATAAATGTAATACACCGTATCAACAGAGCCAGGGATAAAAATCACATAATCATCTCAATAGATGCAGAAAAAGCATTTGACCAAGTCATACATGATTCCTGATTTTAAAAAAATCTATAGAAAATTAGAATAGATGATATTTATATCAATCTGATAAAAGCCATCTCTGAAAAACCAACAGCCAACATCATAGCAAATAGTCAAAAACTGAAAGTTTTCACTCTAAGGAACAAGACAAGGATGTCCACTATCACCACTCCTATTTGATATAGTTCTGTAAACATTAGCCAGAGCAATTAGATAAGAGAAAGAAATAAAATGAATAAGGATATGAAAGGAAGAAGTTAAATTATCATTATTTGCAGACATTATAGTCTACATAGAAGACCCCAAATACTCCATCAAAAGATTTACATATTTTTAATCAAATTCAGCCTTGTAGCTGGATACAAAGTCAACATTGAAAAACTGATAGCATTCCTGTACACAAATAACAAACTTACTGAATGAAAAATTAGGTAAACCACACCTTTCACAATAGCATCCAAAAAAATGAAATACTTAGGAATCAATCTAAGATAATATCAGAAAATGAAAAGATATCCCTTGCTGTTGGGTAGGAAGAACCAACACAGTGAAAATGACCATACTCCTAAATTTGTTATTCAGATTTAATGCAATTCTCATCAAAATAACATTAGTAAACCTCACTGAATTAGAGAAAACAATCCTCAAATTCAGTTGAAACTGGCAGAGACCTAGAATAGCAAAAGCAGTTCTGGGGAATAAATGTAAGATAGATGGCATTGCAATCACTGACTTGAAGTTATACTACAGATCTTGCTTCACAAGTGAGGCTCATGCATGCTTGACCAGCCACCTGTGGAACCTGGAGCAGCAGCCTGCCACTATCTTGGTTCACAGGTAAGGCCCATGCCCACTCCACCAGCAGTCTTCAGGCCCCAGAGCAGAGGCCCACCTTCCACCCACAGCATGCTTCATGGGTGAGGCCCACTCACTTTCCATCAACTGCCTGGATATCGTTTTACCAAAGGCCAGCATTCTGCCTCTGTTGTGACTGTAGTCTGACCATGCACTCCACTGACTGCCTAGGCATCATGGACCTGGTGGCCCACTGCCTGCTGCCATCTTGAGATTACTCTGACAGCCAGGAAAACTACAATCTGTAGAAACCTTTGGAGAGCTGCCCAGAAAGTATGAGGCTAGGTGCTTTGCCTCTAACATCCAAAATGACAAGACAAAGGAACAAAATGCAATCTCAGAACACCACCCCACCCAGAACAAGCTCAGGAGATATCAACATAGGAGAACTTGGAAGTCACACACCTGAAATCTCTGAAATGATCACAACTGAAGTAAAGAAACAACTCCATCAGGGCACAGAAAAAATCAGAGCAGAAATAATTTCTCAGGTAAGAATAGATGAAAACAATAATGAAAGAACTAATCAGCATATCTAAAGAAGGCATATAAAAAAACAGATGAGCATGGAAAAATGATGGAAACATTAAATGAACAGTATAGGAAAAAACTAGAATGAATGAAAAACATTCAAAGAGATATCCAGGAAATCAAAACTTCCATCATAAGCTGGGAAAACTACTTGAATGAAGCTGAAATAAACTTTCACATCTTGAAGACAGCATTGTAGCTAATGATTGAGAAAGGAAAGATCAACTAAAAATAACAAGGAAACAGGAACTATCAGTTCAACAACTGCAAGATGATGCAGGGAGAAACAACATAAGACTAACAGGTGTCAACAAAACAGCAGGAGTCAAAACAAATAACATAAAAATAATATTTGCAGAAATAATAGAAGAAAATTATCCAAGCATGGAAAGAGAATCTAATGTACAGGTTAGTAAGGTATGTAGAACTCCAACTAGCTATAACCAAATAAAACTGCACCCTGACTTCTAATAAAAATTCCAGAAATCCAGCCAATGAATAGAATACTAAAAGCTGTTACAGAAAAGAAAAGGATCACCTATAAAGGAAAGCCCATGAGAAACATGGAAGATTTCTCACCACAAATCATAAAATCAAGAAAAGCTTGGGGT
>NW_004955404.1:18642646-18644548 GCF_000276665.1 Chinchilla lanigera | reverse complement strand
GTAGGCAGAAAGTTCATGAACAAAAACCAAACTGCATAGGAAATGCTTCAAAGAATCAACAATTGAGATCTCATCTTATTGAAAAGTTTGTGCACATCCAATGAAATCACCAGCAGAGTAAAAAGAAATCCCACAAATTCGGAAAAAAAATTTAGCTGACTATCTTTCAGACAAAGGACTTCTATCTAGAACATATAAAAAACTAAAAATAACTAACCCCTCCAAATTCAAAACCCCAATACAAAAATGGGCATATGAGATGAATACACACTTCTCAGATAAAGAAAGGCAAATGGCAAATAAATACATGCAAAATGTTCAACAACATTATTCATTCAAGAAATGCAAATTAAGACAACACTGAGATACCATCTCACCTTAGAAAGAATGGCTATCATCAAGAAATCAAACAGTAACAAATGCTGGAGGAGCTGTGGGGGGAAAAGAATGCTTCTCCACTATAGGTGGTAGTGTAGACTGTTGAAACCACTGTGGAAATTGGTTTGGAGATTCCTCAGTAAATTAGGACTAGAGGTCCCATTCAACCCAGGTATTTCCCTTCTGGGTATTTTTCCAGAAGAACTGAAAACATCATATCATAGTAATATATGTTCACCCATGTTTATAGTAGTACAATTTGTAATAGTTAAATCATGGAAACCACCGAAATGACCATCAACTGAGAAATGGATAAAAAAAGTTGTTATATCATTACATAATGGAATATTTCTCGGCTATAAATAAAGATAAACTTGGGGCTATTATAGGTAAATGGTCACAACTAGTGACCATACTTATAAATGAACTAAATCAGACACACTTATGTAAACACCATATTCTCTCACTAGTGTAAGAACCTGAAAGAGCGAATAAAATCTAAAAGTTACAACAGATATTGTGAAAAGAAAAGAAACTGCTCGAAAGGAAAGAACAACTGGGATGAGGGAAAAGAGAAAAGAAAGAAAGTAGTGAAAAATATGTATATATGTATACACAGGATAGTTAAAATAGTTGTACTACTGATTTGTATTACTTTATTGAAAGGAACATTTATTGTTTAATTATTTGATCAATCTTACATGCCTATATTTGTTTATCTTAATAACCAATTTGAAGATATCAATATGTAATACAACTGCCATTGTTAATTTCCTATCACCTTGTCTGAAATTCTGTATTATTTGTATTGTTTTTGTGTTATTTTGTAAATGTCTGTGTCTGTTATTATGTTTTTGTTCTTTTATCTTTAAAATTAAAAAAAGATAAAGTTATACTACAGAGCTACTATGATAAAAACAGCATAGCAGAGGCAAAAGCAGATCAGAGGATCAATGGAACTAGAATATGCAGAAATAACTCCAGACCCACTCAGCCATCTTATCTTTCACAAAAGGGTTAAACATGCCTACTGGAAAAAATATAGTCTATTTAATAAATAATGCTGAAAAAATTGATTTTCCAGTTGCCAAAATCTAAATCTATACTCATGTCTATCACTAAACTAAATTCAAAATAAACCAAAGATCTAACTATTAAGGGGGAAACACTAAATCTTCTGGACGAGAAAATAGGTAGAACTATTGAAGACAAAGGTGTAGGCAGAGATGTCATGAAAAAAGACCAGATTAAACGGGAAATACTAAAAACAATCAACAAATGAGACCTCATCTTATTAAAAATATTGCACAACAAACAAAATCACCAACAGAGTGAAAAAACAATTCACAGAGTGGGAAGAAAAATTAACCCGTTGTTCTTCTGACAAAGGACTAATATTTAGAACATATAAAAAACTGAAAAAGTAAGATTACCTAAATTAAGTCCCAGTCCAAAAATGGGCATCTGAGATGAATACACACTTCTCAGATGAAGAAATACAAATGCTAAATAAATATGTGAAAA
>NW_004955404.1:18582693-18642211 GCF_000276665.1 Chinchilla lanigera | reverse complement strand
ATGAAATAAATTGGATACACATATGTAAATATTGCATTGTCTCTCTGGTGTGACAAACTGAAAGCGTCAACAAGAACCAACCTATACAATAGATACTGTAAAACAAGAAGAAATTGTTCATAAGGAAAGGGGCACTAAAGAGGGACAGGGGAAAAGGAAGGAAGGGAATAGAAAAAATGAGAAAGAATAAAATGGAAACAAAGAATTGTAAATAAGGAGGGAAATAGTGGTTGAAGGAAGGGGAAGGGAATGGGAGGAAAAAAGACAAATCAATACATATCATGTACAGGTAAAAATCCCCTATGATGAATGTGATCATTGTGTGTACCTACACTGTACTAACAAACTTAATTAAATTAAAGATAAATAAATACTATAGTGTTCCCCTATTCACATTCCCCCCCCCAGGTCAAGTTGGAAAGTGATAGATTTAGATACAAAAGGAAAGTAAGGAGCACCATAGTGTTTCCCTAGGTTAACTCTTTACAAATCACCTTGTCCTAAACATCATCATTATCTTGATCTTTTAAAAAGGCTTAGATTTCTGTTTTTTAAAAAAAGAACTTACATATTTTTGAGCATTATCATTCTTATTTTCCAAAGGAAAAGCAAGCTGGAAACATGGGTAGGAAAGATATGCAGGAACCAATTACTTGAAATAAATTATTATTTTAAATAAAATGTTTAGAATGACTCCAAAAATGCACATACAGGAGCCCTGGTGGTTCATGCCTACAATCTCAGCACTTGGGAGGCTGAAGCAAGAGGATTACCATAAATCTGAGGGTGCCTATACTACCTGGTGAGTCTCTGTCGCACAAAAAATACACGTACAAAAATATATATTCTCTCAACATAAGGGCTTCTTAATAGAGCTTGGCATTGAATCATTGAATTCTATGCAAGAGGGACCTTACTTCCTGCTTCCTCTTGTAAATAGACTTAGTGTACCTGAACAAGTTTTTGTAAATACACAACAGAAATGGGATGAAGAGAATGAGGGAATAAGAGAGTACTGAACGAGATACAAAGATAGATACACAAACACAACCTTGTTTATGTAACCCTAAGCTTTATCAAACAAAATGTTTTATACATTTAGTGAATCAATTGAAGAAAATTCCCTATTTAAAGATAAGAACATAGAATGAGAAGAAGCATACAGTTCAGCGATTTCAGAACTCATGGCCAGAGCCACCAATTCGTTTAGGAATGCTTTTCCTTCATGCTGTCTTCTATTTCCTGCTGTTAAGGAAAATAATCTCATCACAGTTTTTTCTTGGACTTGAGAAATAATGTGAATCCATACCCACCAATTACTTTATGACAGTTTTCAAGAAAGAACTAAAATGAATAGAAAGCTGATGATAATATGGTCTTATGTTTGGGGCAAGATATCAAATGTCCATTTTTTAAAATAACTAAAAAAGTGATATATCTTGCACAAAGACTTGACCAATATCGTAACAAATGTTATACAGAGTAGCTTTCCTTTATCAACACAAATCATTACTGGTGAGTGCACTCCTGTTAAAAAACCATCTCTAAGTCAATTAGTGAATCAGAGCACCACATTTGCACCACTGTCACCTGCCTAATTCAACCAGCAGTGTCTTATGTACACTGATAGCTCCGCCTACTGGTACCTGAGTTGTGCTAGGCAAGAAACCTTTAACCATTATCCCAGTGACACTCTGCATAGTAGCTTAATTGCTAAACTTATATTTATTGTTCTCATTTTATAAAATGGAGTCCCTGAGAATTATAATATTTTAATAGTTATAGCTTATTCCGGAAATATGTATTTTCAGGTAAACTTTCTAAAGTAAAGTGTGTAAAAATGCAGACCCTTCTGTGTGTGAATGGCTTACATAGTATGTATGCACATATTTATTTATTTTTGAGACAGGATCTTCCTGTGCAGTCCAGGCTGACCTTGAACTCGCCATTCAGACTTCTAGCCTTGAACTTGAGGCAATCCTCCTACCTCTGCCCAAATGCTGGGATTACAGGTGTGTGCTACCACACTTATCTGTATTTATTTTTATTTTCCTGACAAAAATTGAATTCTTGTAAGAGTTGAATTTAGGACAAAATGTTTTATAATTTTACCACAATATTAGGCAACCTAAAATTTCCATATTCCCATAAACGAATTAAAAACTCCGAACAAGATTTCCTGCCAGAAACCAAACAGTGCATTTTTGTACGTGGTTGCCAAATACTTGTCAAATCTATGAGTTCCTAAACCACTGTCCCTGTTGCACTTTCATTTGTAAAGGGAAAAGCAAGTATATGTGTTGTTTCCTTGAATATATTTGAAAATACGTTGTTGCTTCAGGGAGAGTATTTTTTATATGTTGACATTTATTTCTTCTCTTGCCATTTTGTATTTATAACTTGTCTCCTCTTATTTTTATTGTCTCACTAATCTTTCCCCTTAGCTGATCGTTTATACTTTATTAGAAATACTCAGCTTTTCCAGGAAGGTGTGTTTTTTATATCCCTGTGGAACTAAATTGGCCTCAGTCGTCCTTTAGCACATCAGTTTTAGGGGATATAAATTGGAGTCCCTAGAAGTGTTTTTAAACATGAATTCAACATTTCAAAGAAATGTTTAGAAAACAGTCTATTGGAAACAGTCATGCTCTAATGTATGTAGTTCTTTTTTTAATCTTTCAAGCCACATTATTTTAGTTTATATGAAACTGGATTCGTTCAATTTTATGCAATATCCCAAATTAAGTCCTTATAAGATAGCTTGCACATAGTTAGATACACTCCAGAATACTAGAAATAGTTTTAATTTCTTCTGAGATAAGTGTGTACTGATTTTTATTTAAAAAATTACATATTAGCTTTTTCCCAGTGACTTGCATCTATAAGGAAACTCTCATGAATATATAAAGTTCATAATATATAATAACATTTTTCAACATTCTAACTCTATTCACTATTATGTTGTAACTAATCTTCCTAGAGCTGCAATGTTTTATTAGCCTGTCTTTCTTAAAATCATTTTTCTGCAGGCTTTTGGAAAGCTTTCCTAGATAGTGAGCTCATGCTTAGATTTTCTTATCAGGAAATGTTTCATCTTCTACAAATTCATTCTAGAAAAACTGTGCAATAAACAATCAAACTGGTTGGCTATGGTGAGTTTTATATATTGTTTGATTAAATGTTTAATTAATCTTCTTTTTCTTTAAAGTCTCCCTAGTGTAAGAACTGAAAGAGAAAATAAAATCTGAGAGGTACAATTGATATTATGAAAGGGAAAGAAACTGCTCAAAAGGAAAGAACAACTGGGATGAGGGAAAGAAGAAAAGAAAGAAAGAAGGATGGGGAAAGTATATACATATATGAACAAGATATCTAGGATAACTGTACTTCTAATTTCTATTAGTTTATTGAAAGGAACCATTAATGTTTAATTGTTTCATCAATCTTGCATACCTATATCTGGTAATGTGAGCAACTACTTTGAAGGTAACAATATGTAATAAAACAATCATGTTAATTTCCTATCATCTTGTTTTGAGATTCATTATCATTTTTATTGTTTCTGTGTTGTTTTGTTTTTGTCTTTGTTTTTATTATTCTGCTTCTTGTGTTCTTTTCCCTTGAAAATAAAATTTTTAAAAATAACCATTCTAATATATACACGGTTCGAATAAGACCGTGTTTCATTCTCTTTGGTAGAGAGGTCTCTTGTCATGGCTTCCTCGAATGGCATTTTCTGTGGAATTAAAGTCTCTTAGACAACTCTTTCTCTTTATGTTACTGTTTACAATACCCACACACAGTATCAAATGGGTTAGAGTTTCCTTCTATCTAGATAATAGATAATTCTGTTTAGTCAGGCACTGAAGACAACTTGAAATCTGAATCTAAATCATCTTTCTATCTTGATTTATTTTTTAGTTTCTCATTCTATATTAAATCATACCTCACACAGAGTTGACAAGCAAAGACTGACTTAATAGATGAATGAATGAATGAATTCATGAGTGAATAAATTAAATTTATGGCATCACTCCAGATAAATGAATTTACTTAACTGGACCATGCTTTTTTACCTCCTCTCTGATCCTGCTTTTCTCTCTAATCTCTACATCATGGAATGCCAATTATTTTCCAGGCACAGCTTGAATATCACCCAATCTGAAGCCTTTCCTGATTCACCCTCTCAAAATAATCTTCTTACTGTATGAATTTCATAAAAGCCTACTTCTTTCTTCTAAGATTTACTATATGACAACGGTAAATCTAGTGAACATTATTAGGTGTCTATTAGTTTTATATATGACTGCTGTTCATTTTTTATTTTTTTGCAACTTTTCCAAATTGCTAAGAAGAGAATGCATGGATGATGAGGAAACTGAGGCAGAGAGCATTTGTAGGGGCCAGAACTTGAACTTCAAAACAGGGGACTTAGTACCACAGCCTATGCTATAAATACACTGCACACAAAAATATAGTATCATTTCTATGTGTGAAATAGTTCTCAGATACAGAACATATGTTCAAATACTATAAAATAGAATTGAACACCATGTATGATTTGAATTTAACCTGCTTATTTCTTGCCTATAGCTAATCAATAGCTATTCCAAGCTAAGCAGCTATATCTTCATTTGCTAATAGCTAAGCTATATCTATTTATATAGTGCCATTACACTGATATTCTCCCTTTTTTCACTTCCCTTGCAACATTTAATCTTTCTGAATGCATAACTCTTCTATCTGCAACTAAAGTCAAATAATTGCTTTCATAAAAGGCAAATTACTAGGACAAATTCATTATAATGTTAGAAATTGTGACAAATAATAAATCTAATTACAACCATATATTATAAGTATTTTGCTATATTAATTTCTTACTATTAAGTTTCAAAATTCTTTTCAAAAGGATAATGTATGTAGGCAGAAAAATAAGCTTCATACTTAAAGAATTATTTTCACATCTGTGTTTCTACAATCATTTCAACCATGTATTCCACTATTTTATATCTGTGTCTTTCCTGAGATTGTGATTTTCTCAAAGTTGAGAAAATAATTTTTAAATCTACATAGTTTGGAATTTTCTGATGACATACTCTGGTATTTTCTGATGATCTATCCTTATAGAAACCTTCTGGCTTATAACACTCTTTCTCGTCCCATTATCACACTATATTTTCTCAATACCCTAAAATTACCTTTTAAATGTATGTGTTTATCATTTAAGTATTTCTGTCTCCGGTTTCTTACCTTCACCTTCTAACCTCCCATCTGAGCAGTGACTTGTCCCAATTAACCCTAAATTTTCCTGTCTCCATTAGGCACTCAGCAAGTGCTTGACTAATGAAATCTACTAGACATTCAATAAACTATTTTGAAATGAAGAACATGATTATGAAAATACAATACTTAGCTATGATATCAAATATATTAAAATTACACTCATGAGAGAGAAAACAAGTTTTGATCCACTCTTTACCATACTATTTACAACCTCACAGTGTCTAACATAGAGAAAGTTTCTCAGAAAAACTGTTTCAATCTTTAAGTAAAAAAGGGGATGGAGTCTTATTTTCTCTGGAATTCACTAATGTGGGCAATTTATGTCATTATCAGTAAGAGTTCAGTCAGAATGTGTTCCAAATATTTAAAATTTGGTATATTATCTCAACTGTTTTGTATTAAATACTGTAGTTACTAGTCACTTGTTTGATAATTTATATGGTATTTTCTATAATTGTGGAGTATGCTAGTTCTAATTTAGGGTCATAGACAACTTTGAGAATGTGATAAAGCAGATCTCACCTCACTTCAGAAAAAAATATATATGTTATGATGTGCAGGTAATTTATATTTCATTTCAGATAGTCACTATCCAAGCTTGCCAAATGGATATCTTGCCAAGGATGTCTCTTGGGTGAACAAAAAGTGAAGCACATATGTACTGCGGCATTACAAGAAATAGTTACTATTTTAACATGAAGGACATCAAAGTGGGGATACACTGGAGAAAAAATAAGATCGAGACCCTGGGTTTCGGTCATTGCTTGCTTTTCTCTCACTATTGAGACCACTGAGGCCAGAAAACTTTCAGTGTTTCAGGGGGAGGCACAGAAAAGCTGCAGGAAGATGTAAATGACCACATGTGTGTTATTTTATTGCTTACTTCCTGACTGAGTAGTAAAACTAAATGGAAGTACTTTTAATTGGAACTTTGTTAGTCCTAAGCCAGGATAGCTGTTTTGACATACTCCTCCACTTCTGTCATGTTCACTTGGTGATTTTGTATGAGTGAGTAGACACGGTGGTAAGAAAAATCTTTCATTACAGTGAGTGTTTAGGAAATAAACTTTGAATGCCGAATTACAGTTCAGCTTCTAGCTGCTGACCATTCCCAGAGGCTGGGGGTTAAGTGCTTCTATAGGAATGGGTACTGTGGGTGAAATACTTGCTTGAAGTTGATTAATGTTTGTTAAACAAAAAAGATTCTTGTGAACATCACAAGTAAACATTTTTATTCATGCCTAGACCTCATTTAGACTGTTTGATGCAATACCGATAGTGAGGAAGTATCAACCTTACAAGAGGAAGGGGGAGCAAGTTCCCAGAGGATGGGAGGTGTGCTGAAGCAGTATTCTACCCAAGTAAGGATAAGACCCTGTGGTTGACAGTCTCATAGGGAACAATGAACTTCTCTCTATTCTTTGATCTTTCAGTAGGACTAAAGGAGCACTGGACTGCAAACAAAACCAAAACCTATGCAATAAATTTCTAGAATATTCACTTGATATCCATTTTTGAAACTTAGGATGCATGCTCTCATTGCCTCAGATTAAAAAGCTCATTTTACCAACGATATTCACATTGTGTCCTTATAACTGAAATTTCCCATCCTATTTTGCCTTTAGGCAGTGGAAGTTTTTGAGTAGTTGTAGGAGTAATTACACAACGGCACTCTTAGCTTTCCTCTGGACACTCTTTTCATCAAATGCAGAACCTCAACTCACTAATAAAATTTAAACTAGAAGAGGAGCCTACTTTCACTGGGATTTAATGTCAGCCACCAACATGAAAGAATGGATATAAGATTTGGGGAGCATTATCCTAACTGTTACTAATTCTAGGTTTTTATTTCAGTGGATTCTATGCAGACATAACAAGGTTGAACCATCCTGAGCCATTTGAAAGACTTTTGGGTTCAAAAGAAATAGCAAATGGTCCCTAGAACTTCAAAGTCATCTTTTCTTTAGGATGGTTGATGCAAACTACTTGCTCTCTAGCTTTAATAAACTAGGTGTTATACCAAAAATGGTTGTAAATAAATTGGTCTTCACTGATATGTATAATAAGTGTAAAGACACTTTCTACATGGTAGAGAAGTTCTGAGTTCTATCTAGTGTCTACATAAAAATGAAAAATTCCTTTTTCTTTTTTGGTGCTGTCCTAAGACCACATATAAGAGAAAGGAAGACACAAGTGATTGCAAAAACCAGGAAAAATTGATAACATAATGGATGTGAAGGGCACTGGTTACATTCTTGGACAAGCTGTTCATAAGGGTTGTGTAATTCTACCAAAACCAGATTTTGTCCAGATTCATTAAAAGAGTTACACTGGTTCATTTTGGCTCTGAACTTGTCTTTGCCATACAACCCTGAGATCCTTGAGATACTGAATGCATTCACAGTGTTTAGCTTCAGCAAGTGAATAGGACAACTAATCCCTCAGAAGGTGCCCAAATACACTAACAAATAATTACACCTCCAACAAATGAATAGATTAGATGAATTCACCTACCTCGCTATTGGTTAAAAAAGGGTTTACTCATACATCACAAAAAAATTCTCAAATAAGAGCAAATCATTGATAACAAGAAAGAAGTTTATTTATCTCAATTAAAATCCATAGCTTTTGATTTTACCCAGGCATAGCATAGTGTCTGGGCTCAGAAATCATCAGGAAACCGATATTCTCTTCCTGTTCACTGATCTGCCATCATATAGGCATTATTAACCCCTGACCTTTTGGTCCAAGACCGCAAATGGTAGCAAAAAACCTGGGAAGTTTCCTTAGTTGACTTGGGAACTATAGAAAAATAATAAACTTGTGACTTAAATACAAGAAATTTATTTTCTCTGTTCTGGAGGCTAAAGATCTGGAATTAAGATTCCCAAAACACCAGAGTCTGGTGAGGTTTCATTTTCAAAATTGCAAAAGGCCACCTTTTATCTGTGTGGTAAAATGTGTGTCGGGGGGTGTGGGTGTGTGTGTTTTCCAAGGAACAGCAAACTCTGAGTGTCTCCTCTTATAAGAGTCATCTCTTCTAATAGTGTCAGAAGAATCATACTCTCATGGTCTCATGTAAATCTCCCTTTGCAAATCCTTCTGGTCACATACTATGACATTAGAAGTTAAGTTTTTGATATATGATTTTTGGGGAGAGGTCACAAAAAGCAGTTCTTACAAGCCAAAAAATAAAAATAAAAGAGAGAATAAGATTTTAGAGGGAATCCTACAGTCTCAGGAACTGAAGAATAAGATACACAGATTCTGAAAGTGCTGGCTTCCAACTACCAGATGGCTGAAATCCTATCAATGACAAAACTATGTCCTATCTCAAAAGTCTTTATCCTAGAGTCCAAGGACCCTAACACAAGGGTCAGCAAACTATGACCTATGTCCAAATATATGCTGTTATCGCTTGTATCTAGATGTCACCCAGAACTTCATGTGCTCATACGTGTGGTTTTTCAGAGATGGCTGGATCTAGGGTGTGTGCTGCTGGGATTAAGGGGGAGTGGTACTGAATTAGACCACTGACTGGCTGAGCATAGTTCTGGGCATGGATCATGGAAAGACCCACCCTAGGTTTGGGTGAAACCACCCAAAAGTTTTGAAGCCTGGATGGAAATAAAAAGAAAGGGAGGCTTGCTTTGCTGGCTACTGCTTCTGCTGCTTTTTAACTACTGCGTGCTGCTGCTGCATTCCACCTGCCTTGCCATGGAGCATTTCTCCTTTGCTATGTCATCCTCCTTGCTTTGCTTTGCCATCCTCCTTCAGAATCAACCAGCTACAGACTGAATCTTCTACAAACTGTGACACAAAATACACCTTTCCTGCTTTAACTCCTGTTGTTGGTTATTTGTCTCAACAATGAGAAAGTAACTAAGGCAGGCACATGGCTGATCACTTTTATAAATAAAGTTTTATTGGAACACAGGCATGCCCTTTGTTTGCTTATTGCCTACAGCTTCTATTTTTGCTATAGCAGGTCAGTGGAAAATAATACAATTAATACCATATGGTTCACAGAGCCAAAAATGTCATCTGGCCCATTAAAGAAGGGTTTTCCTGCACCCATCCTAAAGTATCTAAGAACATGCTTTACACTATTACAAGTCAACCTTATAAAATTGCATATAGAATGATGTACATGTGTGTATTTATTATTCAATAAGTTAGAATGTTTTTCAAGTTCTCAAAATATATGTGATACACTGCAAAAGTTCACAGGGTTCATAAACTTTGAGGGAATGCAGGGTAAAAGAGTCATTTGTTTGTAAGAACATGCAAATATATCCATAAAAAGGCAAGTGGCAGGTGAATTAATCAATGATGGGTTTGCTGTCATGCAGATGAGTACCATAACTGGAACTGTTACAGAAATAAATCTAGTTAGACTGCCATGTGGGACACCAATAGAGTCGACTTCATAGAGTCATTTTATACATTTGAAATGGCGTCTATAAATAATGACATTTTAGATTATCAACTAAGGCTGCAAGAAAACTCATTAGCAAATTTAAATCTGTATGTTCAATTACATTAGGATCACTTCACCAGTTTGAGCATTCATGGAAAAAGATAACATCATGTAAAAATATTACCTTTACTTGTAGCTGTAATAAATTGAAAATAATTCCCAAATACAATTTTGCTCTACTTTTCATTCCTTTTCTTTTATTTTTAATAATATAAAGCTTTGTTCACTGAAATTTCTGTTTGAATATAGACAACTTCCTTTTTTTATTAGAACAAGATTCATGCAGTTATTTTCATCTTTACAAAATAAACTATTGTAATGAGAGCGGCCAATATTACCACTTAGAAAATATACTGTATGTGGTTATTTAAAAATAATGTCAATTGATTCTATTCTGTAAAACCGCATAATGTAACAATGTTAAAGTTCAAGAAAGAAAGGTAAGGCAATATCAGGTGCACTTTTTATTTAATCCCATAAACTAAGATTATTTTAGGGTAGCATGAAGAAAGGTGTTAATGAGTCAGTGAGATTATGCCTTTGCCTGCTAAGCTTCTAAAGATCATTTCCATAAAATTTACACTGAAATGTATTTGTAGGCCTATCTTTCATTTTTATATAACAATCTCTTAACACACTGAATTTGCATAACTTATTAAAATGTTTTTAAAATGTTTTCACATCTATTAATTCACAGCCAGTCCATGAGCATGGCAATTATGATCTTTTTTTGTGCATTAAAAATTTCATATCCAGAAAACTTAGGTCTGTGAAAGAAACATGATTTAATGAATTAAAATTTCCAATTCTGTGCTTTTTTTCCCAAGTTACGCTCTTTCAAAATGCCTTTATTTTTGTATACAAAGAAAAAAATAATGCTCACATATGAAATAAATACATGCATTTACCACCGTCAGGAAACAGAAAAATATTGTTTCCTAATTCAGACTATAAATGAAAAAGTCAGACTTAAAGAGGATCCATTGAAATTCAAGTTTCCCAGTTAATGTTAAATTGCTACAGTCCTTAAATTCACATACATGACATATTGGCCATTATTACTGCATAGATTATTTTAAGAAGTGGACATGTTAAATGCAAATATTGATTTCTTCTTGGTTTTTATTTATTACTAGTGAACATATCACTTCATTCTCGTGTCTTCCTCTCACAAGCGCTACTACTGGTATGGAAAGAATAAAGGTCACTCAAAAAACATGGTGACAGAATCACAAGACTGGATATTTAAATTATATCTGTGTAAACAAAGACTTTCCATTGAGTGATTAAGCTACAGGGACTGTAACTTAATTTCCTTTAATAACTTAATTCCCCTTTCCACTTAAGTGTAATAGATATATATAGGAAACAGTATCTCTAGCTATGAGAATAAGGTCAATTATATAATTAAGAATCTCTCAGAATTATAGGCTTTGACATAGTTTTTCACAATGCTAACATTTCTGGCTCAGTTTGAATATAAATCATTCATAGAAAAAGTCAGTTCCTTTTTCTCATAGCATTTTAGTCTTCATAATTATTGTTTGTTCCTACTAAACCAATAACCAAAAATAATTCAGCTATTTGGTTTTCTGAGTAATTCAAAGATGTGTCAACTAATTAGGCTCTTTGAAAATACAATTGTAATTAAAACACTGTGTACTGAGGAGTTAATGTCTTAGTATTTATGGCTTTTAGGACACCTGTGAAGTTTCTGTAAATCTGCGACACAATAAAACTCTTCACAATAAAAATGTGAGAATTTACAAAATGTCGTCAAATGCTTGTGGCCCACTTCTATAAAAAGCATGAATAATTCACAATACTATATATGGAATTAGATTCTGCTGCCCTGGTTCCATTTAAATAAATGTGTTTATGAGTCACCAATTTCATTTTCCTCTACTTATAAGTGGTGACCTTTCACTTATGAGCTGAAAAGCAATCAACTCTGGGTATAGAATGAGATAAAAGAAAATGAATTTAAATATTTATAGTAAACAGTTATGATGGCATGTGCATTAATGATTCCAAACACACTTCTTTGTTCAGAGGGAAAAGATGCATAAAGTCCATTCACTCCACAAATGTTTACTGAAAAGTTGCCTATTCAAGCATGCTACATGGTTCCAATGAAAACTGGACAATGAAGTATATGGAAAAATCATGGACAATAAAATAATGTCTAAGACATTTTATTTTAACTTTTCATATTTAAAATGTATTCACACAGTGAATAACTACCAATATATATTGGTGCTTCCAAGTGTCCATCTGTTATTTCTCAATGCACTCCATATTTACCAGCCAGTATTTATTAGGATGGCTTGACAGGACATAGACCTGAAATCAGAGTTAATACTGAAAGCAACCTTTGACTTTTGACTTTTTACCTAAAGCAGACCCTCAGCAGCCTGGTTTCAGGCCACAGTCTGAGCTTCCTTTCAGTCACCACTTCACACTTTCTAAAATCCATTAACAGGGAAAAATCCAATTGTCTTGCATTTTCTTACTTTGCTTTTTCCATAGTGTTCTGATTTTTCTTCACGTTTGTTTTCCTATTCTTTTGTGTAACCCAATTCCATTGTACATCAAGCCCAAAGTCAAATGTCACCATCTTTCTATAGTTCCCAAGCATTTCTGTCATTTATTTGCATTGCATTGTATATTCACACCTATTTGAAAGATCAGATAGAAGTAGAAATCACATACATCAAATGTGCCATGAGCATCATTGTATGCAAAAAAGAGAAGTGCATCTTCCTCTTCTAAAATAGATTATTTCTGGAAAGATACCCATAAATTACCACTCCGCTCTGAACATTTTCAGAATGTCTCCATTTAGTCAAGCATTATGAAGAGCACAAAACTCAGATTTAGAAAACTATTTAGATCTTGCCCTTTCTTCTTATTCCTTGTTACTACTGGATAAGTTACATAATATTTAAGAGAGGCATCTCCTTTGTTGTGCAATTTCATAATACTGCAACTCCCAAATCAGCTGTCATCTCAAAGGGTTATAGTTAAAAGTTAACTGTTTTAAATTTATAGAATGCACCAAATAATTAAGTATGGCCCCAACTTTTGCTTCCATTCCACAAACAGTGATGTCTCCAGAGTTACTACCAATCTTACCTCTCCTGTTCAGCACAGAAGCATGGTTTAAAGTCCATCTTGAGGTCAAACTTCCTGGGGATAGATAATATATCTACCCCTGATCAAGCAATTAATTTAACCTAGTTGTTTCTAAAGATTTTTGTGGTATTATTGTGAAGGTTAAGAAATTACTATGAATAAAGCACTTGGAATATCCTGTGATTCACTGTAAATATGAAATATTATTTAATAATTATTCTAATAATTTGCTTTACAATATTTATTAATTATATTATCCATACTTTCTGTATATTTTCTACAACAATAACTCAGAATAATTTCCTGAAAATAATAAAAAGGAAGAAAGGATTCCACAACCTTGGAAAATGCAGTGGGGGAGGTTAAAAGACTTAAAGGTCTTGCCTATTATTACAATTGAGGTTCACTACCTCTTATGGTTTGTGTCTACATGTCCCCCTAAATCCTCATGCAGTTGTGGGGTGGGCTTCTAGATTTTTGATTGATCCAAGTTCAATGCTGGGATTATGGGTGTGAGTGCTACACCTGCCCCTGTGGCAGACAGTTTGCATACAATGTAAGGGAGGGAAAGAATCTTGCTCTCTGCCGTTCCTCCCTTGTGCTCCTGTTGCTTTTGCTGTCTGCCCTCTGCCATGTGCCACTCTGCCTAAAAACCAGCTGAGTATACACTGAAACCTCCACAAACTGTAAGGTAAATAAACCTTTCCTTCCTTAATTTGGGGCTTTGGGTGTTTTGTCTCAGCAACAAGAGAAAAGTAACCGAAACACTACCCATGCTACCAAGTTATAGTATATTCATCTTTCATCCTTTTTCTTCTCTCCTGTTTGGCAATTGTATCTTATCCTGCCCTGGTTTTGTGCACTGTTGACAACACTGAAAGTGTCATGAAGCATATTTTAGCATCATTTCATGCAACCAAAGAAAAAATTAAGTTTCTTTTTTGTATGCCCATAAGTAAGCCCCATAGAGGAACTCACACGCACACTTCTTGGATTAATCATTGTTTCCTAAGGAATCATACAATCTAATTATACAGTTCTAATCATGATTCTGAGTTATAATTTTCTGTCCTTCCAAAACAATGTAATATCTGGAATGGATGATCCTAACAAATGAAAAAAAGATGAATTTTGTTTGGACAAAAACAATAGATGCCTATTGCAACAGTCTGCTGGGTTTGAACCAGCAAACCCTGTCAGAGAGATGAACGAACACATGAGAGACAGAGAATATCACTTTCAAGGGGCCAGAGGACTTCACCAGAAGAGAGGGAAACCCCAAGCAGACTCAAAACCCCAGATGTATTGAGGAACAACAAAGACATAGAGTTTTGCTGAGTGCAGATGTGTGTTCTAAGTAGAAAATCAGGCAAGAAAGGCATGGTGACAGTTTGGCTGAATAATTAACTTTTATCTGATTGTCCGCTAGGAGCTTCCTTGTTTTTCCTATCAGGTCCACCTATGCTCAATCTGGCAAAACATCCCATCTTCAAGACATTTTGACTCCTTGGAGTTAGAAGTCTCCCCCTCCCTGAGTCAACCAGAGCAGATATTGACCAGTTCAGTGTCACAAAGCCCTCCATCATTGTCTTCTAGAAAAGAGAATAGTTTGGAAAAGAGAGGATATTGCCAACCTCGTGATAAAGGTTGCAAGAATACTTTTATTCTCACTAAACTCCAGGTAGGCCACAGAAATTTTTCATGCTGAGCCAAAAGATTTAGTGCTCAATATATACTGGTGTGAAATGGATTAAAATGTAGAAATTTCCAAAAGCACATTGTGATGGAAGTTATGCCAAAAGAAGTCACCAAGCAACTAAAGAGATGGTGACATTCATCAGAGCAAAGAAACACAAAAGAAAACTCATTGAATACTTCAAATTGGCTGATTTGCCAAGGATGTTGGCAAAATCCTAGTGAAATACAAGCATATCATATGCAGCTCCACAATGTTTCCATGTAACTGATAAAATTGATCACAATCACATTTTTTCTCTCTAGAAAAAAAATTACAAGAATTAATTCCCTGAAGTAGAAAATATTGAATTAAATAGGAACTTCCTAGACAAGAAGAAGGAAGAAATCCAATAGATTTCATATCAATATAAAGGCTATGTTTTAAAGAGAAATGTTTTAACCACTGCAAGCTAGTTTTTTTTTTTTTGTTTTTTTTTTCCTGATAGTGGACAATACTAACAGAAAGTCAATAAATGTTTGTTATAAGGACAAATTACTTACTACGTAAATGTAGACAGCATAATTGAAAAGTAGAACCTGATTAATAATATTGATAATAGTTATGTCTGTAGGTATTCTGCTATATCTCAAGTCATGCAGCAAGTAATTTATTTTACTGGAAGCAAATCAAGGTATACCAAAGAAAGTTGGATGTAACCTAGGAAGAAATTTTCTGTGAACATTGATCAGCTGCAGTAATTATCTCTGATTAGGGAAACAGCAGTAAAAATCCCCATGTTCTTACCAAGGACTCATGTTGAGAGCTGCCCTAGTAGAAATGGTCATGGTGGTGTTAAAATTACAACTGTTACATGGACATTGTGGCTGTTTTATTTTAGAAAACACCAGAGTCAAAAGACAGTAAGAAAGGAGTTGTCCTAATTCTATCAACCTGTTCCTGGGGATCCGATAACAAGGAACTAGTATAAGTGCCAAAGATTGTTGCTGGTTGAGTAGTGGTTTTGGCTGATGATCCTGGGAAGTTGCAACCATCTGTTCCCAAAAATTGTCTTTTAGAAAGATGTATAAAACAATTAGCAAGTTGGAATTTTTAGACTAAGCCAAGAAAATGCAGCTCAGTTCAATTTAGTGTAAAATAAGGTTTGTTTTGAATTTAAAAAGGAATAGAATGGAATTTGTCAGAAGTTGTTGAGGTCAGAACAAACGACTCAGTAGTGGAAAAATTTGAACGAGAGAGATTACATTCTTTGACAAGAAAAATTATGTAGGTGGTGAAAAGATTATGATACTAAAAAAATGGAAACAGAAGGGCAATAAAAAGGACAAGGTTAAAAATATAAAACAGCAGTTTCTGTAGTATTCACACTGTGTTCCTCAGAGCACATTTCAACAATACGTCTTCATAAGTAAGTTCAGTAATGTCATTCATGAGTCAGACTTCACACTTCGCAGAAAGAATTATTGAAATCAACCTACAAAAATTTATTATAGGCAAAGTAGGATGCATAAGCCACGCCAAGCCTGTGGGACAGAATACACATGGAGGCTGGTAGGGTTTTATGCAACACACCACTAAGAATAATGGACTGCAGGCTGAGCCCTGAAGAAAAATCTTGAAGATTCAATAGCAATAGCTTAGAACCATGTAAAAGAGAAAAAGAGAACACAAGACAGAAGGATACAGAGATAATATAGAAGACACATTGAACAAAGGACCATAAAACAAACAGTCAGTTCTAATGTACCAGGAATCAAGTCTTCGCACTCACAAAATATGGAATGGACAATCAGTTTAACAAGTTTCTCAAATTCTTTAATGTATTTATAAAAACAGCATCACTATAGCACTCTTACAAATCAGTTCATAAATTATATTTAGAAATTTTTAAATCAAGTAACATCCATTTCCTTAAAACCAAATCAAACAACAACACAAACAAACATACATAAAAACCCCCAAGTACATAACAGACATTTCTCTAATGTTCCAAGAGTAAAGGATCTTGCTTGGTCTTATGTTATCAATAAACTGTGGAAGTACAGAAAAGACTTTTCTTCTCATATTTTACATGGTAAATTATATTAGATAAAATAGATAGCACCAAAGTACATTTTTGGTAAATAATATCATCATCTTCTCACACATGCTGAGCGTGGAAATCTCAAGCTGTTGACAAATAAGTTATTTTTTATCCTCAAAGTAACAATATGGTCTTCATTTAAATTAGCTTACTAAGTTCATCAAAACTTCTCTTGCTCTTTCAGCATATATGTCAACAGTAAGCTTTTCAGCATCATGGCACAGCATGAATAAATGTCAGCTAATTAGATATTAGGCCTACAAGCCACATTCCAAAATATAAAGCTAACATGAAAATAAATTGGAGATCGTAGGTCTGCATTTTAAAAATTATGCTTAAATTCTAAATTATCAACACATTGACTGATAAAATCTGTGAGACACATATAATGATAACATCCTATATATATCTACAACTTAGTATCATATTGATTCATTACATTAATCCTTAAATTCATGTAATCACCTTGCCTCTGGTAAAAGTCACTACTTTCAAGGAATAAACAAAGTTAAACACTAAAACGAATGGTTTTTGCACTGATGTTTTTAGTTTTTCAGTTCTACAAATGTAGTTATGTATTTTTAAACCATGGTAGAATAAAAACATAACAGAATGTTGCAGACATTGAAGATTAAATTATTTAAAATCATATTTAATGATATTCTGAGGTTTCCCTGTCACTTCCATGTTTGGGAAAAATATATTTTTGTACAGAAACTCTATATCCTTATTTCATCTTATTCCCCCATTATAGCATATAGCCACAATCTTATAAAACACTATATATTTCTTCAGAATTAACTGTCCAATAAAAGAATTTAAGAAATATTTATAATTTCATGATTTTGATAACATAAATATCTGAAGAAGAATCTCTGCTTTGTCCTAAATGTACATAATGTCCATTCTATCTGTTCTGATACTAAATTAGTGCTACTAAGCAGAATAGCTATGCTACTGTACTTCCAATCCTTGTACTATTGCTAGGGTTTGAGAATCATTATTTGAAAATTGCTTCCTTGCATCAAACAATAATCTGTTTTGAAGAAAACTATTCCATTTGCTGTGGCTTCTCCCCTTATTATGATATAATTTGCATGACATAACCAATTAAATTGCATAAAATAACAATTAAAATCTGATTTATGATTACAAATATTTTGGTGTCAACATGCATCAAAGTTAAAAATGAACCCAGGCTTCTTGAGTATAAAATTAAACTCAGCTACGTAGAGACACAAAAAATCACCCTATGAGATTCAGTTTCAAAATACCCCAAACTGTCCACTTTGTCTTATTTTCACAGTCAACCAACACAAGCTGAAATCTTTATATTCAGAAAAATCATTCTCATAACACTTAGAATGAGATCCAAACTCCTTACTATTATTAACACGAAAACCTTACATGGTTTTGGCTCTATCTACCTCTGACTTTGTTTCCTAATGCTTTTCTTCCCTTCATATTGTTCCAGCCACACCCATTTCTTTCTATAAAGCATCCCTCTTCTTCCATCACAGTATCTTTGCACTAGCTATTTTCTCTTATTTGAGTGTTCTTTACCTTTAATTGCCACCACTGTCTTTTCTTCTCTGCTTCAAATTCAGCTTCTAAGATGGCATTTACTGATACCTTGTATCTAATGTTGTCAGTTGCTGGGTCATTCTCTATCACATAACTTCCTGTCTTTACTTAATAATATTGAAAAGCCTCTAAAATAGTATTACTATTTATTTGTTAGCTACCTGACCAGCCAAAAAGAAGGGATATTTATCTCTTTTATTCACTATTCTATCTCTTGTTGCTAGTACATGTAGGACTTAAATATTTAGTATGTATCTTTGAATGAATTATTTAACAAAATAAATCAAATTGGAATGTAAGATAAAGTTCAGGAAATACTGTACGAATAATTACATGAATTTTTTGAAACCACATAATGAATATTGAAAAGAATGACCATGAGGATTGTGGGTGCTGGACAGCCATCTCTCAATTCATTAAAACACATAAAAAGAATAACAAAAATGTCATCATGTTGAGGGTAAATTCTCCACGGGCTGTTTATTTTTCTGCATTACTTACAGCATGTTTTTCTCTTGCACGATCTTACAAATATATTTGCATGAGAATTGCCTTAGAAGACATATTGTTTCTATCTGAAACAAAGAGCAGCTTTGCTTGCTATTCAGATTAATGATAAAGATAATACCTCCCTCCAAATAAAAGTTTATGTATATTTGCTGGGAGCTCCTTTTGTAAGACTGTAAATTTTTCAGCCTTTGAATTCCTTTGAACCGTGACAGAAATCTACCATGACTACAGCATCCATCTGCTGACCACATTGCCTCCATGATGTGTGGGAGTAGAGAACTGATACAAACATGAACCCTGTGCCGGAAGTAATGAAGTCCATCATCTCTGATACAAGGAGACTTGTGTCTTCTGCTAGTATGTGCACAAAATTTACAATGTATTATGTGTGAGTTGGCTCTCTACAAACATATGATTACTGTTATGGTTAAGACTTAGAATGTCCCTCAAAGGCCTCATACCTTCAGAGCTGGGCTTTTGGAAGATGACTGGATTTGGAGATCTCAAAAGCTGACCTGCTGTTAGAAGGTGAACCCAGGTTAGAGCTGGGTCGCTGAGACTGTGACCTGGAAGAGTTCTCTGTTTGTTTCCTGCCTACCGTCCTATTAACAGGTTTCCTTTCTTGAGCCTTCTATGGAGTCATTCCAGCCTGGGATTCAGCTGACTATGGACTGAGTCTTTAAAAACCATGACCCAAAATAAACCTTTCTTCTTTTAAATTGGTGTTCAGTGTTGTATCACAGTGTGAAGAAATTGACCTGCTCCGTAAACTGGTCTTTTCAAAAACTAATGTTTGCAAAGGGGCATTTTGTGACAGGTATTGTTTTAGATAGTGGTTACCAGGCAGTGTACAAAGCACACACAAATATCTGCTCTCTAGCAGGTTAAATTCTAATGACGTCATTGTACACGGGGTAGGGGGCGGGCTAGTAGGTTCCAAGATGGTGAACAACAACTGCATGAAAACTTACAGGCTGTGAGAGGACCGTATACAGTCAGCAGCACCAGAAGGAAAGGGGCAGTCTCATGCTGAGCACTCAAGGAAGCTTCGACGAGGCTCACCGTCTAACGGAAGAAATAGACTTCCAAGTGAGGAATTATGGGAAAACGCCCAAGACTCAGGATGAGGTGCCAGTGTATCTCCAATATTCAGCTAGGGTGGCCAGAATAAAACAATACAAATGGCATGACCTAAACAACAAACGTGTCTTTTCTTACAATTTTGGATTTAAAAGTTCAAGATCAAAAACCTCTTTCCTGGCTTGCAGAGAGCTGCCTCTACACTCTATATACACGTGGTCTTTCCCTAAAATCACACATCCCTGAGTGTCTTGTTCACATTGCTTCTTCTTATAAGACAGCAGTCAGAGTGGAGTAGCACCAACCTAAAATACATCATTATTAACTTTATCAACATTTTTAAACTCCTGTTTACAAATACAGTCACATCCTGAGGCACTGGGTTTAGTGCTTCATCCTGATTCATGAGGGGGAATACATCCTTGCCTATAATTAAACTTGGAAAAAGATAGCTGGGAATTAACAGTTTGGTTTTATTTTCTTGCAGTGCTAGTCTCTGAAACATAAGGAATTATGGTACATGCTAAGCTAGATTCATACATAGTACCTGGCTTACAGAATTGATAATTGCCAACTCCTGAAATTGCAGGAGGTTTATGGTTTAGCACATATGCCCAGGCAGGCATGCTGACAAACAAAATATAAAGAATGGCAAAAGGAAGGAGCTTCGCTCCCCAACCCCTGCCCACTTCAGCTTTGCAACAGAGCACTCGTGACACATGAAGTAGCCCTGAAATATTGCAAGACCTCCCTGTCCAACTGCTGAATGGCTGTGTATGGCTACGTTGCCTGCTTTTGGTCTTTCAGATCTAATTAAAATGACTAATGGGAACATATTAAGCTTTTATTTTGGGGACATTTTTGTCTATTCTGATCCTAAAACCAATTGCTATTTAATTAGAGGAGAAGTAGAATGCGAAGGGAAAGAAAAAGTAGTTACAAAGGGTTTTAACTAGCAGATATTAAACATTTGTTCACCAAGAAGAAAGGATTGCCTTTTCAGGGAAGACAGAGGATGCAGCACTAATAAAGCATGAAGATAATAAATTATAAGGTACAGATTGGGAGTTGCAGATGGTTAATTATAGATAAAACATAGAGAGGCACACACAGTACACCATTACGGAGGGAAATAGGGGTTGAGATCATCAAGGATGATTTAAAACACGTAAAGTGTATTGGTCAGCTTTTTCATTGCTGGGACAAAATAAAAAATACCTGACATACACAACTTAAATGAGAAAAAGCATATTTTACCTCGCAGTTACAAATTTCAGTTCATGTCTAACAGACTCCACAGTGGAAGCATCATGGTGGAAGTAAGTGCATAGTGGACGAAAACTGCTCCACTCATGGCCACCAGAAAGAGACAGCGCCAGGCCTGGTGGTGCACCCCTATAATCCCAGCACTCAAGAGGCTGAGGCAGGAGGGTCATTGTGAGTTTGAGACCAGCCTGGGCTACACAGTGAGCTCAAAGCCAGCCTGAACTGCATAGTGAGACTCTGTCTCAAAAAGACAAAAAAAAAAAAAAAGGTTTACAGAAAGTACGAGACAGAAAGAGTCAAAACAGAAGGGGCAAAGGATCTGATGTTGTCCTCTAGGCTGTGCCTCCCATCCCCTGCACCACTCAGACCTGCCCAGCTGGAAGCTTTCCAAATCTCTCCAGCCAATCATATTGATGAGCCTCACACAAAGATGTGTTTCCTATTTCAAAGTCACAGGTTATCCATTTAAGCGATCGTCCTTAAATGACAGGTGTGATGATGAAATACTTGTCAAAAATGAACTCCAGTGGCCAGGTAAAATTATTTTAAGTGTTATTTTCTTTAGTGCCCACAGAAACTATTCATTCAAAACGCCATTAAACCAAACTACTTGTGTTGGCTTTCTGTTCCTGTGACAAAATACTGGAAAAGATCAGCTTAATAGAGGACAGGTTTATTTGGCTGACAGTTTTAAAGGTTTCACTGCACAGTCACTGGATTGAATTATTTCTGGGCCTGAGGTTATGCAGAACATCTGGGAAACTGGGAAGGAGGGTGGGTGGACCAAGATGAACTCCAGCCCTCAAAGACTTGTTGCCAGTGATCTACTTCCTCCAAAGAGGTTCTACTTCCAAAGAGCCTATACAGCCTTGAACTCATCCGTGGATTGATCCACCAGTGAGGTTAGTATCTTCATGATCCAGTTTCCTCCATGTCCAACATATGAACATCGCTGCCCTTGGGAACCAAACTTTCAACTCCAGGGCCTTGGACAACATTCTAGGTCCAAATTCTAACAGTGCTATGATCCAAACCATGGCATGTTTCAATATGTGCTTTGGAACCAAGATGCTTGCCAATGATTCAGAGCAGGGAACAAAGGAGTAAACAGGAAAGTTTAGTTCAAATAAGGTGTGCTTATCAACTTAAGGAAAATGCCTTGAGGGGGTGGGGATTTAGCTCAGTGGCAAAGCACCTGCCTGGCAAGAGCAAGGTCATGAGTTCGGTTCCCGGTACCAGAGAAAAACCAAAAAAAAAAAAAAAAAGAAAAAAAAAAGAAAATGCCTTGAAACGCGCAATGCTTTCAATCTTGGGTAAACAAAGAAAGAAATTTACCACAGGTATATTATAAGCCATGTGTAAAGATGCTGATTAAATTCCCCAAATTTGGAATCATTTGATGTGTTATTCATTAGAAGAATGTATACTTGTGATATAGTTGTACATTGAAACAGAAATATTAAAGTGGACCATGGGGCTGGGGATTTAGCTCAGCGGCAAAGCGCCTGCCTGGCAAGCGCAAGGTCGTGAGTTTGGTTCCCGGTACCGGAGAAAAAAACCGAAACCAAAAAAAAAAAAAAAAAAAATGGACCAGAAAGAGTTCAAACACACAAAGTAGAGTGAAACATTAAGTTCCAAGATGAATTTACTTCACACAGATTGATAACAGTTATGGAAATTTATGAAATTACAAAGCAGCAAAATACATTATGTTTGGATACATAGATTTTTCAGTAAAATCTACGAATGTCTGATTTGACACTTACTAAATTCAAAACAGTGGCATCCTCAGAAAATGTGGGTGAGGAAATGAACTTCGACTTTAGAAAAGGTTTCTATGTCATTTCTTGTTTTTGTTTGTTTGTTTGTTTTTGTTTTTCTGTGGGTACCAGGAGTGGAACTCAGGATGTCATGCTTGCCAGGCAGGCGCTGAACCATATCCCTGGCCCACGTTCATGTCTGAACTCTTTCAAAACTGACAAACTCTAAATTGGGTGTGCTGGCCATGCCTGTTATTTTAGCAGTCTGGCTAGCTAAGTAGGCTTGAGCAATTTTGCAACTCAGTGAAACTTTCTTGAAAAAAAATATAGAACAAGACTAGGGATGTAGTTGTGAAGGCCTTGGGTTCAATCCCTTAGTATAGCAGAGAATATATATATATAGAGAAAGACAGACAGACAGAGACAGAGAGACAGGGAGAGACAGAGAGACAGAGAAAGAGAAACAGACAGAGAATCTATAAACATAATTAACCCTTGGTACTGACTACACACTGGTTTAAATCCATTTTAAAATCATTTTTTAAGATTTTCAGAAAATTTTTAAAGGGAAAGTTTTTCTCACTCATAATACTTTATCTTATACTTTATACCTTAATCTGAATTTATATATGTAGTGAGTCATAACCCTTCCATGACTTTGACAGAAATAAATGAACATTTTTTTATTTTCTCAATCAAGTCTCAATAAGGTAAAGTTCTTAGCCCTACTTTTTAATTTTTCTAACTGCATTCTTAACTATCAAAATATGAGCTAAAAGATAAATGCCAGGATTTCCGGTACAAAGCAAATGCATTTATCACTCTACTGCAGGGCCTCTATCAGCACTAAAAGAACTTCAAAACTTACTCAGAATTGGTAAAAACACTTGAATAAATGTCACTACTAAGCCCCTACTTTTCCATATTGTATATTTTGTTCCATTTTCTTTTGTTAAGAACAGAAGAGGGACAGTTACTCTTGAGATTACATGCTGGCTCCTGACTAAATAGATGAGGACTTGCCTTGCCTTTGAATTTCAGCTCTGCACACCATAGTGCACAGACTTTGACAAGCAATTTGTGTATAATCTGCCTCAGTTTCCTTGGGAAAAGTAATAGTACCTAGGTGTAAGTTTGTTGGGAATGAACTGAAAAATCCATAAAACAATGAGCATAGGGTTTATTGAAATTGTTATAATGTGAAATACTAATGAGAATGTTCCAGCGGCATGGTGGTGCACACCTGTAATCCCAGCACCAAGGAGGCTGAGGCAGAAGGATTCTTGCAAGTTCAAAACCAGCCTGGGTTACAAACTGAGCTCAAGGCTAGCCTGAACTGCATAGTGAGATCTTGTCTCAAAAAAAAAAAAAAAAAGAAAGAGAAGAGTATTCCAGTGTGTAGAAATTCCAGGCTTAGGAAGGACAAAGTCATGAATTAAACTCTGGATCAGCTAGTTCATGCTATTAAATAGTGATCAGCATACCAGAAGTACATGTCTGGACAGGATGGGTTAGCACTAACATATTGCACTGTTACAAAACAATGCGTATGTTTAAGTAAATGGGAGCTTCATTTTGTATACAGGTTTGTTTTTTTTTAATGTCACTATACAAAAGGAAGAAGAGGCAAGTGAAAGAAAGTCACACCCCCTACAAAAGTCAAGGAAACTTTCTTATATTGGCCAGTTCATCTTTAAAATGGTACAAGTCTATTCTAAAGTACATGACATACAATGCATTCTACTGTCACATAGAAGTATATAAGATGCGTACTTAAATCTGTGCATAAATGTGGGTTTGAGCAATCTAATATGGCCATTGGATACAAAGCAAGTTTTAAAATGTTTTGATGTTTTATAGAAACTTCTCTGAAAGGAAGTAAGTATGAATAGATGTTGGCATAGCTGGTCCAAACTTCTTTCCTTAGAATCAGATTAGAAATACAAATTTGCAGAGGGAAAGAAGGGAGGAGGGAAGGAAGGAGAGAAGAAGGGAGAGAGAGATTTTCAAAGATGGAATCAATAGGTATTTGTTAGAAGAGGCCATGCACACTGTTTTTCGTGTTGTTGTAGAAACAGTGTCACTTTTATCTCAGTCTGATCTTCAAAAGCAGGTGACCTTGTTTGGATTTCAATAGAAAAATCTCTCATGAATTTACATGGCCATGTTAGCTGTTGATTGCAAAGATATAAAACCTAATAATGCCATAAAACAACCCTTCAGGCACACTGCCTTTTAAAACTATTTGCATAAAGATGGACTGCACATTGTTATATGCATGTAGTTAAACTCTTAAATTGGAAGGAAAGAATAAAGTCCTACTTAGGTTTCCCAGAGCTCAAAAAACATAAGCTCTATAATGATCTCACAAAACAACTTTAAGAGAGAAAGCAAAAATAAAGCATATTAAACTTGTTACAAATTAGCATTTTGTTTGTTGGTACTGTATGCAACATTGAAATAAAAACTTGTCATCTAAAATATCCCTTTTATGTAAGAAGTGTGGAAATAAATATTGACACATTGGGGAAAGTGAAAAAAAAGGCTAATTTTTTAAGTAATTTGTTATGCGTAATGTGAATAAAAATAAAATTAAGCAATAAAAAGGAAAGTATAAAATGCTGGATCATTAGTCCCCTAGGGAAAAGAAAAATATTGCACTTTTTTGAGATTTTTTTCTGATGTTCAGTTTTCTTTGTATCAGTGACATGCACAGGCACATAACTTATATTTCGGAAAAGTCTATGTTTTAAAGATGAATCATTAATGAGTTAGTGTTTTAACTACATTTATACAATTAGAGTTTAAGGTGTAATTCTGTCAAAATTGTTGCATTGCTGAAGTAAAGATACATCTAGATAATTCACACATGTATCATCCTTGACATGGTAAAACAATGACTGGGAAAAATTCTTGTTTTCTTCCTTCAAAACATTTTGAAGAAATGGATTTTTATTTCATATTCTTAGAGAATCTACTAAATGGATTTTGTTTTTTAACTCTATTTCAGCCACAAAGAAAACACATAATAACACATATGGTACTTTCTTTAGCTTCTTTTATGACTGAGAGCTAATTGGCTCTCTGGGTTGGTTGTGTCTTTTTCTTTTTTGTAATAAGCGATTTGATCTTTGGTCATTGTATTCAATCCCAGGTGTCCAATGGCACTGAGGTTTCCTTCAGCAACACCTTGAAGATGTGTCACACTAGGGACAAAGGAAAAACTGAGCTTGTGTACCCTGGATGCTCTGCACACTTGAGGCAGCATAGTAATAACTGAAGTTGTTTCTTAAAATCTATTTTATGTTTTTGGAATAAGTAATACACCAGTAAAATTTCCATTGCTGCTTTTCCCTGTGGTTATTAAACTCTCTTCAAAACTCTGTGAATTATTTTCCACAGTTGATGAATTTGCAAGTGAAGTACTAACAATATTGAAAAACCAACACATGCAGCAGTTTGTAAATGCAAGGAATTCTTACAAGGGCTGTAAATAAATTAATTCATTTAACTCTCACAGAAACCCTTTCAAAGTAGTTATGCTTCTATATCCCTAGGTAACATATCTGAAACTTTTCAATAATATTCACTATTCATTAATATTTTATACAAATAATATCCTTACACAAAGCTCATATAAATCAGCTAGAATACCACTGAGATTCTTCAAAAAACTAACAAACTCATATTGCTTGAGTTCCTTAATATTCAAATTTAAATAACAACTTCTGCTACCAAATATTAGCAAATATCAGAATTAATTCTGTTCCTTTCCACTGAATGTTGGAGTGAAAAGGATATTTTCCAGCTTTTAGAGAGAGAACTACATAGTAAGTTTCTGGAAAGTGATTTGTCAATAAGTATCAAGAGCTTTAAAATGTTATGTATCTTATATATGTTAGTCAGCATTCAGTCACTGTGACAAATGCCTGAGATAAACAACTTAAAAGGAGCAAAGGTTTACTTTGGTTCATACTTTCAGAGGGTTCAGTCCGTGGTATCTTGTTCCTATTGCTTTGGACTTGCTGTGGTACAATATATCACTGGAGAAGGGCATCATGGGACATGCTAAATAGGTGATTTCTCCATTCTTGGGGACCAGGAGGTAAAAGAGAAAGGTGCAAGCTCCTTACCCCCATGGACTTGCCCTCTTTCCTCTAGTCTTGACCTTCTAAAGATTCTACCGTCTCTCCGTAGCACCACAGGCTTGACAGCAAGCCTTTAGTACATGAGTCTTAGAGGGACATTTAAAATCCAGGGGCTGGGGCTTTAACTCAGCAGCACAGCACCTGAATGGCAAGCACAAGGTAGTGAGTTCTATTCCCAGTACTGGAAAAAAAAATAAATAAATAAAATAAAATAAAATAAAATAAAATCCAAACCATTGCAGAATATCAACAACAATTTTCCCAAAGAAAAGAATCAGATAATTATACAATTGCATGGTTGTTTAATATAGTATGCAATATAATTCCAAACTAAAAAAAAAAAACAACTAAATAATGAAGTTCTTGAGACATAAAATATGGATCACATATTTTCATGAAATATTATAGTAAATGAAAATCAAGACTATCTCTAAATTTTTAGGTTTTTTGGAACAAATTATAGTGTCACAAAAATGCAGAGATATCTTAGGCAGATCTCAACTATATGTAAATAAATAAATTTTTATATAATGAAACAAAAATAACACATAATTCCAAATTTACTATAAATGATTTTCAGTTGAGAACCACATAGAGATAAGCAACACCAATTCAGACTATCTCCCTCCACGCAGCTGTTCGAATTTCTCAAATTTTGCACAATTTCTTCTTTGTTCATTCTATACACCCTTACCCCAAAATGTTGACACAATTTCACTTGCATCAATTTAAAGCCCAATTCAGTTAGCTCTCGTGCTGTCCACCAAATACTTGTGTACACAATATCAGTATGTTTATTAGCTTGACTGTAATTTAGGGACAAGAAGGCAGAGTATTTTCTCATTGTATATTGAGCTTCATCCTTTCCCTTGCTGCTTTTCTACCTTGCTCCAAATTTCCTTCTGGAGTAGTACCTTATTTTCACCCTTTTGATGAAATGATTCTGTTGGCTTGAGACTACTGGAATGTTCAACTCTTGCTCAAGTGAGTTTGTTAAGATTTTTCTTTTGAATAAACATGGTACTATACTTGACAGTATTCTTAAAGAAGATAAATGTCTTCAGGTTATTATTATTTATAATCTATATTTTTAGATTAGAAAACATGAATTATTTACTCCTACTGAAGATGCCTTAGTTCAGAGAATGCTTGCCATCCCTCTTATTCCTCTATATTTGTGTTACCTGAAATTGGAACACCCAATCAGAGGCTGCAAAAAATTCTCTTGATCATTCGTTGTATGTGACAGTGCATATTTATTCTTTTATCCACCTATCCTAAAGTGTCAATCCAAATCCAGTTTCCCTCTCTTCCAAATCACAAAGAAAATCTCACCTCTTTCTCTGTGTCTGTCTCTGTCTTTCTCTCTCTGTCCCCAAGAGTTTAACACTATTATTTATTTAGCTAAACGGATAGACTTTAACTGGCAGAGAAAAGTGGTAGAAAAGCAGTCTCCATCCTCCCATCATTTGTCTCCTTTACAGCCATATTTGGATTCTTTTAGCATTCTCACTGAGCTAACTTACCTGTGCAGTCTGTTTCCCATCCTCTCTGCCATTGCCTCTTATATCTTTTTTCTCACCTTTTCTATAGCAGCACAAAACTTACTTTAAATGTGTTCATTTGTGCATAATATACACACATCTATGCATCTTTGCACGCAAACATGTGGCATTTGAATGCTTAAGAGTGGCCTTGCCATATAGCTTTTTAACCTAGTGTCTCAGTTGGTGTCATGAAAGGAAAGGTAGTTTTCTATCTAAAGAGCCATTGGACCAAGATGTCTAAATGTGACATATGGATTATTCCTAACACTAGTATTCTTGGCATTACACTTTATTCTTAGTGTCTTATCATCTATGTCCACTTGGCATGCCTGGAAACGAGGCCATGACATTATGACAATAGTAATCTATCTGGAATCTTCCCTCCTTTTTTTGACAGCAAACTTAATTCTAGCTTCATTATTTTATCCAATCTTGTATAATTTGAGAAATATTTTTTAAACATGTTTGGACAAAATAATGACCAATTTGCAGTGATTGTTTTTAATTAGATTCCTTAGAACTAATAAAACCATAGCAGACTAAATAAGGAATAGGGATATGATGCTCTGGTCCAGGGACTGCACCCCTGTATCCCACTTTACCAGCAGAGCTTCATCTTCCTTACTTCCTGCCCCTGGAATATGGAGAAGACACATCACAGTACCAAAGACGACTATCAGTGGTTCATGGAAAGTGTCTTAATCTCATTTTAGTTAAACAGAGAAGTAGCTGCAATGTCGTGTTTTGGTTTTGCTTAAAACCACAAGAGAAAAGTGCGATTTAAAGGACAAGTAGGGGACATAAATATCCAGTTATCAAAAATGTTCACTGTTCATACAGGGTCACATTCTGTCAAATCAAACTCAGCAAAGACATGCATGAAAAGAAGGAAGTATGCCCCGGATTGTTACTTATCCATTTCCTCTTTCCTTTCTCTGGAAGTGGAGAGAAAAATGTTAGGGGAAAAAGGAAGCAAAAATACCCACATGGCGTTTAGCTGAATCTGGTGTTTGTATATTTACAGCTTTTGTAACTTTATCTCAATTCCAAGATTCCCACTCACTTCCCTCCCTTAAGCTTAACTGAAAAGGGTCCTTCACTATCACTCATCCTTCTAGTCCTGGTTTTCCTTGTAAGACATTCATGCCTCAATGTGGTTTCTGAGGGGATGACTGTTTAAAAGGTAGGAAGGAAGGAAACTCCACTCAGTTCCGAGTGGAACCTGTGTACTGTGTTTGGACAGTTCAAGTTGTGAGTCAGTAGCGTCCTATGCATGCTCCTCAGATCACTGAATGCTTTTGATATATCCACCAGAAACACTGTAGAATGAACTTGTTTGGGTTAGAAAGCAAACATGGTCATTGTGGCATATGTTTATTTGCCTTTCCAATGAAAGGTTTACAAATAAAAGTAGACACATGAACACAGGGTTGCATGCCTTTTAAAAAGAATTAGTGTGAACTAAGTGCTTCATATTTAAAATATCATGACAAATTTCATCACAATGGATGTCGGATTTTATACTGAGAATCTCCATTTGCAGTGACTTTGCCAACACCACTTAAATATATTTAATGATTTTCTGTCTACAATTCCAATTAAATGCTTCTTGTTTGACTTCAAAAATGTGTACGATGTCAATTGCTAGTGTCTCCAAGTGTGTATTTATTTGGAAAGGAAGTACTTTGATTCATAAAGTCAATTTGTATTTTAATTACTAACGGCAGAACAGTTGGTGCCAACATCATAGCAAGTAATATCAATAATTTAAATTATTGTAAAATGTGAGGTCAGAAATCTCTCAAATCACTAGTTATGTATTAGTTGTTTATTTCAGCTTTATTAACATCATTAACAAAAAGTTCAGATATCAGAGTATGCAGAAAAATCTTACATTCTTGAATGTCCTTGCATTAATCAGTACCACCACTGCAGAGTAGAATTTAATCTAAAAATAAAACAACTCCAGACCATTTTCACTTCTCTGAACCAAAGCATGGAATAATCAAATAGAATTGATACAGACAGTTAGTTTTGGTTTTGAAATAACCATTGATTCATTCACACATTGATGTAGCAGGTGCCTGGAACTGTTTGATTCAAGTGGATTCCACAAATACTAATTATTTAGAAGTTTTTCTTAATAAATGGGCAATTTAGGAAGAAATATCCACATAGAGTTAGTTTAACATTTCATGATAAATTCAATAACAGCTTTATGACCATAGGTCCTCCAGAATCCTGGACTGGTTAGAAAGGCAAACATAAACCCTGAAGGATTAATATGAATAAAAAATGGGAAGGAGTACATTCCAAAAAGACAGAAAACATAATAAAAAAAAAGCCTAAGCTACTTCCTCATCACTGCTTATAAACCATTTCAACAGGGCTCTTCCCAATTATGGAATCTTGGGAAGTCACCAGAATTTCTTTATGGATCTATTATGAGTCCTCTGGCTTTGTCTCTGTTTTGAGACAGTTAAATAGTTAAATAGCTGTTAAATCCATGTGAGTAAGAAAATTTAAAATAACATGGTCAACAAAATGGATTCCCATCCACACTGCCTTAATCTAACTCTTAAGATGTTCTCCCTAGAGATCCAGAAGGCAGCAGATGTTCCTCCTGAAGAGGACTAAATACGCAGAAGGAATACTTGTATTTTCTCCAATGCACAAGTTTTATAATATTATCTTCAGAAAGGAAAGTTTTGAAGGATGACTAAGTGAAATGATTTTAAATAAAATGGACTAAGTTTTAGGCTATGTATCTGGTAAGTAGGAAAGAGAATAGAATTTTAGCCATGCTGTTATAATAATAAGAATGAAAAACAGATGAAAGAGAGGAAAGAGAAGGAAGAGGAGATGTTGAAGGGGAAATAATACTAAAGTTTTCAAGTGTACAGTGTATGTTTCTTATTGATCATTTCATTGCAAAAAATAAAGTGGGGTGAGGTTGAATATTTTAAAAATATAATCACAAGATTTCCTGATAAGGAAATTTAAACTCACTAAATAACTTGCCCAAAGTCAGATACATTTTTTAAAAGACATCTATTAAAGTCTCCTGGTTGTAATCCCATTACATTTTTATTGCTGCTTATTCACAAATATTTGTTCCTTCAGCAGCAGCAAAGATGAGAAACGGTGTCACATGTTTATGTAACAGAGAAAGCACTCTAACAACAAAATTCTCCATTTTAGTCTTCTAAAATGCACACGATTTACACAAATTCTAAGAGTAAAAAACTACTGAGTCCAATAGGAAGTTAGAAAGGGCTTGGCTAGCATCTGCCATACCAGACCTGTCCCACGGTAATGCCACAAGGCTCCCGGCACACTGACCAGGGTTAGGAGCTGGAACGTGATGAGTTGTGCGTGAACTACAGCTTAAGCAAGTCACTTACACACTCATCTTTCTCATCTGTAAGTGGAGTTATGCATGCTGCAATTCGCTTAGATTTCCTGAGATAGAAATGTGTTAACTTTTTTGAAACTCTTTGAAAAATCTTTATTTAGCCACCATAAATTCAGGATATCTGGGAAGCAATTTACAGATTCTCTTTCTTAGAGCTAAAGGGACATGGGAGAGTATAGGGAAAAGGGGATTACAAAACATTTTACTGCTGAATTGCTTATTCCAATCATGGCTTTTAAAATGCCACTAAAGAAAATAATTGCTCATACAAACACTCTGGTTCAAAGGGAGAGATTTTTCTCCAGGGTGAGCCATCAAGACAACTCTATGAAGTTCTCAATAACAAAATCATCACCCAAGACCTACTCCCTTATTAGAAAGAAAGAAAGGAAGAAAGGAAAGAAGGAAGGAAGGAAGGGAGGGAGGGAGGGAAGGAGGGAGGGGGAAAGAGAGAGATAGAGAGAAGAAAGGAAGAAAGAAAAGAAAAGAAAAGAAAGAAAGAAAGAAAGAAAAGAAAAGAAAGAAAGAAAGAAGGAAAGAAAAGAAAGAAAGAAAAGAAAGAAAGAAAGAAAGAAAGAAAAAGAAAGAAAGAAAGAAAAGAAAGAAAGAAAAAGAAAGAAAGAAAGAAAGAAAGAAAGAAAGAAAGAAAGAAAGAAAGAAAGAAAGAAAGAAAGAAAGAAAAAGAAAAGAGATAATCTTCCTAGAGAGGTTAATTAACTTTGCCAGGGTCATAAAACAAACTCTCTGAAGAACCTGTGCTAGAAGTCAGGTTTTCCTGTCCCCAGTCTAACCCACTGTTGGATTCTGTTTGCCAGGACTGCGTGTGACTTGTCTGTGTAGCGTTCTTTCCAGTTTGGTTTTGGGAAGGTTTTGTGTATATGTAGTGCCCTTTTTCTGTGCACTTTCAATTTTCAGGTACTCATATCTCAGGAAACATTTCTCACCTGACAATTTCTGTAATTTTTTGCATATTTAGTACTTTTAGCTGTTTATTTTCTGATCTGTGAAGTTTAATGAGAAGAATTTAGGTGAGCCAAGAAAAAACAAGATTGGTAGGAGAATCAAAGACAAAAGTCCTTACACAGATAATACTCTTTATGGGAGTATTATATGGTTAGTATATTACAGATAGTTTAAATAGTCCTCTAGTATATTCAAGCTCTTTCATGTAGATTATCTTCACTCAGTCTTTTTCTAGATTTCTAGACAGAACATCTGTAGAAGTGGATTAAGGCCTTGAGTTTGTGAACTGACAATTCTGATCACCTCTATGAATTTTTTCTTACTTATAGGAAGTGATATTTCTCATGAAATTCCACCTCCATTTGCCATGATATCATATCTATACTATATCATAGAGAAATGTTAATTCCTACTTGCCCAAATTAGTTTTTACACACAAAAAGCCAATTTCAATGGCAGTGTCAATAGAGGATGAATGGTGAAGGAACATAAAACTTCTGTGGAAATTTTTTAAAAATTAAATTCAGCAAAATTTGAAATAAATTTGAATAAAAAGATTTTCCTTTTCCTTTCTTCTTTCCTTCCTGTTTGCCTTCCTCCCTCCTTCTTTCTCTCTCTCTCTCCCTCTCTTCCTCTCTTACTGCCTTCCCCTTTCCTTCTCTGCCTCTCTCATCTCCTCTCCCTCTCCTCCCTCCCTCCCCGGTCACCCCCTCTTTCTCTTTCCTTCCTCTCCTCCTTTCTTCTCTCAGTATTGGATTAGAATCACTTGAAACCTTATAGTCTGTATATCCTCACTGCTCCACACTGAAGAAGGAAAAATTCTCCCCACAGGGTGTGATCATAGTCACACCATTTCTGACTGTTTTCTAAATATCTTTTAGTGTGGTGTCCAGTAATGTCAGATGCAACAAGCCTGTGCTATGGGTTCTGAATAAATAAACTCTTATCATGATGTGAAAAAGACACATGGGGTGTCCATAACGTGCCTCCAAAGGGGATATCCAAAATCCATTTTAGAACAAGATGCTGGAGGCTGGGTTGGCAAGGCTGAACTCTCCTGGTCATCAGGGAAAGAGGAGCACCATGCATTTCTTTCTTTCATGAACAGTTGCCTTCAGACCCACACATTTACATCTGCTGATAGCATAGAATTTCAAGCATTTTAGTGACAAATTCATTCTGTCACAATGCAAGCTTCTGTCTGCAGTAGCAAATCAATAAGACTCTTCAGTAGAACTATAAAAAGAGAAAAGAAATTATCTGCTTAGATGAGAGTGTAACACAAAGATAATTTTTCATTATTTTCATTGCTAAAAAAAATATAAACCAAACCAAGATCTGAGAGAAATTTACTTCACTGAGAAATCTGGGGAGGACCTAACTCATATCCTGACCTGTGAATTTGATTTAATAGTCAGTCTATGGGGTCATGGTTATTTTCTTTCCTCATTGCTACAGCTCCATATTTTGCAGTTTTCGTGCTCTTAAAAAAAGGACCTTGTCTGCCAACTGTAAATGTCAGAGCAGTTTTCCTTCAGTTTTAAGTGGAGGCACAGCATTCTTTTTTTGTTTGTTTCAGCAGTTTGCAAGGAAATTTAATCATGTTACAAATAAGAAAACCCATCAAATTTTAGCTCATAAAAAAGGGCTAGAGATACTTAAAAAATAGAACAATTTACTTCAAAAAAAATTAAAATTTCTGAATTGAATTCTGTGTACACAACGGAGTTGAGTGGCCCTTCCTGAACAATAGGTTACCCTAAGTGTTTCAGTTCCCATGTGCAATGCGACTAGGATCACATAAGTGTGTTTTCTTTTCTATTGATTTGTTCCTGTTATCAAGTAAACACCTATGCCTTGTTTTCTAAATAGCCTTGAAATACAAACCACTTCTTTGACTCCAGGCATTTCAATAGATCCACACGGAAACCAAATTGTCTTGGTTTCTTCAAGTTTATCACTGATGTCAGAGCATGATAATGTTGTTTTTAACAAGTTACCATAGGCCTGCAAGCCAGAGACTTTTCAAAGATCAATCCAAACCTTAACAAATTGGGCAACAAACCAAGAAAGAACCAAGGACATTTTTGATTTATACATTTCACGTATTTTGTGTTCTGAGAGGTATTAGTGAATTGTGTGGATAACTAAATGTCTTTTCATTTTCAAAATGTTTTCATAATGTTTATTTGGCATGAAAACTTTACAAATTTAACAATACTTCTTTGTAATTCAGCTATACCACAGTGTACTGGAAAAACAAAATGATCATTGCAGATATCAACCACGCTTTCCTTCCCTGGTATGCACACAGCTGGAGGAGTAGTAGATTCACTTCCTACACTCTACTGCATAGTGAAAACTTTCACAGTAGAAGTAAAAATTTCCACAGCTCCAAATTCAGCTGCCAGAGAAGTAAAAAGTTTACCCAGTTCCCGTTCCTGGCAGTGGAATCTTCTGTAGCTAGCATTCACTTGGAAGTGCGGACAGTAAAAGACAGGTTGTAGGCTGCTCGAGTGGAGAGATAAGCGCCCAGTGAAACTGGTGTGTGTGTGTGTGTGTGTGTGTGTGTGTGTGTGTGTGTGCATGTAGAGAGACAGAGAGAGAAAGAGACACAGAGAGAGAGAGAGAAAGAGAGAGAGGACAGACTGTGTGGATCTCCTCCACAGAGATAGAACTCATAGCATGGATGTACAGATAGAAAATCTTGTCTTATAAAGAATTGCCTGTCGTGCCCAGGAAGGCTGGTGATCTCATGGTCAGCTGAGTGAATACAGGTGCCTACTGTGCAAGATGATCGTAAGTTCATGTACTGCAAACATGTACTAATAAAAATTTTTAAGTTAATTCAAAAAATAAAGCAAGAGGCTGAAGGGAGTCAGTGGGTTAGTTGCAATCTGATAGCAGAAAATACACTGGCTCCCAGTTTGAGGGCCATCAAGTAAGAGGAATTCTTCTTACTAGATAGATTTTTTTTGTTAAATATAAACCATGAACTAATGGGATGAGGTCCACTCCTTTTAGGGAAGACAATGGGCTCTACTCAGTCTGCTAATTTACATGTTCGTCTCCTCCAAATCCAGCCTCTCCCAAACACCCAGAATTATATTGGAACAATTATTTGGACAGCTCGTGACCCAGTCAAGCGGCCACATGAGATTAATCATCACAGTATGGAAAACTTAATCAGTCCAATACAAAGGATCTGAGCACATTCTTGTTATCTTTCATGGAGTCCCCTTTCTGGCTTAAAGTAGCTTTGTATGTTTTCTTCACCAACTGTTAGCACAGAAAGGTCCCGGAGGTATTGGGTGCAAAGATCCACTGGGTAAGGAATCAAAGTTAACAGAGTTTGACAGAATTCTGGTGACTAAGTTAACGAGTGTCATACAAACTAGATACTCGGGCTGCTAGTCTTCCTTTTTGAACTATATAAATTAACTTTCAAGGTAAATTGTTATTTGATTCTGGATTTTCCAAGTGATTCTGATGATAAAAATAAAGTAGTTACAGTGCAACCAAACCTTTAAACTGAAAACAGTCAAATAGCAAAGACTTCTACTTTACTACTGTAACAATGAGTATTACTCACGCTGAAAGGTATTGCCCATTTGAAGTATGTGACTGGAAGGTCTTTTAAAATATATTTAGTGGTATACACACACATGTGCACACACACACACACACACACACACACACCATTGTTTTTAAAAGAGCAAAGTTAGACACTGATAATGAACATATCCCTTCTGTTAATATCTCTTACAAGCAAAAGGATCTCAATATAAATGTGAAGACATAGTTTCACACTACCATACTGTCTGCTTTGGCATGAACCATGAGGTTTCAAATTTTAAAACCTTCAGCAGACGAAAAGTTGCACAGTAGAGCCTGAAGGGTCTCCACAGCAACAGCAAACTTTAGCTGGCTAATGGCGCTTGCATCAAGTTTCCCTATAACAGAGCCAGGCTGAGTCTTCTTTGTTTTGTGTACACTGCTTTTACATTAGAACAACAAAATTAAATAGTTGTTACAGATATTGTATGGCCACTAAACTCAAAAATACATACACCTTAAAAGAAAATATTTAGGAACTAAAATATTGACAAAATATTTTCTAAATGTTTCTTATATATTTGGTGCTAGGGCTATAGAAATGGGAAAACAAAGGACAAAAATAACTGACCTTTGAGTTTACATTCCATACTCTGGTTTCTCTTCAGATCATATAAATCTTTTGCCTAGAGTTTACATTCCATGGTCAGCTTTTATTCTATCATTCCAAAACTTAAATATCTCCATAACCTGCTTCTTCTTTTTAGCTTTAAAGATGGATAGTTGACAAACACAAATTGTGTACATTTAAGGTATAGGATTTGATGGTTTAATATACATACACATTTTGAAAAGAGCACCACCATCCAGCTAATTAAGATACTCATCACTTTTTGTGGTGAGAACACTTGAGACCTAATCTCAGCTAATTTCAAGTATACAGTACAGCATCACTCACTGAAGTCTCCACCTTCCCTATGAGATCTCCCAACAGCTTCAACCACTCACCAAAGCTTTGTGCTCTTGAACATCTCCCCATTTCTCTTTCCCCCACATTACACAGCTGCCACTCTGTTCTTTGCTACTATTCCCCCCTCTTTTAAAGCCACTTTTTTACAAGAGTCGCCCTTAATAGCAGAAAACTTATGCTGTGCTGCTTCTTGTGAATAAATGTATGAGTAAGCATTAAATGATTAACCATCTTTCTTTTTCCCACTCACTTCTTATCCCGATCACCCAGTATACATTAGACATCACCCAGTATACACTGGTCAGTAATCTTCATCCCAAAAACTTCTGCTTGCAAAATTTTGTGAAACTTGAAAGCACATGGTGTTTCATAAGGAATTTTATTCTTTCTTTGAAAGGGGAGAGAGATCAGGCTAGTGCGGTCTTCTTTAGAACAAGAAGGATTCTTGTGCCACCTGAAGGCCAACTGGGCACCCCAGGAGGGTTTGGGCTCCATTGTTGGCTGAGATGAAGCTGCTCAAAAGCCTATGATGGAGGCCGATGACAGCACCCGCTGCACTGTTCAGCATAAAGAGTATATAAAACAATACACACACACACACACACACACACACACACACACACAAAATATACACACAAAATATACACACACAATGCTCAGCACAGTCAGTGGTACAAGACACAGGAACAAATATTTACCTTAAGAATATCAAATAAAAATTGGACACGCATGTGTAAATCTTGCATTGTTTCTCTGTTGTGAGAAACCAAAAGTGTAAATAAGGACCAAAATGCCTAAGAGATACTGTGCCATAGGAAGAAAATGTTCACATGGGAAGTGGAACTAAGGAGGAAGAAGAGGGAAAGGAAGGGAAATGGAAAAAGCAAGAAAAGCAGGAAAAGATGGAAGCAAAGCTTTTGTAACTAAGGAGGGAGAAGGGGTCGAAGGGAAGGGAAGGGAAGGGAAAAACAGAAGACTCAAGATATACCGTGTGCAGGTACAAATTCCCTATTGGGAAAGCGATCATTCTGTATATTTCAAATGTATCAATAAAATTAATTAACTAAAAAGGCAAATAATGCAATACACTCAAATGTATTTAAACTTGTTTACCCTCTTCATATCAGCTTTTCAGGGTTCAGCTATCTCTGTACTCTTCCACACTTTCATAAGCTTGCCTGACAATTGTTTCTATTTCACTCTTTATCAGAAAACTATAAACTGCTTGGGGAATTAGCTTTTCATATATAAAACTATCTGGTTCTCAAAATAGTATTTGCGATGTAATCCCCACTAAAGATGTCTTTTCTCAATTGACTTGAATAGACAGTGGGACTTTGAAAAAGTAGCTAACAAACACTTCACTGAATACTTTCAAGTATTCTCAAATCTTATTTTATTGAAGAAAAGTGGGACTTTCTTTTTTTAAGGAATGATATTATACAAATCATCTGCACTATGTGTCTGCCCATTTGAAGGACCATTTTATGACATGGAAATCAGGAGAGCTTTACAGAGCTTAGCCATTGCAATTATGCTATTTGTCTCATACCGTTTATGCAATCTGTAGTAGAGTTGGCTTCGCACAATTTAAAGAGGCACAACTTTGTCATACCATGATGACATTAAGAAACTTTTTCACTAGGGAAAAAGATGCTCTGGAGAGTGGAGAAGCTGCACTTCTTTCTTTCAGGTTAATGTGACCCATTAATATGTTTCAGAGTTTCTGGTGCATTTAAAATTGGTTTATTAAATTCTTCTCCAAAGATAAAAAAAAAAAATCTTCAAGAAGTCATAATCCAGTTTAAAGAAAATTCTGATAATTGAAACAAGGGAGCCCCCTTGTGGACAGACTCTAATGCCAGGTACAATAAATTATCTGTTAAATCAATGATTTCTCCAGTATTTATGTGATAAATTCGTGAGTGACTAAAATAGCAACAATTTTTTTCAGCTAAATTCCCTCAGAAATGGATTATAAGCCACATTGCTTGTGTATGTGTTTGTGTATATGCCCTCGATGTAAAAAAAAATTAATTCCTAAAGTCAGCAGTGCTTGGATGAATCCTACACTTGGAAAAAATTGTGTTAGCCTTAAGTGATTTCTCCAACTCACCAGCCCAAAGGATTGATGCCAGAATCAATGGCTACTCATTCAAGAACTCAAAAGCATAATTGGCATTGGGAACCCTGTAAGTTTCTTGACAACTGAGTGAATTTAAGCAACACTAGATAAATTTATTGGTGACTCCAGTTTATTTAACAAACGAGTATCTGTTATTTAAAAATATAACAGCTTGTTTTTCTATCCAGAAATTCACTTTAAAGGACATATAAAAATATGTTCTGTTATTTTGGTCAATCTTTTCTAGTCTGGAAAGTTCAGAATGAAGTAAGTGGAAAGTATAACCAGATTTATAGCAGTAGCATAGAAATGCAATTCTTTTACAATTGCAATTCTTTAAACTAAGCTACTCTAGCTTTCATTCACTTGCAGCCCTAAATGCAAACTTTTTAAGAAGTTTAGTTTTATCTACCATCCTTTCCTTACATACATTTGGATTAAAAACTAAAAATTAGTAAAAGTAAATAGCTACAAAAACAGATGAAGTTATTAAATGATTGTTCATATCTTTAATAATTGTAAACTCATATATACACTTAGAAAAGAGGCCTCTATCTTCTAATAATCATTCATAAAATTCATTAAAGTGTTATTGTTTTGAAAAATTCCCGGACGTTAGTAGGCATGGATAAGTCTAATCTGATTTTTACCACTCGATTATGACTCTTGATTACTATTTTAAACCTCCATTTTTAGTTTCTCAGTAAATTATACTAACTGTTAATGCTTTTTAAAGATATAAAATCATTCTATTTAAAACCACACCAGTAACTGAAACCCTTCTGCACTAAAATAGCACCCCAACTTTTCTCTGGTGTAGATTGCTGCTTTTGTTAAGGAAAATATTTCCAGGAAGGGAAAGAGATAACATAATAGCAGCAGAATGACAGCAAAAGTGTTCTGCAGATGAAATTAATCTGAAGTCAGGGTTTAGGAAGCAGTCTGAGGAACCAGAAGATAGGAACAGAGAACTAAGTAGGTGCAATTTGCAGCAAGTAGAAAGAAATGCCACTTGAGTACAAAATGTCTGGCTGTAGGAGTGGACAGCGTAATATACAGAGACACAATCATGTTAGTTTCAATTTTAGATTCTTTTTACTGTGATGTGCTACTATTCCCATTAGCAGAAATGCTTCTATAAAAGTTACCGAATCAAAAATATTTTGTGTGAGTGTTGTGTTGTATTCCAGAATGTGTGATCAACGCAGTTCGGAGGACAGATAAGCTTTCATAGATGGAAACTAACGTATGACAGATCAACATCCAACAGCAGTACAAAATTAAGTTTAAAGAATGACCACCAAGACATTAGTGCACAAGAATTCAAAGGAATCTCAAGGGCTATGTTAATCTCTTAAAGATATAGGCCTTGTTGTCAAGACAGGCCAATCCGAAGTGACAGCTGGATTCGACAATTCCTGCAATTCCTGCAATCTGGACTGCTGCCGAATGATTATAGCTGTTCTGCTTACACCTCTAGCCCACTACAAAACAAATATGATTTTAGCCTCCTGATTAAAATGCATCAAGTCTCTAGCTCCTTTGTGTAACATTTCACACTTTTGTGCTCCCATCACTGTGACCCCTCAGCCTCTCCACTGTGCAAATTCTTTTACGACACAGAGCAATGGCCCGCGATATTATTAGAACACTATCAGCTTTTGTTAACTGACTTCTGCAAACCTTTTCATCACACATATTACCTCTTTTTCCAAAGGATAGGTAGCTTACTAAAAGTAAGGCACATGTCCCATCATTAGACGTCTTTTTGGTGATAAATTTACTTACTTCAAATGCCTCTGGGGACTCTGTCTCTTCTTAGCATTAACAGAAAAAAAAATCTCCTAGAGGAGTATAACTTGCATCTATCCCTGGTATTACCATGCTTTCTGTCTCTGCCAAGGGTATCTTCTCCTTACTCTGTGTTTCCTATGTGACTGTCCTTTTTCCTCTTCACCCACCACCCAGGCTCTAGGAGATAGTAATTGTTCAGAATCCCCATTTTCTAAAGCCAAGTAATCACTGATCTAGCTCAGATTGATAGGCTACCTTCCTTCAAATAGTTTCAAGACTAATTCCATCATGCTTCATAGCCACACGTCTCATCTCCCAGTGCCGCAAATTCCCAGCCCATCCACCATCACCCACATTTTACCCCTCACCCTCTGTGTATCTCTAATCTGAACTCTCTTAGACCTTTCCACTGTGCTCTTTTTGAAACCACCATAGAATGTCAACAGATCCTTTTGATCCCCAAGCTTGGAGTAGCTTTTATGCCACTTTCTTACTTTAACTAAAGCCTGGATTCCACATGATTTTTGTTTCCCTGCAGCCTTCACAAGTGGAATTTTGTATCTGCTCATATCCCAAATCAAATTTCGGAATCTCCTTATTATGAGACTTCAGGGCCACAAGTAGTAATCACTACAATAAAATGAAGAGGATTGAATAATGATTCCTTCAGGCGTCTTGGACATTATTAATTATTAATAATTAACATAATCTTGTTCTAAAACAGTTTCATATCCATAGTGAAACAAATAGATAGAAATACAAAGGATATATTACAGTGAAGTTAATATACCAAATAAGGGCTATTATTGCTTACATATTTGCTTAAGGTATATTGTCAATTTGTTTCTGTGAGTTTTTGCAGCCAGATAAGTGAGTAATCAAAATATGCTACACAATTTACAGTGTTCATAAATGTTCTCAGCAAAAGGGCAACTTTGAATGACAAAGAGATGGAAAGTTGTACCTCAGTGTTTTCAGCTGAACAGTCCCTGTGGAAAATCATGAACAACAACCTTAACTGCAACCATGTACAAGTGAATCACAGAGATTCATGGATATCAATTCATCTGCCACAGGCTGATGGCTTTGCGCCATTATGCAAATGATACAGTACTCCAAAGACTATAGTGCAGTTTTGTAAAGCCTTCTATTAATTAAATTGCTTTTGTTAATTAAATTTATGTTCATTTTTCAGACCATAGTAAGACTCATGTTAGTTTTTAAACTTTGTTGTGGCCTAGAGGTGTTTTACTCTCTATATGTCCATTTCTTAAACACCTGCAATCTAGACTTTATGTCTTAAGAGAAACACTGCCTCCAATTTCTAGACGAAGAATACTTTTTATAAGTTAAATATTAATTAAAAATAATACAGCTGAAGCTGAAACCCTGTATTTAAATAAGAGTGTACTACATCATAATTAAGACCACCAGGATAAAATAAGACTGCCACTATTTAAACCCAAGCCCTCATAGTTAGTAGCTAGATGTCCTTGGGCATGTTTACTTCCTTTTTTGTCCCAGTTTCCTCACTTTTAAAATTGGATGGTATTAGTAAATAACTCATTTGGTAGCCATAAGATTTAAATGAGTTAATGTATGCAACACACTTATCATTACTAGCAAAAGGAAAGTTCAATAAATGTCAGTTGTGATTATGATGTTCACAGAGAGTTTATCCACATTACCCAAACTTATCTGTTTTCTTATTAGTATGATAGAGATACTACCACTCACCTATATAGTGTCTATATAAATTTAAATATAAAAGGTAGCATATTAAAAGTGTATAGTTCACTCTCTGGTACATAAGAAAATAATAAATGCAGCTGTTATTATTCTTATTATTACCCATCTTCAAAATAAACAATAATGGATGTCTATTCTTAAAAATGTACTTTCCCAGTTCTAGAGTAAAGTGGGACATGTTCCGAATGATCTGTGGGGGAAGCATACAACCAGATTTCTAATGACACGGCAATGTCAGAGACTGGAGTTGAACAGCCTATCTTGGCTTCCTGTGTGATCCTCCAGTATTTGCAGGTCACAGAGAGGGAACGTGGCTCCGTCCTTCCCTGGGGTGTGGAGCACACACTCACTGCACAGATCCTGTTGGCTGTCTGCCCTCAGTGTGCACAGGGGCTGTGGCTGCCACACTCCCTGTTGTGATGGATTCAGAGCTCCAGGTGGATCACAGCGTAGGAAAAGGAGGAGGAGATGACACATAGCTCTTCCCCACAGGATCAAGGGGCCTGAACAAAGGCCCGTCTTCTTGACCTTACCTATCACCAAATGTCTGCATGATCTCAAACCTGTGCTGACCCCATTCAGCCAGATTTTAAATCTCATCTGAGGCTCATCTGTGAAACATTAAGAAATTTTAAAACAACTAAGCATAGAGCCTCTGCATATGCACATATGTGTGTGTATCTCTATGTGTCTGCATTTTAGAGAATAAAGTATAGTTGGGAAAGCAATTAGGAGACAAGAGAGGTACTCACTGATATTGGTATCTGATTTCTATGCCATGCTAAATCAATTGGATTTGAAAATTGGCTGACTTTCTTGTTGCTGGGACACAATGCCCAACATGCACAACTTAAAGAAGGAAAGTTCATTTTGGCTTACATTCTGTAGAGCTTTCAGTCCATAGTTGGCTGGCTCCAAGGTTGGAGAATGGCAGAAGGGCATAGCTGGGGGAAATGCTCATGGCAAGACAGTCAGAAACCAGAGTGATCAAGGGAGGAGGGAAGGAAATAAAGCCTTTCAGCCATAACCCCTAGTGACCCATGTCCTCTGACTAGGCTTTACCTCGCAAATCACATTAGCTATAAATTCATCCGTGGACTAATCCACTGATGAGTATCACACTTCAATGATCCAGTCACCTCCCCAGCCCCATTTACAAGTGCATGAGGCTTTGGGTGGCATCCAGATATGAATCATAATATATATTTATCCCATTGTTCCCACAATTGACCATATTTGGAATTATCAGGAGTTTCCAATTTTAAAAATGACTATGTCCAGACTACTAGCTTTAAAGTTTTATATCTCATGGGTTTTGGGAGAGATCTGGGCATGAGTAACTTTTAAAAATTTGTATAGTTCTTGTTTACTTCTGTGTTGATAAATCAATGTTTCAAGCAAATTTCATTTAAAATGATAATTGGCTGAGTAACATGATGTGATTGCCTTTTCAAAAGATCTATCAGCGGGGTGGATTAAAAGGGGCACAATAGGACATATTAGAATGCACTTTTATAAGAAACACCACATTGTTGGAAAATAGCCTAAAGCCAATAAGCAGAAAGCAGTTAATTGAGAAGAAATATACCTCTGACAACACCTGTGCATCATTCTTTATTGATTAGATAAACTGAATTGCTCACACATCAAAGGAGATGATTCATTTATGTTTGGAATTACGTGCCTTCTAGGGTCCCAACATGTGAATACATAGTGAACTCTGGTCCCTGAATGTAGCACACGCTTCTTATTGAATATTAGATGCTACACATAGGCTCAATGTCATATAATTAGATTTCTGTACAGTGTATGAAATTGTATTTCTGTCTGTGTGAAATGAAATGGTTTACATGTTCACTGACTAACCACAGGAAACAAATTAAAAAGTAGCAAAAGGATACATGATTAGACACAGTATTAACACACTGGTGTTGTCTGAATATGGTATGTTGAAGGGGATCAGGCAATTAGTGGAAAGTTCCAGCAATAGATTAATTATGAGATGGTAACCATTATTTAATGTCATAGATGATTGTATATATAAGTCAAGTGCATGTTTATTTATCTTTAGAGAAGGAAATCTGTTTAAAACTTATTTTTCTCCCCTCAAGGTTGAAAACTGGAAGGCTCACAATTTAGTGATTTGGATGAAGAAAATGTTGCAGTTTTAATAGAATAAAAGGCCAAGAAAGACCCTGTATCATTTATTAAGACCCTGTTATTTTCTGATTATTTGTAAAATTATGACTAAAAGCATAGTTCACTTTATTGGTTGTACATTCAAGATAGAAGCTAAAATATACTCAGAAATGTAGAGGTGAAATCTAGACTATTAAAATAAATAGTCATTAATCCTGCAGGCAGTAACATTTAGGAGAAAGAGAGTTGAGGCTGGAAAACAAAGAAAAACTAAATCAGAATTAAGTGGGCCCTGAAACTACGTTGGGATTATGAACTAAAAAATACCTTAGGGATTTTCTAGCCAATACAATTAGTAGGAATAGACACGGAGACTCAAATGTAAAGCCTTCTCCATTCATATTCAAAACTCTTTGCTATTATATGTTTCCACCTTTTCTATATATGAAATATCTTTCTTAAAATCTCCTTTCTCTCTCCCCCCTTGCTCCTCACCCGCTTTCTTTGTCTCATGGAGGCATATTTAAGACAATGTTAGCTATAACCTTTTGACGTGGCTGAAAGAATTTCAAGGCTCCTTTCCCCCAAGATTTCTGTCCTTGCTCATACAGTAGAATTCCTCCACTTCAGAATTATAGTGCTAGCAGGAAAGAGTGTCAATTTTTAGAGCTTCTTGTCTTTGCTTGCACATCATTACTATCACCGAGGCAGAACTCAAAACAATAAAGTTGATCTGTCTCCAATCTTCTGATTCAATTAGTTGAGCGCACAATTAGAAGTCACTGCATAGGTGGGCTTGGGCAAAAGGATCTTTACTTAGTTCCCTAACACATAAATTCTTTTCATCTGCACTCAGTCCCTTCCTCCCTCTGTGGCCCAAGTGGGCAAGGGCAATTATTGTGTGTCTGCAGCTCCTAACAGTGATTGGCGGAACCATCCCAAACCTCAGAGTTGGGTGGATGTGTTAGAAACCTCTGGCCACAAATCAAGAAACAAGGTCACATTGTTTAGCGTGATCAGTTCATAGTTTATCAGAATATTTACAACTCACTGGAGGAAAAATGACACTCAGTGATCATGTTAAAATCCATTCCTTAAGTTCTAAGGCACCATATTAGATATAATATTGTTTAACACATTATAGCATGTCACTGTTCTTAAAGTTAGTTTATCAAATTAAAGTTAAACAGGATTTGAGACAGAACTATGATCTTTGTTTTATGTCAAGATCACATATTATTTACACCAAAAAAGCCTAAAGCCATCTCCTTAAAATATGAAAGTATATAAATTAGAAAAATATGTGTATATATGGTATCTATGTATCTATCTAGAGAAGGGATAGTTTCTAAAATATAAATGCAAATGTTTTAAAATGCTTAAATTTGTACATTCTAAAAAAAATATTCATCAAATGATCAAAAATAACAAGTAACAAAATTAGCAACGACTAGAACAGCATGAAAAAGAAATTGTGCAGGAGTAGAAATTTGAATATGCTTGTGTTTGGATTTCTGGAAGAAAACTATTTTTATCATTACTTGAAGTTTCTTAAAATTGAGTTTATCAGATTAAATTTTATTTAGGTTTACATCTATCCATTTTCTTTTGCTTCAGTTAAACTCATGAACTATATTAATAATATTTATCAAGCAAAACACCTGAAAGATATAAAAGTAAGCCTATCTCTCCATATAAGACAAACATACACACAATGTGCGTGAATATGAAGTAAGTGCTATTTGAAGACTTATGGTCAATTTAATTTGACTTGCATGACAGTGGACATATAATTACTGACCATCCTAGAAAAATGACAAACACTGGGTTGTGTGTGTGGGTGTGTTCACACTGCTATCATATCGCCCTTATTTTTCTATACATCCAAGTTCTAACAACTTTTTGAGAGAAAATAAATTATGAGATTTTTAGCTTAGGGATTCTTATTTACTTTGAAAGTAACACTTATAGAATATTGCTTTCAAAAGCACATGTTTATTACCTTACTTTGCAGAAAATGTACTATGATTGTAGTCACCCCACACTTGCCATTTTAGGTCTATGCTTCCCGTCTCCTACCATGTAATTCTCAACAAGGGGTCGCTTCATTTTTCAAAAGAATCTCAGCCTTCAGTGCTTCACTTTCTAAAGTTGACACTTATTTTATTTTTTCCGGTACCAGGAATCGAACTCAGGACCTCGCGCTTGCCAGGCAGGCCCCATGCGGCTGAGCTAAATACCCAGCCCACTTTCTAAAGTTGAATAGTGGCACTCACGACTGACATTGGCAAAATGAGACAGTCCTTTTTAATGCCTTCTCTCCCTTGACTCCAGCAAATTCTCTCTTTGCACTCTCCTTCTCCATCGTATTATTCATTTAAGTAAACAGCAACGCTTTCTGCCCTTCCAGTCAGAACAGTTAACAGCTGTCTATAAGTGTCCATATGCACCTACCTCCAACAAATCTGGAAATATCAGTTCATTTTCTCTTCATTTATAGATGGATCACAAAAGGGTAATAATATATAGGTAGATTATTTATATCCATACATACGTATGGCTTTGTGTATATCTTTTGCATCTTATTTTACAAAAATGATACTTCCAACTAGTGGCGATTATGTAGAAGATATAAAAATTGTATGCTTGGTAAAATAGCATTTCTACAACAATCCCTGTTAATTTCCCACCATCTTGTTTGAAATTCTGTATTGTTTTTATTGTTTTTGTGTTGTTGGGTTTTTGTCTTTGTTGTTGTTATTTTGTTATTGTTTTTATTCTCTTTAAAATAAAAAATAGCATTTCTCAAAGTGATAAACTGTAGAATATTAATCCCAGTAAATTCTCTGATGTAGAGTGATGAGAACATAGGGCTGGAACAAAGCTTGGAGTGTGCATTCACAGCCTATAATAATGTATCAAAAGTCCTGTGACTTCCAGTAAATAAATATGTTTAAACTTGTAAATTCAACCTGTCCTACAGGAAATTGCTCATGCATTTATTTTGTCATCTAACACCTATTAACATCTTTTCAAGTAAAGTTAAAAACGTATTCTTGCTCCAGTCAACATAAAAAGCCTTGCCGTGGATGTTATGTGTTATGTCATCTATTAGTCCCACCATAAACTAGCTTCCTGGCACACCCAGTTGGAACCCTGGAGGAAATCAGGAATCTCACACAGAAATATTATAAAAGTTACTGCATATTCGGATGAGTTAAAGGGTGCACTCTCAGCAAATCCTACCATGTATAAGCGTGAGTATAAAATTATTCTATGCATGTAATTTCCAACAGCTATCAAAAAATTAGAATGTATGAAAGAAATTTCCTAATCCTTCTGAATTGTTAATACTGAAGAACAATGCTTTTAATGATAATTAGGGTGAGAATGAATAAAAATTAAATTTATAATATCCATTTACATATCATGCATATTTATATGTTCTAATTATTTTTGTAATTGATAATGTATTTGAAATATGTATAGACTCATTAAAGAAATTGTAAAACATCAGAATTGAGCTTTTATATATTTTATTTTTTTGGAAGAAAATGCACATGTCTCTGTAGAAATGTTTAAATACTGGTTATTAACTGATTCTAAATGACAAAAACATTATTAATCCATATATTTCCTGAAGAATACAGAATAGATTTAGTCAACACTAAGGGAGTTCTCTTACATTTATGTGCACACACAAAAATACTCTTTGAATGAATGTCTCACACTCTCTTTAACACTAAATGAACTCTCCAAGGACTTTCACTGACACAGCAATAACAGATCAAGTCTTTGTTAAATTGAGAACTGGTTCCCAGGACCCAGACAGAGTCAGATTTGCCATGGCCCGGGGCATGAGCATGCTGGCAGAGCACAGACAAGAATCAGGGATGTCACCCTAGAGAGCAGAGCGCCTCATTCTCTCATGCTAACACTTCCCCTGGGCTTGAAAGAGGAGGGAAGATTTCCACTGGGATGAATGAGAGGGGACCTTCAGGGGCCAGGACTCAGAACAGAGGATGTTCACAAAAAGGTAGGAAGACAGGGCTTCCAAAACATCAGGACCAGCTTGAAGCATCCACGTATTCTTGCACAGAAAGAGCAGCTTAACTCTTTTGACTGTTAGCTATTCAAAAGAAAAATGAATCTGTTGGTCTTCTAGGAGACCTCATCATCACATTTGTAACCAAAATGCCTTTTCTTTTTCTCTGTCAAAAGGTAATTAGAATTGAAATGTTAAATGAAAACACACACATTTCTTTCTCAGCTCTATCAACTCACTTTACAAAAATGTTTTTGACTATATTGTTTATTACTGAGCCCTTCCTACTTTCTTATGTGAGTCAGTCTGACTCTCGTGATAACATGTGAAATTTGCTGTTCTCTGGATTCTATAGAAAACATTTTGCATTGCAATGCAGAGAAGTTATTTGGTTACTTAATATTACATTTTGCTCATCTATTACCTGAGCACTGGGATTGCTTAAGATGACCTTTAAAACATGGAAAGCAGAAGAAAACATTAGACTCTAAGACAGTAGAGCTGCTATTTCAAACTTATTATCTCTATTCAAACCCCAGAAAAATCATGTTATAAATATTATTTAAATAATAATAATCATCATTCAAGAGTCTCCTTCATACCTGCACTTAACATTATTTATTCTGGGTGCAAAAGTACTTTCATTTGTCTCTATTCATCTTGGGTCTTACTTTACAGAGCCAATTAAAAAGCGAGTTCTGCTTTTTATCAACAACTTGAACCCAGTACTTGCATGTATGAACTTGAACTTCTACTCTGTACTGTCAGGAGAATAGTACATTACTGTAGTGCTAGGAGTGTGAGTCTATTTTAATGGAAACTATTTTATAGTTATGATTTCAAATGAAAATCAGTTATAAGTTCAGTATAAATTACAAATTGATTAATGTGGTCCCCTGGCAGTTTAAGAGGTTCTTAAGTGCTTCAGACTACAGATAACTGGAGTGTTTTGATCAGTACTTTTTTGAATTTTTGAAACAGTCAAAACTGTGGGCATTAAAATTCTATGGCAAAATTTTGGGTGTTCAACAAGGTAAAGGATTCAGTTATCAAAATGGAATTACATTCTGTTCGCTAATACTGTTTCCTTTAATATTTCACTGAGCTATCTCTACTGAAAAATATATCATTTTAATTACTATATCACACATTTCCATGATCATAACTTGATATCTCTTATTTGACTTTTCAATACAAAGGAGCAATCTTGGTTTCTGGCTTTGCTAATGATTAATATAACCTGAATTTTGGTAATGATTCAAAATCATTTTGTTAGAATTACTATAATGATTCACAAGATATAATTGCTATAAAGGAAAATGATACAAAAAATATGTTCCATTTTAGTTTAATTAGAATTTATTTCCTTGAAAATAAAAAATTCAAAGGCCATATAAATGTTTTTTCCTCTGAATTATTCCTTTACAGATACATGTCTAACTGGATCCTTAATAATTCTACTTTTACTTTTACCCCTATATTTCAGAAGGAAATCTTGAAATGGTTCCATGGCATCTTCTTTCGTTTTGCAGGTCTCTCATGTACCAATATCTAAGCCTCTTATAAAATGTAGGTGTATTAAGAGCTTAGCTGTACTTACACGCTATGCTTGGATTGGCCAAACATTTTAATCGGAAATAAAACAGCAAGAGATTGAGAGAGAGGCATGGAGGGAGAGAGAAAGATTATAGAAATTTTACATATAACTCCTAGGGCTTTACTGAGAATTAAAAACCATACAAAGAATCATTTAAAATAACTGGTATATGGTAGAAAACAATACTCATTGTAATTACTATTAAAAATGTACTGGGTAACGAGTATGGAGCTTTAAACTTTCTGCTACAGATATTCTGTGGCTCAGTTTGCCATCTGTTATGGATGTGTCTAGTTGTCCCCTCAAAACCTCATGCAGTCATAGGACTGCCTCTAAGATATGTGATGTGGGCTTAAGGATGTGTGATTATTAAATTAGTCCATGGATTCGTTAATCATAATTCTGGGTGAGGATAATAGGAAGGTCCATCTGGGTGTTAGTGGCACCACCCAAAACACAGATAGACTGGATGGAATAAAAGGAACGAAGGCTGCTGCTGCCGCTGCTGTTTCTGCTGCCGCTGCTGCCACTGTTGCTGCTGTTTCAGGGCTTTTGCCATGAACTGGGTCTCCTCTGCAAAGCCCCTCTGCCATGCCACCCTGACTTGGAGCCAGCTGATTATGACCAAGACGTCTACAAACTGAGCTGAAATAAATGTTTCCTCCTTCAAATTTGGGTATCTAATAATTTGTTTCACCAATAAGAAAAATAACTAAAACACGTTTTATTTTGTACTGTTCATTACTAGCAAACTGATCAACCTAGATCAGTGTAAATATGTAACATTTTAGCAATGTTCTCCTCTGTTTGGGGCTGTGTGAAAAAAAAATAAGACACATTTAAATCTCTGTGTAGATTTTTAAACTGAAATGAAAGGAAGTAATGTTTAAATTTATGAGACCTTAATATGCAAATATCTTTTTTTTACCCTTAAAATGAAAGCAACTTGGGTAAAAATATATTTGTTGAAGGCCTGATCATGGTTAATAGTGATAGTAGTGATTGTTACCTTGGAGTCCTTAGTTATTCAAGAAAGGACCTAGGGGAAAAGTTTTGATCCCAACTACTACACATCAAGTTTAATACGCTCAACAATAAACAAAATTAATTCCTGACTCCTCTTAAAACTGGAGTTAAAATATTACTTCCTCGTTATAGTTGTGTTGACCTAAAAATAACTGCTAAACAGCTTATGGTTTCTGTAATAAAAGAAACTCAAGATAGAAATCATTTAGAGAGCAAAAACGATGAGCGATGATAGGAATCAAGGACATAGACTCTGGAGAAGAGAAAGGGCCTGGAAAAGGGGGGAAATGTGAATGGGAGTAAAAATGACAAAGTGCAATAAAGCTAGTTAATTAACAGTTGAAATTATTTTGACAGATATTTGTTAAACCTTATTAAAACAGAGAATGGGAGAGACTGGAGAATGATTTCATTTGGATTGAAAGACGTCTTGTCCCTTATAACTTCCAAAAACACAATTCTCCATTCTCTCCCAAATGAACTAGTATTAGTTGTAGGGATCATTGGTTATAGTTCAAGTTCTTTGAGCTTTCCAGAAGTACCTTACATATAAAGCAAGTGATTTGTGTAGAGGACTCAGTTAATGTTACTTACGACAGTATTTTTCACTTTAAAATACTAAGATATGGCTAAGGCAGTATCCATCCATGCAACCCTGAACCGGTTCATTAACTTTCCAATTGCCTTTGAATTGAATCAGTAGGAATTGATTATAAACTATCTCATATAATATGGCTGTCTAAATATGCAATTTTCAAAAGATCAATATTTTAATATAAAAACCACTAAAACCTGTTGTTTTGTAAATAATGGGATATTAGACACAATTTTCCCTCACTGCTTCTTAAGGCCATTTATGCTTGATTTGATAACTAACTCAAAAAGGAAATATGATTTGCAGGTCAAAATTTGAATGACAGGTTCTTTCTATGAGTTTTCATGACACAGAAGGTAGTAAATAAACATTATTACAATCAGTTGCAAAATGTATTCTGTAGCTAATCTAAGAGTTTGTGAGGTAGGAACTTCTTGATAACTGAGCTTCTTTCTAATTCTGTAGCTCTACATTTAAGCTAGTGCTGGAGATACTATAGTTATACCTGAATGCAAAACACTGTGCTCAACCGCATTCTGTGTTCATCGCGCACGTTGCATAACACCAAGATTTGTGAGGTCTTTCTGCCTAAAATGAGGTGGCCCAAGAGATAGCAATGACTGTCTCTAACCAGCTGTATAAAAGATGACCTGAACTTTCAGATCTGATGTGAGCCTCCTTCAGTCAGACTTACCATTTTCAATTGCATGCCCACTTCTTTGTAGGGTACCTGGAAATTTAAGTCTCTGACCATTTTTAAAAATAAAGTGATTCCCTTATTGTATATCCTAACTGGTTGGTTTCTTCTTGTGTCCTTTACATGAGCAAACCTACTTGACTAACTAAGTCATTTAAGTCTGGCCTCCTTCAATCCAAAACTTCTATTTAGAGTAGTAGAATACTTTGATAATAAAGTCTTTTGTTATCTCAGTTGCCCTACTAAATGATTAAAGAGAAGCAAACTCAGTTACAGATTAAAGAAACTCAGTTTTTAGATTGGAGAAACTCAGTTATAATTAGGTTAAGAAATTATTTTCAGTCTTAAGACAGATAAAAGGCAGATCTGGCATGTGAGAGAAGGTGCCAGGTTCAATACCAGCACATCTATTATATCTGCTCCCCTATATCGAGTTACACAGCATAACCTCCAAATATAAGCTATGGCATACTTTTAAAGATCAAAAGTAATATAACTGTGACAGTGGGCTTTTCACATAAGGTCACTCAAGACACCTTGATTTGTATAACCTCCCTCTGGTCTTATCTCTGGACCTTATAAGTAGCTTTACAATAAAACTGCAAAATAGAAACAACTTTCGTTTAATTTTAAATTTATTACCTTAAAAATACCTAGGCTAAAACACGGCAATAATATTAAGCTTTCTAACATAATTGGGAGGCTGGTGACATGGGGTCTATATAATATTTATTTATTTGTTATATAATATTATATAACACTTTAAAAATATTATCATAAATACTAACATTAGCTTGAAACAAGTGCTCCCAGAGGTAAAATTGAATGGAAATAAATCGAACTATACTAATAACAAGTTCACCCAAGAAAGTACTATCTGGAGTGAGATAATTAATATAGATTGATAAGTGCTAAATCAAAAGCAATACAGCAGGATACGGAAATTTGTAGATTAATGCCTTAAGATAAGAACTACTCTCTTGTTTCAAGGAGTTTCCTGAATAAGTAATTTTCAAGAAGGGGTTGTTGATTCTATCATTTTCTATCGAGACTCTTTAAAATACCTTTTCACAGGACAATTAAGAGAATGAATATAAAATATGCTTATAATACTGTTAATTTGGCTTCATTATGTCCAAAACATTTGCTCCATCAACATAAGGTAAATAAGCAATCTGGGGAGAAGAACTGGGCCTTGATATTCATATCTTTTTTGCTTGTAAGATTCAGTACTTAAAGGTGTTTCTACAACAAATTGCCAAATGATTGAAGAGACCTAAGTTTAAAAACTGACTTCCTATATTGTTAATTTAAACTCACTAAGAGGAACCATTGTTCACGTAATTGTCATTTAAGCATCATCAGATGCTCTTTGTAGTTTTATATGTAAGTTCCGGAAATGACTGTTTCTAACTTCTCAAGTATACACTAATGAGAAGAAAAAACTATGTTCTATTCTCTAAAGATCAGATAATCTTGATACAATTTGCTTTTGACACATAAAAATTCATTCTTAGAAGATGTCTTACAATTGCCTGCGTACCTTCTCACTGTACAGTATCCTCACCTTCATAGCTACACATGTGGATGTAGAATTGATCTCAACCCTGAAGTTATCCAACATCTGCACTACTGGATTAGAAAATTAATACATTTCTACATTGTGACAGTTTGAGTCCGATTTTCCATTATATAATGTCATGTATAACTTAACAGAGCCACAGCTCTTCCTGAAAGAATAATCATTGTGTCTAAAGGCGTATGGTGCTGGTTAGTCAGAAGAAGGTAAGTACTTGAAGCTATGAACAGGCTCTAAGTAGAAAGAGTAAACTATGCTGAATGATGTGAAGTACAACGCAGTAGCAACAATGCAGGCAGCAGATGGTACACATATAAACATTTGGCCTCCTGACTGCCCAACGCGATGCAGTGAAGGTGCCTCAGCAGGCAGTGTTCTGCATCTCAGCAGGGCAAAGAACAAATCTGTCACAATTTTTCTGTCCCGGTTACAAAGCCAGTGCTTAGAAAGAATTAGCCAATTCTTTGAAGGGGAGACAAATGAGAGCAAAATAGAATCTATCCTTAGAAGGACTGTAGTACTAATTACCAGACATAAATAGGATCTGGATGCTGGAATAAGCAGAAAGAGAAAAGGCAGGAGTTAGTGGTGGCAACAAAGAGCTTGTTTGAATAAGAGCCAAAATATGTTAAACTAGGGACAAAATTAGAGTTGGTCTAGTAAAAAAATTGACTTACTTGATTGAGCATGTTAAGTTCCTCTTGACTAAAATCAGGTCTATCTTGGAGCCTGGAACAAGACAGAAGAAATGTGTTGATGAGATCAGGTATCTTAATATAAGAGTCAGGAACTGGGAAAAAAGACCCTGTTAGATCCTTAAGTACTGTTAGATTCTCCTGGATTCCTTAGTAACCATTTGATCTGAAGAAGCTGAAATTGAACTCAATTACCCCAGTTTTTGCATAAGTGATCTTGGCTGGACTTTTCTCAGGCCTGTATATTTACAGTACTTTTCATGCTGCAACTGATCAAGTAAAAGACTTGGACTTAGAGAGAGACCTTAAAGTGTAAAACAAAAAACTGAATGTCAAAAGAAGTGTACAAAAAAAAGAGAGATAAAATATATAAATGAGAATACAAGTCATTTCTCTTATTTTTCTTACCTTTGATGCATTCTTAACTAACACAATCAGACAGAATCAATGTATTTAAACTGCAACTGAAACTACTAACCAGAAAAGAAGTTCTAAAACATTGTCTATATTTGAACTATTTTCATCAGAACCCACCAATCTACTATGAATTTAATGCACTGATCCTTGTCTAAAACAACTTTTCAACTTAATTATTTTCACATTAATGTCTAGGCATTCAAAATTCAAACTCCTGATAGTGTTGTTTCTCCCAAATTTCTTCTACTTCTTAATATGGCATCTAGTGTAGAGTGAAAACTTGGACAGAGTTCATTTTTGGAGAATAACTCTCTGGGCTTTGCTTGCCTTGTGTATTTGGAATGATATCATTGTTGATATATTTAGAGACTTGTGGACAATATGAAGTATTGTTTTAGCACTAATCATCTATGATTTTATTAGATATTTTAATTTCTTACCTGAATTCTCAGATATCTTGACTGTTGGTCTTGCTCAGTGGTGAATGCAGAATGAGCTTTCTGCCATGAAAATATGATAATACAACTCATCTGAGTAAAAGTCTTTTAAGACACTCAGGGAAAAAGATAATAAATCTTCTTGGTTTCCACTCTGACTCAAATTCCAAAGAGCTATCGCCAGTCAGATTGACGGAAGTAACACAAAACAAGATGTTAACACAAGAACACCCCCTTAAATTTGCTTGGACACATTATTTCTTGCTGGGAAAAAATATTGTAAAAACTAGCTATAGCCCATCAGTGTGAATGACAGTGGCCACACTAGAGCTGGGAGTGCCACTGAAAGGGTGCCAGACCACTTTCCTGCTGAAGTTTTATGTGCCCAGGGCAAAGGGATTAGCTATTGAAAGCAGATCAGGCTTTTTGCTATTTCTTCACTTTTCAAAAAAGGAAAGAATTAATTTTAGATTTTACTCCTTATACCAACTCTGAATGTTTGTGTCTCCCAGGTACTCCAGGTATTCAAGGTTCTCTCCGCTATGGTGAGAGACAGTTCACCATCCCTCCAGTCCCTTCACCACATAGAAAAATGCTGTAAGCCTTAAATTTATTGCCTAAACAGCCCTGGCTGTCAGTTTACAAAAGAAATAGAAATGAAAATGGATGACTGAAAGAATAATCATCTGGTTGTTTCAAATTCTACATGTGTTTAAATGAAGTCATCTAACCTCAAGATAGGAATGAGGGTGGAGGATGTCCTGAGCACAGAAAATCTGCGCTACCCAGTCTTAAAAAGAGCTCCAGTACTGACCCAGACTCCCACTTGACACATGCAGACAGTTCTTCTCCAGTTATGCAACCACAAATTGACGTGGTTTAACTGCTATGGAGTTATACCTAGAAAGCCACTGAATGTGGAATATCCAAAAGATTTCTGGAGATACTGAATGAATTAAAATCTATCATTCCAAAGTAGGTTTCTTTCAAAACAGGCATTTCTATTAAATGAATTGTGACACTGTGCTTGGTGCTTTTTTTTTTTTTTTTGACAATGAAATATGATAACCTAGCAATTAACTTTGACTGCTGCTATGTGCCCTCCATTATTTTTTTCTCTATAAGCTCAGCCACATTACTCTCATCCATTCCAACTTTGAGACACTTCTTTTTATTTTCTTTTGGGTAATGATTCATTTACCCAGTTGCTTTTCTTTTAATCATAATTGAGCTTTTGACATGAAATTAGACATTAATCTTAACCCTTGAGAAAGAGTCCCTTTTTGGCATTTTCTGTTTAAATATAAACTAATAATGTTAAATATTCTTAGAATAATATCATCTATTATAAAGTTCATCTCAAAAGACAAACTTTTCAAAGATAATAAGCAAGCAAATAACTATTATAATTTTTAAAAAGATTTAATTTTGCTCTTTCAATTTAATTTTATTTTCTATAATTATTTGCTTCTTTATTTTATACTTGTATATTTTTTTCTTAATTTAGGAAAAAATTCTAGGATCACCTAAACTGAAGAAGCAGAACATGTCAGAGTATTAGTCTTATGTCTAAATTCTTAGGAGCATTACACTAGTTGCAATTCATCAATTTCAGGGAAAAACCCTGGGTATACCTTTATCTCACCTGCATCCGTTTCTTGGTGTCTTTAAGGAAATATCAAAACCCTTAACCTGGAATTTATAGATTGACTTCAAAATGTCAGTGAATCCTCTAAATTTGTATAAAAAGTTAATGTGCAAATGTACTGTAATTATTTTTCATAAGTAACTGTAGATTTAAAGACTCTGAAGTGTGTTTATTAAAAGTGTAATTACCACTGAAATGTGCATTGCAAGATACATGGTTGTGATGAATAGTAAATGTTACGTTAGATTAAGGTACTTTTTAACATGAGTTGATAGTGTCATTTCTATGAGAATATTCTCATGTATCTTTACAAAAACATCTCTTTAGGATAATAATGAAAAAGGACATAATAATTTCCATATCAAAATCTAAATAGATTTGCTCAAATTCATTATCTAAATTCACTCATTAAAAAAAAATCATGAGGGCAACAAATCAAGTCCGTCCATAAACCATTAAACATCAGCAATACAATTATCCCGGGTATCCAGATATATCTTTTTTTATTTTAAAGATAAAAGAATGAAAACATATTAACAAACACACAGACATAAACAAAAGAACACAAAAACAATAAAAGCAATACAGAATTTCTGGGAAAAAAATATTTTTAAAGGTAGCCATAGCCCGTCAGTGTGAATGAGAGTGACTACACTAAAGCTGAGATAGGAAATTAACAATGGTTGTTGTATTACATATTGTCAATAGAAAATAAGGTGATAGGAAATTAATTAATAAGGTGATCAGAATTAATAAGGTGATATAGGAAATTAACAATGGTTGTTGTATTATATATTGTTATCTTCAAATTGGTTTCTCATTTAAACAAATATAGGCATGTAAGATGGATCAAACAATTGAACATTAACTATTCCTTTCCATAAAGCAATAGAAATTAGTAGTACAATTATCTTTGCTATCTCATGTATATATGTAGACCTCCTTTCTTTCTTTTTCTCCTTTTCCTCATCGCAGTTGTTCCTTCCTTTGAGCAATTTGCAATATAACAACCATTGGTGAATTCCTACTATCTTGTCTAGTGAAGCTCTGTATCGTTTCTAATGGTTTTTTTATTGTTTTTCATTCTCTTTAATGGTTTGATCAATCTTACATTCTTACATCTGGTAATCTAAGCAACTTTGTTGAAGACAACAATATGTAATATGACAACCACTGTTAATTCCTATCATTCTGTTTTGAAATCCTGTATAATTTTATTGTTTTTGCTTTGTTTTGTTTGTGCCTATGTTGTTGTTATTTTGTTATTCTCTTTAAAATAAAAAAAAATCAAGTCTGCAACAATATGTAACCTAGGCAAAGTGGCACATGCTTGTAGTCCCAGTTACTTGGTTGAGATAATAGAATCACTTCTGTCGGGAAATTCAAGGTGACCTTAGAAAATGTAGGGAAACTGTGTCTTGAAAGACAGAGAGGAAGAAAGGAAGGAAGGAAGGAAGGAAGGAAGGAAGGAAGGAAGGAAGGAAGGAAGGAAGGAAGGAA
>NW_004955404.1:18581195-18582538 GCF_000276665.1 Chinchilla lanigera | reverse complement strand
CTCATTATTGAAAGCTCATGTTTTTCATTGAGAATTGTTCATTCTTCTCCACATTCAATCTCTAAGTGACAGACATCTTTTCTTAATTTAGTAACCCTTGTTAACTCCCTATCACCTTGTGTTGAAATTCTGTATCATTTTTATTGTTTTTATGTTGTTCTGCTTTTATCTTGGTTGTCACTATTTCGTTTTCTTTCCTCTTTAAAATAATTGTTTAAAAAGTGACAGACAGCTTAAGTGGCCCATATTACTCCATATTACTCATTTGCAGAGCTTTATAAGCTCATTACCAATCCAGTTCCCACCACATCAAAGTTGATGGGACAGATATTATTTTTCTCAAAAAAAAAATATGCATCTAAAAGTTTAAATTACTTGTGTTCATGATCACAGAAATAGTAATTATGGATGTGGGTTTTATGCCTAGGATTTCTAATATCAAGTCTAGCCTTTTCCCTCCATAGCTACTTTGCCTTCTTAGACAGTGGCAAAGAAAGTTATTTTTATTATTGTTCAAGGAGATACACACAATTCCTACTATTTTGTTGAGTGAACCCTCAAAATAGAGAAACATCTATGTTTCATTATATATGTTATTATAATTCAATAACATGACTTAACAAATTAATTTTTAAGGTAATTTTTGGCTTATTTCAATATCGACATGCATTCACACGTATGTGCACAAAATTGATAGATCACTTTTAAAAATACAAACTTTAATTCCATTCATCCTTCAGCAGATTATTGAATACATGGCCCTTATGAGGAACCGGCTCGTCGTTTTGATGATTACTTACCATGTGAGGGTTCAATTCCATGATGCACAATTAAACTGTTAAAAGTGATCAGCACCACGGACTCTTTTTTTCCTTTCCTCTTAGTTTTCTCACCCATCAGTGCTAAATTATAATGTTCTGCTTCTTTCTTTTGTCCTCAGTTTCTCCAACTTGCCTCCACTGCATTTCTAGTAGCCTATTGGCAATTCCCTGTTATTGGTGGTACTAAGGGTCTCTTTCTGAGGACTGTGATTGATTCTTGAGGTATATTCCCTATATCATAATAGAACACACTTTATTTTACACATAAGTAACTAAATTATAAATATTCACCCTTGTTATCATCTTATTTTACATATACCTACCATGTAGATAGTAAACAACAATAAATATTTGAAAAAGCTAATGAAATCTATATAAGAAGCAGCAAACATTTTTGATCTTCTAAAAATGTATACAGTGAGTATAAAAAGCATGCAGACTATTTTGCTCTACTAAAGTATTTTACAAACACATTTTAACTATTATTGCTGAGTATGCATAGAAGAAAACTCTCAATTAACA
>NW_004955404.1:18577056-18577880 GCF_000276665.1 Chinchilla lanigera | reverse complement strand
CTCTATTGCTGAGAAGGAACAAGAGAATGGAAAAGATGGCTTGAGGGCACTGCAAGCAGAAGTCTCTACCCTTTGCAGCCTCAAAACTGCAAACGCGAAAGACCTTGCCTTGAGAAGGAAGCCGCAGAGCACCATGTTCCAGAAGGGCAGAGGAGACTGCACCTGGTTCGAGAATGGCGGCAGCATAGAAAATTTGTTCCTCAGAATTGGATTCAGAGTGCCCAGCGATCCAGGCACTCGACCCCTATGGTGAAGAGAGAGGAAAGCTTGGCTACTGCTCCAGGTGGCAGCAGACCTTAGCATCATCCACGTGGCCCTGGCTTTAGGTGCATGGTGAATACAAGAGTTCTGAGGTTTAAGAGGCTTCCACCCAAATTTCAGAAGGCCTGGGAAACCAGGCAGTGTGCCCCTGAGGGGGTAGTGAGTCAAGCTGTGAGTGTGAAGCAAAAGGGACACTGGAGACCTCAGAAGTTTAGAAAAGCCAGGACCGTGGATCATCTGAGGAAATCTGCAAGGAGGGAGCAAAGCAGGCCTAAGAAAGAAGTCATGGAAGCTGTAACCACCAGAAGTGCCATAGGGCACTCATGCAAGCTCTTTGGAGCTCACAATGTGCCACAGATTGCTTCAGATGCTGGACCTGAAACTACAGGATATAACATTAGCCCTGCTGGATTTTGGACTTGCTTTGGTCCCAATGCTCTGTATTCCCCTGTTTGTACCTTTTGAAATGGTAATATTTATTTTGTGCCATCGAATGTTGGAAGCGTTTAACTTTTCATTTGTACAGGGGCTCACAGCTAAGAGTGCCTTACATCTCGGAGGAG
>NW_004955404.1:18570147-18576345 GCF_000276665.1 Chinchilla lanigera | reverse complement strand
ACTGCATATTGTTACCTTCAAATCAGTTGCTCAAACCACCAGACACAAGCATGCACAATCAATCAGAACATAAAAAATTGTAAGCACCAACTGTTCACTTCAATAAACCATCAGACAACAGCAATACAGTTATCACAGCTATTCATACATATATTTATATTTTGTGTTCCTTCTTTCTTTTTTCTTCTTTCCCTCATCCCAGTCGTTCCTTGTTTTGAGCAATTTCTTTTCCCCTTCCTGTCATCTATTTTACATTTTGAGTTTTGCCTAGTCTTTCGGGTTCCTACACCAAGGAAGCAATGTGATGTTTACACATCTGGGTCTGATTTATTTCACTGAAGAGTGTGGTCTCTAGTTGCATCCATTTACCTACAAAAGCCTCAAGGTTATCTTTTTTAATAGCTGAGTAATACTCTATTGTATAAAAATACCACAACTATTTTATTCATTCCTCTGTGGTTGGGCATCTGGGTTGTTTCCAAGATTTAGCTATAACAAATCATGCTGCTATAAACACCGGTGCACATATATCTCTGTTGTATGATGTCTTTAATGCTGCTGGGAAAATACCCAGAAGGGGAATAGCTGGGTTAAATGGGACTTCCAATCCTAGTTTTGTGAGGACTCTCCAAATTGATTCCCACAGTGATTTCACCAATCTACACTCTCACCAGCAGTGGAGTAGGGTTCCTTTCTCCCTACAGTCTGTTCAGCATTTTCTATTGGTTGATTTCTTGAGAATAGCCATTCTTTCTGGGGTGAGATGGAATCTCTGTGTTGTTTTAATTTGCATTTCTTGAGTGACTAGTGACATAGAACATTTTTTCATGTATTTATTCTCCATTAGTATCTCTTCATCAGAGAAGTGTGTATTCATCTCAGATGCCCATTTTTGGATTGGGTCTTTGAGTTTTGGGGGCCCGATTTTTTTTTTTCATTCTTTATATGTCCTAGATAGAAGTCCTTTGTCTGAGGGGCAGTTGGCTTAATTTTTTTACCAATTTGTGGGTTTTCTTTTTACTTTATTGGTGATGGTGCTTTGAGTTTTGTACCTCAGGCACATCAGGCATCTCACAATATTTGCTGTATCACAATAGTCCTGATCCAGGACATTTTGAGTGAAGTTTAAGGATCCATGTTTATTTAAAAAATGATTTCAGCCTATACCCTACTCCTTCCTCAGAACTTGCAGAATAACAGAGGCACAGTGTGACACATGCTTCCTCTGCCTACCATAGACCTGCCCACATCTCAGTGAGAGAGCTGTACATGTACAGACATCTGGTCTCCTTTTGTATCCCGTTTGAAGCCTGGATCAATAGGAAGCATTGAGTAGATTTTCATTGAATAGGTATTGGCATTGCCATTTGTGGCTTTTTATGTCTTCATACAGAATCTAGAAAAGTGGTATTCAAAAAATTATACCAAAAAGTGTCATTGTATCTTTTTTCTTTTTTTTAAACCTCTTTGCTAAAAGTTTTCAAACTCTGATCATTTTCAGTTTGAAATACCTACAAAGCAAAAGAGCCAGGGGCAAAAAGAAATGAAACATTACACTTTGGTACTCACATAATGTGGGTATCAATTATATACAGTCAAAATATAGTGTTTGCAAATACTTTATAGTTTCTTACTTTTGGAATATTTATTAAATATTTATTATATGCCCATTTGGATGAGATTACAAACAAAGCATGTATTAGGGCATACAAACAATCTAGTCTAAAGTTTGGTAATGTAATGCTTGAAAAATAACCCCCAAGGAACCATAGAATATTTATTACTTCAAAACCAAGTTAAATATTCTAAAACATCCAAGGCTTCATGGGTTCTCATTATGCATGGAAAATTTGGCCAAAAATCCATCATTTCAAATTTATAAACTAAAGGTAACATTTAGAAGTAATAAAACTTATACAGAAAGCAAATGTAAATCAGAAAGTGCTTCTCATTACAAAGTTTGAAAACTATTTGAAGAGTTTTGCATGGCCCAGTATATTGTGATAAATAATCAAGAAAATTATTCGTTAAAATGGGTATGTTTAACAATATATGAAATGCAGAGGTAGGGAATTAATCACCCATGTTTTTATCACTCACATTTTCACATTTCAAACAAAATGTCAAGTCTTGGCATAAGTTGAAGCAGGGATTTTCATGTTCTTTTAGTGCTACACAAAAGCTAATTATGAAGCCTTTTGGAAATTTTCAAATGGCCCATATCTCTGAAAAAAAAACCTAAAAGGTTTCATTAACCAAACTGCAAATATTAATTCACCACCCCCTCCTTTCTTGGAAAGAGTGTAAGTGATAAAAATGCAGACAAGGGATAAAACTGATATGCAACTCCAAAGAGATTTATTTAACCTACAGCAATTTTGTGAGAAAAAAATGTGTCATACATCTGTAATACAGACTATATATAATCTACAGTTTGACTTTTTTTTTTTGTGGTTTTTCTCCGGTACGGGGAACCGAACTCATGACCTTGCGCTTGCCAGGCAGGCAAAAATCTGTTAAATCCCTCCTCTAGTCTGAGAACTGTGATCATCATCAATTAGATTCAAAGATCTACAGTCTACCTATTCAAAATTTCAAGGCCTCTGTATTGATTCTGGCCTAGTTAAGTATAAAATAAGTAACAAGGTCAGAGTCATTAGATTCAGTACAGAAGGCAAAAAGAATTTTTGCATGCTTGGAAGTATACAGTCTCTGTTGTTAAGCAAGATTAAAACAAAAGAAAAAAAAAAGAAAGGGGGGGGCTGGGGATTTAGCTCAGCGGCAAAAGCGCCTGCCTGGCAAGCGCAAGGTCATGAGTTCAGTTCCCCGTACCGGAGAAAAACCACAAAAAAAAAAAAAAGTCAAACTGTAGATTATATATAGTCTGTATTACAGATGTATGACACATTTTTTTCTCACAAATATTGTTTACTTCCTATTTCTCTTGCACTGGATCAGTAGCATTGCTGATTTTTCTTTCTGTTCTGTCCCTCATCCATCCTCACTGTACATTTTATTAACAAGAAGGCCACACGCACCCCAGGATTTTCTATCACAAATAATCTATGGTCTGATCATTTCCCAGGAAACATCTCCAGCATAAAATTTGCTTTTAAGAAACAGATTTTTTATATTTCAACCTGGAAATCTGAGACATTTTAATGTTATTATTCCCTGTAACTATAATCATTAGCTGAGATGTCTAACCACTCAATTGGCATAGATATTCACCTGATCTCCCAAAGTGACAGTCTCCCTAAATCCATGAGATGGAAACACAGAATTAGCATCCCCAAAATGTACAAATAACGTAGGAACAAACATTGCTGCAATTGCTAGCTTGATTTTATTAAGTGACTTTACCCAGAGAGCTAAATTTGGCAATAACATATTTTAAAACTTATTTGTTAGTGTTTATGGACAGTTTGTATTTCTGTTTATTTCCTTTAATCCAAGTATTCACTGAGCTCTATTTTCTAAAAATGTAAAATAAAAGGGAAGCTATGCTTTGAAATTATTACCTCTTTTTTGTAAAGAATAATACAGTCACATGTATTGTCATTATACCTTCCAATTTTTTTTGTAAAGGTAAAGAACGAAAACACATTAACAAACAAACAGACATAAATAAAACAACACCCAAACGATAGAAGCAATACAGTTTGAGAAAAAGTGATAGAAAATTGACAATAGACATTGTATTACATTGGGCTGGGGATTTAGCTCAGTGGCAAAGCGCCTGCTTGGCAAGCGCAAGGTCGTGAGTTCGGTTCCCAGTACCAGAGAAAAACCAAAAAAAAAAAAGATATTGTATTACATAACCTTCCAATTTTGAATCAGTTTGCATTCTTAAGATCTGTGTTAAGTAACCAATTACATTTATACTGCTTTTAGCTACTTTAGTGCTTGATTAGGAGGTCTATTTAAGACTAGTTAATTCATCAGCATGTAGCTAATATAGTTTAGGTGCCTGGTCAATTCTTCCGCTTGCCCTGTATTTTCCTGCCTATATTTAACCAATACATTGTAATCATTTTATTTCATTTCTAACAACAACAGATGGAAAACAATACAGTGTATGCCTGGAGAATGGCACTAATATATTATCTTCAGCATGTAATTCTTTCTAATGGCTAACTGGCAGTGAAATTTCTTAAGCAATTCAGTAATCCCCAGTGGGCAAAACAATAATTTAGCTAAGTGAGGACGGTGGAAAGAACCTGCTTTTTCTTCTTTTGGGATTCCCTATTAAAGAAAGAGACTAGCTAAAAGTTCCTCCAACAAAGCCCAGGAAACTTTTGCTTTTCTAACCAAGGAGAGTGTATATAAATGCTACCCAAAAGTTTCTTAATAAAATACATTGTTCTCCAAAAGAATATTACATTCCAGGGATAGATACTATTGGAAAGCTGTCTTATCCTCCTAAATAGAGTGACTTTTAAATATAAATTCCCTCCTCCATACTTTACCAACGGCATCAACATAACCCAGAGATAAGAGATGAAATAAGAAGAAAACATGGAGAGGTCAGGTTTTGGCAAGGAGGAGCACAGAAGGCTTTCACAAGTGGACCAACAGGAATCCATGAGACACAGGACAGCCAGTCCTGGGCACTCAGAAAAATCAGCAAGACCAGCAACGTGGAAGTGTCTGAAGAAGCAGCAAGGAGCCAGCAGGTGGCTCTGGAGAACTCCACCAACAGAAGACCAGTGTCAGCCCACACATCCAAAGGCCAAGGTCAGCTCCATACCCAACACCATTCCCATGGCAAATTTGGCTAGAGTACACAGTACTTTTCTGAGATCTGATGTGGACACCATCACAGAACTGTAAACACCAGAAGTACTTTAATACTTTTATTTTCCCTTGTTTGTCTGATTAGGTATCCCTATTCTGTTTGGTTGGAAGTTCTCTTCTTTCTTTTCTTCTTTTCTTTCTTTTGTATTCTACTTTTCTTTATTCCTTCTTTTTTCATTGTTTATGTTTCTTGCCTATCTTTTTCATTGTCCTCTATTGATCCTCTTTCTTGTTCCTTAACTACTTTTTGAATTTAAACTTTCAAGTGAGTAAACCTTGTCTCTTCCCTTTCTGATTATTCCTTAATATTCTATTTCATTGTTTCTCTCCTGTGTCCTCCAGTTTCCCAAATCTTGGGTGATCATCCTTTGACTTCCAGCCTTGACTCTACCATATTTGACCTCATTCATCACTTTATCCTGTCCCCTACCCATCTTAACCCCACCTTGCCCCTGTAAATGGTAAAATCACTCCACTAAGGTTAAAATCACTGTATATAACTACATGGTATATGTTTGATTTTATTATATAACTTTAGAGTTTGCTCCTGTGATTGGTGATAGAAGATTAATGTTTACTATAGTTTGTCAGTAGTTAAACTGTACTTGAAACTGTTTTTAATACTAACTGTACTACTTTAGGTGGGATGTCATAGATGTTATAATAAGTTTCTCCTCTGTACAACAAACACTATGATTGTATGAGCTCAAAATCACCACCATAACCCAGTATAAAAGAATTGTATGCTAAGCAAAATAAGAACTTTGTATCTTTTACAAATTGTGAAGATAAGTTCCTCATACAGCTATAGTGGATGACCTATATCTAGAGGACATCCCTGTAGAACAGACATCTCCTAGGGAAATATCAATACTAGTGATAAACCTGTCATAAGAAATTGGCAAGCATCAACCTGAAAAAGAAAAAAAGATGACAAGATGCAGAAGCAAAATATAACTCAGACCCCAAGCCCACTCAGGCAAGTTGGGGATACAATGAGATAGGAGAAATTGGAACTCTCAGAAATGATAACAACAAAAGTGAGAAATCAAGTGGAAATAGCTCCAAAGAAAATAATCTATCAGATACAAAAAAAAAAATGCCTAAAATCAAAGATATTAGAAAAGACGGATAAAAGAATGGTTAGAAAATAATGGAAATAAAGAAAATCCCAACATAGGAAAGAAATGGAATTTATGAAACAGATCCAAATAGAAATCCAAGAGATTGAAACCTCCACTGAAATTATATGCAACCGATTGAATGAAGGAGTGGATAGAATATCAGATTTTGAAGACAGAATTGCAGCCAGTTTTCATGAAAAGAAAGATATCATTAAAATAGCAAGAGACCATGAAAAAGCAATCCAACAGCTACAAGATGATGCAAAGAAGAACAACA
>NW_004955404.1:18484885-18569017 GCF_000276665.1 Chinchilla lanigera | reverse complement strand
ATAAGAATGTACATTTCTCTCAGCTGCATGTGGGAAATTCTCTAAAATAGACCATACACTAGTCCACAGAACATGATTAAGTAAATGCAAAGGAATTGAAATTACTCCATGCCTGTTATCTGAACATAGAGTAATAAAATTGAAAATTAATGGAAATGATAAAAATTCCATGAATACATAGAAATTAAATAACACCCTATTAAACAAACAATGGGTCACAGATGAAATTAAAGAAAAAATTAAAGAAAATCTACAACTAAACAAAAAAGCAGATACAACATACTGGAACTTATGGGACACAATGAAATAAGTCCTAAGAGAGAAATTTGTAGCAGTGAATTCTCACATCAGTTAAACAGAAAGAGCACAAATAAACAATTTAGTGTTGCACCTCAAGAGAGCAAGACAAGCCCAATGCCCATACAAGGGAGGAAATTATAAAGATCAGAGCAGAAATTAACACAATGAAGACAAAAAAGCAATACAAAGAATTAATGAGTTGAAGATTTAGTGCTTTGGAAGAAAAAATGAAATTGATAAATCTTTAGACAAGTTTATCAAAAAAAAGGAAATAAAAGAGTCAAATTTATGCACTGAGGAATTGAAAGGGTGAAATAACTACAGATCCTATAGAAATTCAAAAGATCATCAATACCTTCTTTGAAAATCTTTACCCTCATAGGATGGAATACATGGAAGAAATGGACAGATTCCTAGGTGTGTGTGAATTACCAAAGCAGAATCAAGAAGATATAAAAATTCTGAGTAAATGAATATCAGTTAATGAGATTGAAAATATAATTAAAAACTTACCAACAAAGAAATACCCAGGTTCTGATGGATTCATTGCTGAATTCTACAAGAAATTTAGAGAAGATTTCATGCCAATATTCTTCAAACTCTTTAATGAAATTGAGAGGGAAGCAATACCCCCTGAACCATTTCTAGAGGAAAGCATTAGCCTGATACCAAAACAAAAGAAAGACCCAATCATAAAAGAGAACTACAGGCCAATCTCCCTAATGAACATAGATGCAAAAATACTTCATAAGATGCTAGCAAACAGAATGCAGCAAATCATCAAGAAGATTATACACCATTACCAAGTGGGATTATTTCATGAATGCAGGGATGGTCTGCATATGCAAATCAATAAATGTAATACATCATATCAACAGAACCAAAGACAAAAATCATATGATCATCTCAATAGATGCAGAAAAAGCTTTTGACAAAGTCAAACACTAACTCATAATAAAAATCTACAGAAAATTGGAATAGATGGTCTTTATATCAATTTAATAGAAGTCATCTATGACAAACCAACAACCAACATCATGCTAAATGGATAAAGACTTAAAGCTTTCACTCTAAAATCAAGAACAAGACAAGGATGCCCACTATCACCACTCCTATTCAATATACTTCTGGAAACATTAGGCAGAGTAATTAGATTAGAAAAGAAATAAAAGGAATAAAGACAGGAAAGGAAGGAGTTAAACTATCACTATTCAAAGATGACAGGATACTCTACATAGAAGACCCCCAAAACTCCATGAAAAGACTTCTAGATTTAATAACCAAATTAAGTAGTGTAGCTGAATGCAAACTCAACACTCAAAATTCAGTAGCATTCCTGTCCATAAAAAATAACTCACTGAGAGAGAAATTAGGGAAACTACACCTTTCAAAATAGCATCCAAAAAAATGAAATACTTAGGAATCAATCTAACAAAGGAAGTGAAAGATCTATACATTGAAATTTACAGTACTTTGAAAAAGGAAATCAAACAGGAGATCAGAAAATGGAAAGGTATCCCTTGCTCATGCGTAGGAAGAACTAACATAGTGAAAATTGCCATACTCTCAAAATTATTGTACAGATTTAATGCAATCCCAATCAAAATATCATTAGCATATATCACAGAACTAGAGAAAACATTCTTAAAATTCATCTGGAACCAGAAGAGACCTAGAATAGCAAAAACAATTCTTGGCAACAAAGCCACGGCAGGAGGCAACACAATCCCTGATTTGAAATTATACTGCAAAGCTACTGTAATCAAATCAACATGGTACTGGCAAAAAGACAGACCTGAGTATCAGTGGAACAGAAAAGAAGATACAGACCTAACTACCAACCCACTCTGCCACCTTATATTTGACAAAGGAGCCAAATATGCTAAATGGAAGAAAGGTAGCCTCTTTAATGAATGGTGCTGAAGAAACTGGCTTTCCACATGTCAAAGACTAAAACTAGACCCATGTCTATCACCATGCACTAAAGTAAAGTCAAAATGGATCAAAGATCTAAATATTAAAACAGAAACACGAAATCCACTGGAAGAGAAAGTAGGTAGAAATCTTGAGGATATAGTTTTAGGCATAGACTTTATGAACAAAACCCAAGCTGCACAGGAAGTACTCCAAAGAATCAACAACTGGGATTTCACCTTATGAAAAAGCTTTTGCACAACATAATACATCACCAACATAGAGAAAAGACAACCCACAGAGTGGGAAAATTTTACCCATCAGTACCTCAGCCAAAGGACTTATATCTACAATATGTAAAAAATGAAAAAAATCTGATCCTACCAAATTTAAAGATCTAATACAAAAATGGAAATCTGAGATGAATACACACTTCTCAGATGATGAAATACAGATAGCAAATAAATATATGAAAAAAAATGTTCAACATCCTTTGTCATACAAGAGATGTAAATTAAGAAAACACTGAGTCCATCTCACCCTAAAAAGAATGGCTATGACCAAGAAACCAAACAATAACAAATGGCGGCAGGGCTGTGGGGGAAAAGAAATTCTCTTCCACTCTTATTGGGGGTGTAGACTCATATAAACACTGTGGAAATCAGTGTGGAGATTTCTCAAAAAGCTAGGATTAGAGGTCCCATTCAAGCCAACAATTCTCATTCTGGGTATTTTCCCAGAAGGGTTTAAAACATCATACCGCAGCAACATATGTACACCCATATCTATAGCAGCACAACTTATAATAGCTAAATCTTGGAAACCACCCAAATGTCCATCGATGGAGTAATGAATAAAAATAATGTGTTTTTTTTATACAATGGGGTACTACCCAGCTATAAAGAAGGATACACTTGAGAGTTTTAGAGGTAAATGCATGCAACTTGAGACTATACTCATAAGTGAAATAAATCAGACTCACATGTGTGGACATCACATTGTCTCCCTGGTGTGAGAAACTGGAGAGTGAATAAGGGCTGAAATATACAATACATGTTGGGAAATAGGAAGATACTCCTCAAAGGGAAAGTGAAAATAGGATGGGGGAAAGGAGAAAAAAGGCAGAGAAAAGAAAAGAAAAAAATTATACATATATATACACACTGAAGATAGTTAAAATAATTATACTACTATTTTCTATTAGATCATTAAAAAGAAAGGCTTGTGTTTATATGGTTTGATCAATTTTTTATTCCTACATCTTATAATCTGACAAGCTACTTTGAAGATAACAATAAGCAATGTTACTAACCATTGTTACACAATAAGCAATGTCACTAACCATTGTTACACTCCTACTATCTTGTTTTGAAACTTTGTATCTTATTGTTTTTTTTCTCTTTAAAATAAAAAAACAAAGAAAATATGGAAAGCAGACACAGCAGAGAAGCATTAGAAGCCAGTGAAGGAAAACAAATCTCCTTAAAAATATTGTTGATAAAGATCTTGTACTTTGAAGAAAAACTTGGAGCAGATTTATTGTGGAATACAGTGCTCTCATAAATAAAAAGGTAAGGTTCATAGCTTACTAGTTTAATATATATTAGTGGATGTGGCAAAATTTGGGCTTTGAGGTAAAGGAGATTTAGAGAGTGTGAGGGTAAATTGATGTTTGATGTTATCTTTTTAAGAACTTAACAGTTATGTGTTCATTCAGATGGCTTTTTCTATAGCAATAGAGTTGATTTCAACCCTGCCTTTCAGGTAAATATTTCATAAAATAATAAAATCATGTTGATGATGTCATCAAAACATCTATTTAATTTCATCTAAAATAGACAGTAGTCTCTGAGAATACAGTTGGTTTTTATTTTCCAGGTATACAAGGAAAGTTACAGTGTATTCTACAACTTCTGCTGTACAATCAAGGTGTTAAACTAGTCTCCCTTCCCTCTTCCTCCTTGCTTCTCTCCCTCCTCCTCTTTCTGCTCCTCCTCTTCTAAATATCTCCTTTCCTCTAAATCCTCAGGGATTTTTTTAAAAAGACTATAAGAAAGATTTGACATCTGAAAGAGGTTATAATATATTTGACCCCTAAAATATGTAAGACAGTGATGGAAATTTCAAGGAAACACAGCAAACAAAAACTCAGATTTTTGAAATTTTAATACATCTTAAAGGCCATATTTACAGATTTTTGCTTAAATTACCTTGGTAACAAAGCAGGTGAGTAGTTTCTTGTAAAATTTCTGCTATTTATAATGTATAATCTGGCCTTCATTTTTTCTTTATCCTAGAATTAGCCAACTAAGATATAAGGAAACAGATTCCTATCCAAAGATTTCATGTAAGTTACCTGACTTGCCTCACACAAAACTTTTAAAAATTCTTATGTTTACCATTCTGTTAAATATTTAATTTTAATAGGGAAATTGAAAATTGTTTTCTTTCAACTCACACCACCTCTTATTTTCAGGTATCCAGTTATATGGTTAACTGGATAACTGATGGATCTTCCTCATAAATACAGAAGATAAAATGAACAAAAGTACAGCATGGATTGAGCATGTTACACATTTAATTGTTTTCCCAAAATGAGAACTTAGGAAACTTTCCATTTCTGCATATCACAACTCTATTTCCTATAGCTCATAGGTAGAAAAGCTGAAATTTGTACCTAGCAATGAGGTGTTCAAGCTTGGCATCTTACTTAGGCTACCCAGCATCTGTGGATTTATGTCAAAGTATAAAAATGAACACTGCACAGTAACACAGAGAGGAAAGAATATTCAGCCTCCTAATCATTTACAGAGTGTGAGATGTAACTGAGGTGTAGTTAATGTTATGTTTGGTCTAAGTTCTAATTAGGATGAAATTATATAGTACAGTACTTTTTATAGAGCCCAGAGGGAAGTCTCTTCCACTGAACTTGACACTTGAGGTTACAGGGATATAGTAGTTGAATACCAGTAATTGGTCACTTTCACAGAGTGTATCAAGAGAGATCAAGGATCAGAATGTAGCAAGAGAAGCATCTGAAGTTAGACAATCAATAAAAGTTTATTGAGTACTCCAAGATATTTAATCTATACAGGGCCATAATAAACTAGAAGTCAGTGTGAAACAAGAGGAAACAGGATTTCAAGACACAGGAGAGAAAGCATTTGAGATTAGAACCATGAATGGCTAGAAAAGAAAACAAGACACTGGTTAACTAAAGGATATGGATTTCATCATGAGATGTAAAGTAATGTGAGGTTTAAAGTTAATAGAGAACAATCAATGACCCTGTTTCAAATCACCTCTGCTTAACAGCCTGCTGATAGGGATTTGGCTATATTCAAAAAAGAAAAGCTACCAAACCAAACTGGTCCATTTAAAATAGTCAGAAAAAGAAAGTTGTATTAGTGAAAAGTATAGTGCATTTGAGGGTGTTGTTTTTTTTTTTTCTTTTGCTATCCTAGCTTGCTTATCACAGCAAATTTGAAATGCAATCAAAATTCTTGATTTTTGTTCCCTACATAAAAAATAAAATACACCATAAAATGTACAAATTTAAAAAGATTAAAGAAAGCTTTTAGGGGGCTGGGGATTTAGTGGGGGCTGGGGATTTAGCTCAGTGGCACAGCGCCTGCCTGGCAAGCGCAAGGTCATGAGTTCAATTCCCAGTACCAGAGAAAAACCAAAAGACCACCTATCTGTCTGGGCTGGGGATTTAGCTCAGTGGCAAAGCGCCTGCCTGGCAAGTGCAAGGTCATGAGTTCGGTTCCTGGTACCGGAGAAAAACCAAAAAAAAATAAAACAAAAAAAACAAACAACACGTGTCATTTTATGTTTACCAGATTTTTAACACCTTTATGAGGATTAGATCACACTTGCACAAAATATATTATTATGATATCAAAGTCAAGTGGCAAGGACATCTTAAGTAATATACCTAGATTGTTCCCTTATATATCTGATCCTGTAGAATGTTCTAGAAATGAAAATAAATTCTACTTGTCTTCTTACAAATACATTACAGAATAAATATTTTCCCATGAGCTTTTAAAGAAAGACTGATTTTAATTATATTCACTTACTATGCAAATTAGGTTTGAATCAGGCTGCTCATTAATATTATATCTGAGGCAACAAAATAAACACACCATGTAAATTTATTAAACATGCTTAAAGTACTGAGATATTACAGAATGTGAGTTTTTTAATTATGACACAAATTAACACATTGTCTTATTACTTGATATAATGTTTCTTGTTAGCTGATGTAAATACTTGCAAATATCCTGCATTTGCAGTTTCTTTTCCTTTGTTGACATTAACATGAAAAATCTCTTTATAAAGTTCATTTTCATTCACAATTGTAGATTAGTCCTGAACGGTTTTCCTCATTACGTGTGAATCATTAATCATACACGATGAATGCACATCACTTTTTGTTCTCTAGAAGGATGGGTTTTGTGAGAAACACTCATTATCATAAATCTTTCCAAAAGCTCCCCTAACAGCATCCAATAACTTTTGTAACATCAGTGAGTGAAACGTAAAGTGTACTCTTCCGCCAGCCTTTATATCTGCAGCTATTGTCATCAATTTTCATAAAGACAATTTTGAAAACAAGCATGTAAATACAAATATCCTTATCATTAGTACTGAAGGACACATTTTTACACTTCTAATGCTTTTCTCCTGTATAGGATTATTTTTTGCCCTTTCTGTTTTTTTTCCTCCCTACCTAATGTCATTAGAGACTTATGCTCAGTAATTATTTCTTTCTGTCTTGGTAAAACAAATTTTCAGTATTTTTTCAACTTTAGATTTAGAGTATTTTTAAACATTACATCAAAGAAAGATGGAACATAATTTGTTTTGAAAATTGTAGGACCATCAGAAATGAATGAATAAGGACAATGTGTTTTATATACACACAATGGAGTACTACTCACCCATAAAGAAGAAAAAATTGAGTAAAATCTATCCATCTTGAGACCATATGCTAAATGAAATACATCAGACATGTGAGATAACACATCATGTGGTTTCCCTTACATGAGAAGCCCTACATATAAATAATTATGGAACAAAGTCAAGCACAGATGAGAGAAAACTGTAAGATAGACTTTGTGGAGATGAGAGAGGATCTAAGTTTGGGGGAGAAGCAAGGGTGAGGAGGAGAAGAGAACGGGAAAAGGATCATGGTGCTGTATTCTCACACACCAGCTCCCCAGGATGAATGCGATTATTATGCATCACAAACATGCACTGATAACAAAAGGAAACACTAGCAGAAAGAAAACAAAAATCCTTTTATCATTCTATGGGAATTTGATTAAGCGTTTTTAATGTATCTACTTTGGGCAATTTAAGCCCTGAAACTGATCAACTCTGAAGAATTTAGCATGTGAAATTCTCATCAGCATGCACAAACTCTATGCGTAAAAGATGGATTTCTTCTTAACCATCTGTGCTGTCATCTCCTTGCTGTCTCCCAAAGTGCACCTGGCCTCAGCCTTCTTGCTAAATTATCCTGAAGAACACGGTGAATATTCATAAAATGAAACACAGTAGATTTCACAGAAAGCCAAAAAGAAAATAAAGACAATCTCACAAAAACTTATCATAGTCATGTTATTAGACTGCACTTCAGAATTTTCTAAAACTAATTTCCACTTATAAGTTACCTAATTTTGGTCTCTACTCTTTATGGTAACCTTAGTTAATAACAGGTCCAATTTCTAGGAAGACTGAGATTGCTTAAGGCATAAAATAAGGAATGCATTTTCCCGTTTGTGTTATTTTGTTTCCAACTTGAACTAGAGAATCATCATCAAAATGATGAAAGTGTCAAGTTCTAAAATTTTCTACAATTGAGATGCGTATACCAAAAATGATTGTTGAGTCTGATGAAAAATCATCAGTAGGAAGTTTTCAAGATTTCCGAGTACTTCATAATTGTAATAATAGTTCTGTAATAAATTTGCTGGATGTCTCTAGCTATGACTTCCATACTATTTTGAGTTTTAGCTTTATTGATTTTTTAAAGTCCAGATAATAATGGGTAAGGCAGGTTTTTATAGCTCTATTTTATAAATAAGCAAAATGAGACTTGGCAGGCTATGTTACTAAATTATGATACTCTACTAAATAACTGGCTCAGGATGAAATTAGAAATCAGATTTGTCTATCTTCTAACCTAGCTTTTTCCTCTATATGTCTTTTTATTGCTTACTTTCCATTATCTTAGCCTTGAAATTAAACAGCTGGCTTTAGATTCTTTCCACAAATAAACATAAAAATAGTCTAGACATAATAGGTTGTGGTGATCTCCAGCTGATCAATCACATGGAACATATCACAAGGTAATTTTTCTGTATTTTATAAGACAAATTTCTACTTTCACATAGAAACTGACTTTGAGTGAATTGTATTAGCAATTCTGATGTTCTCAGTCTTTATAACTAGAAAATATATGTTAGTAATTGCAATTATTAACATGCAATGCATGAATGCATTGAAATGAATTTTTATGAGTACTTCTATTTTCAGGAGATTGTTTCAGTGATTATGTAATTCAATTGGTACTAAATATTTTTTAAGAAACAGTAAAATATGATGTGCTGATAGTACTTTTTTACCTATTATAAGGAGTGAAATAAAATGTTATTTAGAGGTCTTTCAAAGACACATTACAATATATATCATATATAACATACATATAGATACTTGATAAATTAAAAATCAAATCTTAGAAATTATTAAAACTTGTTATGTGTTTGGTTTTAAAACTTAACTCATCCTTCCAAATACATTGGCTACATATTTATTTTTAAAAACTATTAAAATTATAAGTTTTTAGATACATTATGAACAAGTTATAACATTTATTTAATTGAAAATATAGCCATGTTATAAAATAAAATATCAAGCTGACTTTATCCTCAAAGTAAATATCAGTAATTTTGTAGTACAATAGGGAAAATTTTAAAGTAGTAAATTCAAAGCTTCAGATTTTAAAAGATCAGGAACAATAACAATAAACTTTCATACTAGTAACACATCACTATGGTGATGATAATTCAGAGCAAATCCTAAGAAAATGATGATCATTCAGGCAATAAATACTGTTGCAAGTACTGTTGTCTTCCCACTTCTGGACAGGGTGCTTGAGGATCTATCAATGTGTCAAGAATTTCTGTGAGCCGCTGGAAGCAGAGTCCCCACCAGTTTCTACCCTGTAAACTCACCAAGCTGAGATAAGAAGGGAGAAGTACACCTGTTTCTTTATATCCATGAATAATTCAACAGCAGCCTTGGGTGGATTTGCAAAGTGTGATTCAGCTTAAGCTGCCTGCACCTCTTCTCAAAGTTGCTCACAGAAGTACCTGTAATGACAGAGAAGTATGGGCACTTATTTCTAGAAGGTGAAAAATGGAGCTCAGAGATTCTCAGGAATCGTTGTATTTCTGTGACAATTGTATTTTCATAACAATTCCACGTTAGCAATGTCTTACATTTGACTAATTTTAAAACAATTTAAATATTCACTTACAGCCTTAATCCCCTCCACTTTCATGATTGATACCTCAGAAGAATGCAACCATGAAAATCCACTTGTGAAGTATCATCTTAAGGTTGACCTTCAAATATATTGAACTCTTAAATTAGGTTTAGGGTTTCCAGGGCTTATAAATTTGTCTCCATTTTCATAATTTTAAAATGTAAACATTACAGTGTGAAATTATATCTTTGAAAAATATGAAATATTCATGAGCATACTTTGTTTCTTTTCAAATAAATTTTAAAGTGCCCTTGTTGAACAATATGCGTGATTTGTGCTAATCAGGATCCCAGTGACACAAACCCTAATACCATAATCCTGAATGCTGAAATCCTCAATGGTCAAAATTTCTTCTATTATTTTCATTTTTATCAACTTACATTTGCAATAAGAACTACTTTATTATATGAATATTAATATTGGTACGTATACATATCACAACTTGATCATTTTTATTCTCATCCTCCAACTTCTACCCTTATTATGGCCTTATCTAGATGTTCCCTCAAAATCTTATGTGCTTATAGGTAGGGGTTTTGGGAAATATGGATCATGCATGAGTGCATAATTATGGGACTGTGATAAGTGGATTAGTACACTGATTGGTTTAGCACAGCTCTGGGTACAGATAACACGAAGGTCCACCCTGGAATGAAAAGGGAAAGGAAGACGTTTTGTTTTCTGCCTCCTGTCTGCCCTGCCATGGACTGTTTCTCTTCTACCATGGCCTCTGCCATGCTGCTGTGCCTTGCAGCCATTCAACTACAGACCAAAACCTCTAGAAACTGTGAGCTAAAATAAACCTTTTCTCCTTTAACTTATCACTGTCACGTATTTTGTCCAAGCGACAAGAAAGTAACAATCACCTTCCCCTCTCCATCTTTCCACAGTTTTCCTTTCCATCTTCAGTTACCTCCCTGTTTCCCACCACTCCTTTTATTTTGCTATTTAAATTATTTATATTTTGGTTGTCTCATATAAGAGAAACTGTATGATATTTGTTTAGCCTTCTTTTCCTGATTTATTTCATTTAGTATTATGATCTCACAGTGTATATATATTTTCCTGTGACTAAATCTTTTATGACTAAATCCTATGACTCTATCCTCCATGACTAAATTGTACTCTATTGTGTACATATAACACATTTTCTTCATCCATTTATCTATTGATGGGTATGTAGGCTTATTCTTGTTTTGTTAGGACCTGAGCTACATCATTTGCTTATTTATTTGGGATCACTGTATTCTTTATATGTCAGCATTTGTACCTATAAAATTCCCTTTTAGAAATGCATTCATTGTGTCATCAATTTTGGAATGAGAAGCTACTGTTGTCATTCTATTGTAGGAATTGTTTAATTTCTTCCATGGTTTATTCTGTGGCCCACTGATTGTTCAACAATGTTCTGTTTCATTTCCATGTGTTTGTATGATTTCTGTGGTTTCTTGTGATTTCTCATTTCATTCTGCTATGATCTAACAGTATACAAGAGATTAGTTCAATTATTTTGTGCTTATTTAAGGCTGTTTAATGGCTTAAGATATAGTCTGTATTGAAGAATGTTCCAGGTGCTGCTGAGAAAAATTGCTGCATGAAAACTATATTGCTACCTATTAAATTCATTGCTTTGATGATGTGGTTAAACTTTTATGTTTTTGTTTACCTTTTTTGGTATGATTGACCTAGCTATTTGTGAGAGGGGAGTAAGAAAGTCCACTATTATGATTGGACTTGGATCTACCTGTCTTTTTATGTGCAGTGGGTTTTGTTTAATGAAAGTGTTTTATGAATAACAATTGACAATTATTAACTCTTCCTGTTTAATTTTTTTTCTTCTAAACTATGTGGTCAGCTTCTTTGTCTCTTCTTATCAGTTCTGACCAGTTTTAGCTGTAATCTCACTTTGTCTGAAAATAAGATACTCCTGCTTATTCTTAGGCTCCAGTTGCATGGAGTTTTGTTTTCCATCATTTCATTGTCTGACTATGTGGTTTTTAGGATGAGGGACATCTCTCACAGGCAACATATATTTGAGTATTGCTATTTTTATTCAGTGTGCTAGTCTTTCTGATTGGGGAGTGAAGATTATTTATAATGAATGTATAAATGAAAGAGTTATATACAGAACTTTGTCATGGTATTAAATTTCTAGGGATGATTATTTTTTTCTTTTTTTTACTCTCTATTCTACCAGTTAGATGTATTCTTTCCTTTGGGCTTTATGACTATGTTGGCCTCACTGCCTTTGCTTAGAATTACTCAATTCCTTTCTGTAGTGCTGGTTTGGTGGATATGAATTTCTTTGGTATTTTTTCTCATGGGCAATCTTTATTTCTCTCTAAGTTTTTCAGGGCATACTAATGTGGACTGATAATTGCTATCTTTCAAGGTTTGAAAAACTTCAAACTCTCCACGCCTTTAATATTTATGATGAGAAATCTGTGGTTACTCTGATAGGATTGCCTTTATAAGTTACTTGATGTTTCTTTTCTAACAGAGTTAGTGTTCTGTCCTTGTCCTGAATTTCTGGGATTTTAACTATGATCTGTCATTGAGATTTTAATTTCATGACTATTTCAGATTCTATATACCTCATTCACTGGATAATCACTTCTTTCCCTAGATTTTCAATTTTTTCTGGTATGCTTTCGATAAATAAAATTTTTATAATTTTGTGTTGTCTTCTAGCCTTTGCTTAACTCCTATAATTATTAATTAATTAATTAATTAATTTATTTATTTATTTTGTGGTACCGGGGATCGAACTCACAACCTTGCACTTGCCAGGCAGACGCTTACACCACTGAGCTATATCCCCAGCCCTATTAGTTTATTTTTAAGTCCTCAAGCAGCTGTTCAAAATTTGTAATGCATAAAGCCTGAATTCTAAAATCCATAAAATCACAATTCTATAAAACTTTATCCCAAACATTGCAATCCTGAAAGCTGAAATCCTCAAAACAGCAATTCTCACAAAAACTAAAAACAAGAATAGAAAAATCTAGGGTAAGTGACTGACGTACTGAGATAGAGCAATGACAAATTTTTCAGTTTAAAAATGCATTTTTTATCTTTATCATTCCTTACACTAAGGAAATCCCAGATATCTTCAGTGAATTAAAGGTACATTAACTTGGAGAAGCCAGTGAAGTTACTGACTGGTTTGAAAATAATTATGTTCATGTTAGAGCAAGGAGTCATACCAATGGTGTTGCTGTTTTATCTCTAATATTTTTTCTGCCAAACCTGTGGTTTATGTCAGAGGATATGAAGAATGTATTTCAAAAACCAAAGACAAAATAGAAAGCATGGCACAAAAGGTGGAAAATGTAATAAGAAAGCTCATGACTTGGCAAATTTTCAAAAAAAATTTAAAAAACTGTATCAACCAGGCATGGTGGCATTTGGTTCCCTTCCACCTCTGTACAGGCTGAGACAAAAAGATCACAAATTTGAGTCCAGCTTGGGAAAGTAAAGCAGATATCTTATCTCAAATTTTAAAAGGACTGGGACTCAATGCACAAGCTCCTGAGTTCAGTCCTCAGCATTGTAACAAAAGTAATGAATGTAGAAAATGAAGATGAATATATTTCCTAGTAGAGTTATGCTCTGAAAGAAAAAATACAAGGTATTCATTGATTTCCAAGGGAAAATAGTTGTCTGCAATAATAGCAGAGCCTTATTCCAAAATCCTAAGGACCTCTGCTATTTTTCACCTGTGGGAGCTTGCCAGAGACTCCAAAGAGCATCCCTTCCTGCCACTGACACTTGAAGTACCATAGAAGCTGCTGGATCAAATGGCCACAATGGGCCAAGAAACCTAGGCAGCAGGCTGGGACTTCTGCAGAGCTTGCTCTTGTTCTGGGCTACACTCAAAATTAGCACCTTTCTGAGTTACTCAGTAAATGCCTGGGAGTAACATAACCAACTGAGCAATGTGTCACTTCCAAAATCCAAATAGCCCCACTAGGCACTGTGCCTCTTTTTTTGTGGTTATAAGAGGGGCCAGAAGTGACAATTTATCCTTTATCTTAGAAGGGATATCTATGTATGTACCACACCACTGGAATCCAATACATTTCACTGAGGTAGAAAGACTTTGAAATTTAGTTGGATTTCTTTCCCACTCTCTGGGATGCAAATGTTTCACCAGTAAGTTCAAAATGGGTGCTACTTCCTGCTCACCTGGTCCAGTCATCATAATGTCATCTATGTAATGTCCCAGTGTGATACCTTATGGAAGAGAAAGGTGATCAAGATCCCTGCAAACTAAGTTGTAACACAGAACTAAAAAGTAAATACACCTCTGCAGTAAAACAGTAACGGTGTATTCCTGCTCTTGCTGGCTGAATGCAAATTGCTTCTGGTGGGTCTTACGGATAAGTATGAAAACAGGGCATTTTCCAAATCAGTACTGCATACTAGGCACGAGGGTATGTGTTAATCTCAAGCTAGAAAACCATGTTTTGTACATCAACTGCAGCTGAAGTCACCATTTCACGAAGCTTACAAAAAATCCACTACCTTTCTCCAAGATCCATCCATCTTCAGCACAGACCAAATAGGATGTGCTGGGAAAGACCAGCCCTGCCACTTTCGAGTCCTTGAGAGTGGTACTAACCTTTGGAATCCCTCTAGGGATGTGATATTGTTTTTGATTTACTGTTTTGCCAAGTAGAAGCAATGCAAATGGCTTCTACTTATCCTCCCCCATCAAAACAACCCAAGGTATAAAGAGTTTAGGGAGCCAATATGATGTTTCTCCCAAGTACTCTATCACAGTTATGCATTCTGGAACTTGAAAATGACAACACACTGAATTTGGAGAAATACTGAATCCAATGTGAGTCAGATTTTGGCTAAAATTCCATTGATCACCTGCCCTCAATTGTCCCCTACTCTTACTAGAAGGCCACAGTGATACTTTGGATCCCCTGGAATCAGTGCTACTTCAAAATCATTCTCCAGAAATCCTACAATTGTCCAAGCATCTCTCTCCAACATACGGTTACCCTGATCAAAGACCCCAGGTCCCTTTGGGTAAGGATGGGGAAAAGACTGAGAGCATAACTTTTTGGTAGCTGGTATATGAGGCTCATTCTCAAGGGGGTTTGGTCTCCCCTTCATTTAAGGGTCATAAGACAATAAGCTAGATCAAGTCTGAAAACTGGTCAAGGATAAATGATTCTCTTTTGCCATGATTTGGGGTAGATTTCTCTTCATATGCCCTAAAATTTTTCTCATATAAATCAAGTAAAAATCCAATAGTCTTCTTACATATTTTACTGTTTCTCATGTGGAGGCCTGGTTTCATGATATCCACTTGGAGCTCCAGTTTACATGGAAAATCCACTCCAGTGTTTCCATTTCTCTGATCTTGGAATCTTTTCATCAGCAGTAAACCAAGGAATATTAAACGTCTCTATGTTTATTCACAGTGGACTCCCTTTTGATCCACACTTCAGGCAACCAAGAAAGTAAATCACTAACACTTTTATTTTTAACTCCAAAAGCTACAACATTAAACTCATAACCTCTGCTTAATGGGCTTATATTGAGAAGCTCAATCTCCAAGTGTATGTTTCTGAAACCATTATCACACACCCTTAAAATCCATCCCCATGCTTGTCCTTCAGACCTCTCCTTGTAAGAATTAGAAAACTCAAAAAGTTCTTTGGGAGTATAGTAGACCTCCTCATGGGTGCCCTTGTCTATCCCACGTTTAGGAGACCTCTAAAATATGTCTGTCTATGGGCTAGAAGCAAAAGTGAATGGTGAGGGAGAATCTGGAGAAGTGTCAGCACTGTCTTTCTTGGTAGCTGCATGGAGGATGATTATAACTTCTTCTATAGACAACCCAGGATTAATTTCCTAAGGTGTAGGAGAGGTCAGTACCACAGTAGTTGGGAACAGTATGCCTCTAAATGTGGGGAAATCTCTTCCTTGGCAAAATAGTTTCTCGAGTATTTTGGGGTTCAATATTCCCAGCTTAATCAGATTCTTCCCAAACTCCTCCATCCCCATGTAGAGGATTCCATTCTTTTCTGATCAACAACCTTATATTCTGTTCAGATAGGCTTCAAGGTCAAGCATTAAATTTATCCTCTAATTCAACCAAACAAATTGTGAGGACCTGTGTTTGTTCTTCTTCAATTTCAACTCTATGACCAAAGACAAGAAGATTCTTCTTCAGGACACACTTAGAAAACTTTAGATCCTTCGTGCATGGCTGGAGGTGGGGACTGAATCTTTGAGCTCCCTATTTTCCTTTATTTAATCTGTCTTCATATTTATAAGATTCCCGATCATTTATTCATGTTTAGAGCTCATGATTTTCCTTTACTAGTCTGTCCAGAGATGTTAAGAGCAATCAGCCAGCATCATAGCTCCCACTTTCCTAAAAATGATCAGAAATATTATATATATAGTCACTAAGTTCCTTGCATCACACAAGTGGTGAATTTAGAATATAAAGTAGACCTATGTTTCACATTACTTTAAACCATTCACACCATGGATTATCAGTACTCTCCCCATCACCAGAAGAACAGACTGTGGCAACTTTCGGTCTCATGAAATTTGAGACCCAACTCAAGGAACTGCTACATGGAAGGTCTTCTAAGGCGACAAATGATGGGTTTAATTTCAATCATGTTGACCCAGTGAGCTTAATTTCAATTTAATTTTTAAATTTTAAATTAAAAATTAATTTAAATATTGTTGACTTCTTTTTTACTCTTTACATTCATAGGATATGAAAATGGAGAAGTTCAGCAAGTGGCTGGAACGTTCTTGTAAAATCAAAAACAAAGGTGTGATATAAGTTCAATGACTATAGCAATAGTAATTGTAGCTAGTGATAGACCTTGGATACACAAGTGGTATTATCAAATGAAGGGTTATGAAAGGACAAATGGAGGAACATTACACGACACTCATATTTTAAGAGCAGGATGAGAATGAAGCACCTGCAAAGAAGAATGAAATGTTTTGAAACTCGCCCACCAGAAACTGCTATCCTGAACAAATAAACATTGTCAGCCACACAGAATTTCCTTGGAAAGATGCTCATGTGTTTAAGTGACAGCATCACTGCTCAAAACACATTATTAGTGCCTCTTTCATCTCATCTCTAGACCAGCAGAATTTTCTTTTTAATATGTTCAGTAGTTGCAAAACTTGATTCTTTGACAGCAAATTTGTTCCTTTATAAAGAGCTCAGACGTCAAGGAGATATAACTGCCCAGTAATAATCTTTATTTTCCATCAGTTGTATTATAAACTGAGGGTAAAGGTGATTTCAATATGAGTTAAAAATTAAAAATAAATGTCTATATTTTAATGATCTTCAAAAAATATGTTGTCTCCACAAAGGACACCTGTGAAAGATATAATAGCATTTTTAGAAAAATAGTAAAACTTTATATATGACTATCTTAAATAATCTGACCTCTAAAAATTACTGAATCTGCACAATTTATTGTGGTTTCAGATTTTTATGCAAACCTATCGACTGTCTTATTGAGATTAATGACTCAATGTAAATGCAGACTTTATTTTAAATTTTCACTAAAATTCTTGCTTCCCTTTACATCTTTGAACTTATTTATTGCTTTTATATTACTGACTACTCTTAACGTGCATGAATTATCTGTTTTATAAAGACATTGAGAAGGAGCTACGTCACCTGTACTAATAGTAATAGCTCCTGGCAATTTGTTTTCTTATTTCTATATTAAATTCTTTCCCCTGCTCTAATTTAAATGTGTTTACAATGTAATTCACAATCAATCTAACAGATTTGTATTTATTTTAGACACACTAAGGTATATTGATCATCTATATTACATATCAAGATACCAATGAATTATGTTTAATGGCAAGAGAAAATTAGAATGAGTTATGATTTCTTACTGGATCAGTGCATAAAATATGTTAAAGGTGGCACTGAACTGCAAGTCTTTATATCTGTAAGTGAGATGGTTAGGCAACAAAGTCATCATTTTTCCATTTTTAAGGAGCTGTATGGATGATATCTAGAATTCATAGAACCTGAGGAACAAATTTAGAGATTTACAGTTCTAGTACTCTAAACAGAGCCATATAGTCTAGGCAAGTTCTGTTGTTACTGTAAAAGGCAATTGTATTCATGAGACTGCCTTCTTAATTCTAAATTATTATCAAAATAATTCCTAGAAAAAGTATCTATTGCAATTTTGATTTTAGCCTCTATGCTCATTTTTTGTCATATAAACATTTATTGAAGTCAGTATATTAAACATTAAAATGTATTTTAATATGACATCAGATAATATAACATGGATTTAGAATGATTTCCTTAGTGTAAAAAGATTGTTAAATGGAAGATTGCAGATTAACACTAAGTGTGATCAAAACTATAATGAATGTTCAAAAAACTTTTAAAATTTATTGCAGTAAAAGGCATATTACTATTAATCACCTTCAAAATACTTCCCCTAGCTTTAAACACATGTATCCTGTCACTCCTACCACTTTTAGAAGGAGTTCTGAAAGTCCTCTTTCCTACATTTAATTGTGCTGTTCTGGATGCCTCAGTTTCCTGAGCTGATTCAATTCACTTACCTTTCATGGTCGTTTTGACTTCTGGGGAGCAGCCAGAAATCTCATGATGCCATATTCCATGAATGAGGTAGATGATGGCACACTGCAAAGTTTTTGACAGAAATTGGGGTGAACATAAGTGGCAGACTGCTTCAGGAAGGGGCAAGGATAGAATTGTGTGTTTGAGGTAAGTGGAAATACTTTGAAAGGGCTGAATGGCAATGTGTCTTTTACTGTATAATTTTTTATTTAAACACTTGCCATATTTTTAATCACGCCTCTAAAACTGTCTGGCATTCACATCACAGTGCTTTGTTATAATAGATTATGAAGTTTGTATTTGGATATGTTAAAATGAAGACCATTAGATCCTATTAGAAAGACTCCTGATTGGTTAAAAGGTTGGACTAAGTGAATGCTAAAGCTCCTCACATAATTTACTCTGAACCAAATCCATTAGAATTCCACTGAACTTACTTCCAAAACCCAGTGCAAGGAAAATCTTATAGCACATTAATTTAAATGTTGTGTTTAAATGCTCTGAACTCCCAGATTATATCTAATTCTTCTACTTAGCTCTTGAAGAGCATTCAGAAGACCCTTACAACTGCCCATGAAACATGATTGGATTGTGAAATCCTTTAAACTGTCTTCTATCACTCTCCTTCAACAAAATGAAAAATAAATACAAGGAAATGATAGGAAAGCACTCAAGGGTAAAGGGCAACTGGGATGTGGGAAAAGAGAAGGGAAAGAAGGAGAAATTGTGTATGTATGTATATGCAGGATAGTTAACATGGCTGTTCTACTGTCTTCTATTTCTTTGCTGAAAGAAACTGTCAATGAGTCCTGGGTTGATCAATATTGCATGTCTATATCTGTTTTCATGAGAAACCACTTTGAAGATATCAGTATGTAATACAACAAGCATTGTTAATTCCCTACCACTTTGTTTGTAACTCCGTATTGTCTGTATTGTTCTTTTGCTATTTTGTAAAATGTTGTCTGTCTGTTAATGTTTTCCTCCTTTTATTTTTAAAATAAAAAAAACAAATTATTGTTTCACATGAGACAAGAATAAATATAAACACAGTTTGTTAAATGAAAAAGTAAAAAAAAGAAATGATGGAACTTTGGTACCATTTACCAGTGATGTGTATTTTAGCTCAATCACTAGATACTTGATTGTGATAAATCTTTACGTTTCAGGGCTGGGGATTTAGCTCAGCGGCAAAAGCGCCTGCCTGGCAAGCGCAAGGTCTTGAGTTCGGTTCCTGGTACCGGAGAAAAGCCCCCCCACCAAAAAATAAATCTTTACGTTTCAGTACCTTCCACTGCATACTTGCAGATGCTCTTGTACATGTCCTGACTTACCTCTCTGCCACATCCAGCGCAGCTCCTGAGACTCCAGAGGAAGGATAGTGGAGGATGAATAAATGAAAACAAAAGTCAGAATGCAGAAAGCTGAGGTCAGGTGGCGCCCCCTCTCCTGATGGGAGAAAGGAACTGCCTGAGGACTGCAGTGTGCTTATTCATACAGTCAGCAGAAGGTTGATGGCAGGTGGAGCCCTTTCTGATAGGACAGAGGACTGCCAACAACTGCAGCACATTTACTTATACAATCAGCATAGGATGCTGTTTACATAGAATTTAAGGAGAAGGTAATATCTGGAACAGGAAAAGGATCTAAACTTCAACCAAACATCATGTCTTGGTGGTTACATGGAGAACAAGAGAAGAGCTGTCTGTATTATCCCAGGGGAAAGCCAAGTCACTTTGTGCATCAGCTCCTTGAGATTCTTATACTTCTCATGGGAACCTGCAAAATTCATGAGAAGCGGTGACCTTGTCCTAGATGCCCAAGGTACAAGGAGCTTTACTCCCAACACCTCTCCTTTTCTGGCTGTCCATCTCCAACTACTAGATGTTATTTCATAGTCTATCCTAGAGATTAGACTACAGGATATTCCATAGACTACTCTACAGTCACTTAGGGGTCTTCTAACCCATCATCTCATATTATTGGATGTTATATAGGAATAAACTCTGTGAAGATGAAGAAAATATTTGGTGCTTATATTCTTCTACCTTGAAAACTCTGTGCACTTATACCATAAACACACATCTTAATCAGAGCCACAGGACTTCCTCTGCACAGTCCTTCGCAGGCTGTGGAGTCATCAGAGCTCACTGTTGAGGCACATTAATAATGCCAAATCATCTGCCTCCACATAGTTGCAGAATGAAATCCTGTGATTAAGAATACAAATGCAACAACAAAGGACTAAAAGTCCGTGGGATGAAGAAAATGTTTGGTGCTTATATTCTCCTAAGTTGAAAACTACCAGGTCAGGCTTGATTCACTACTAAATAATGAATTGGAAGCAAGTGAGTAATCCTGAGCACCCTGATGCCAGCATGTGACGTGCTTAATTACTGGAACACTAAATTGCAGAAGTGAATTATTGTGTTGCTAGCTTTCTGAGGTTATTAAGGGCAAATAATTCCAGCCTTTTGGTAAACAAAGAGCAAACACATTGTACAGCTTAAATTATATACCAGACACCATGTTCATTTCATCCCTACAACTTAAAACAAGATTAATACTACTGAATGGTCTTCAGACACATCCATGAACCACATCCGTGATAAAACACAATACCCACATGTTGTTTTTAATTTCCTTGAGTTTATTATTGCAGTTAGTTTTGTTTTGGAACACGGACTCCATTTTTTAATCAGTTGCCTAAATTTTCTAGTTGCTGAATCTCAAATTTCCAGCCACTTTTATTGACTACTGATTCCCTTTTTCCTATCTCCCCATGTGAAAGACTCTGCTCCAACAGTAATTCCATGAAGCCTCATGAGCCGGCCTGCACTATGTTGAACCTAAGAATCATTTGGAGGAATAGAATGTGCTTTGGTAACAACCTCCAAATTCTGGGGAGTTTCTTTCTATGAATATTTTTCTCTTGCATAATACAAGTTCAGTGGGAGTTAGTAATGGAGCCCATCACCCTGTGTGTGCTCAGCAGAACACAGAATTCATACCTTCATAGAAGATTTCGTGAGTCCTATAGCAGGTAGAGAGCATGTTGCAGGGTTTTATCATGGGAATTGTTTTTGTCTAAAATTCCACACATTGTTTCTGCTAATATCTTCTTAGACAAGGCGAACAGCAATATGTTTGAGTTCAGATAGAGCGAGGAAGTGCAATCCTACTATAATCCATAAGGAAGAAAGATATAATGCTGTTGGACAGCCTCATCACCTGCCGTACCACACTATAACCAATCAAACCAACAAGGGCTCCCCTCCCCACATACACGCATACAGTGTGCACTCTTGCTGTTTCTCTTTCCTGTGTCAGCTAGTGGGTAAGAGGGCATATTTCTGTTACATGAAATCATCTCACTTCTTGCAACAATGAGGCAGTTACTAATATCTGCTCTTCACAATTCAGAGAACTGAGACATACAGAACTCAAGCTCCTTGCACAGAATCACACACCTGCACTACTGAACCCAGCATTCAAATTCCAATCTTTTGGGGCTTAAAACTCTCAGTAATTATCCAATTTCTGCAAGAAAATTTTTCAAATTCTTTGATGTGCTGTGCATGGTCCTTTAAGACTATCTCTTTAGAACTCTGGCATCATTTCTTCTTGCTTTCATGCCTCAAGCCTGCCATACAACTACAAGATTTCTTTGAGGTTTCTTCCTTTGTGCCTTTATTCAGGTGTCAATCCCATTTTGGACTATTCTTTCCTGTCCTCCTGACAAACATGAATCTAATTTTAAGTTGTATTTTGCAAATCCAGGCTTTTTGAAGATTTTTCTAGTTTTTTTTTTCATTTTTATACCAAAGCTAAATAACCTATCTATTCATTACATTTCTTTGTACCTGTGCATACTTTGATCACGCTAATCTTTGTTGCATTTACTGTCTTTTGTACCTTGTCACTATTATACTCAGGGCACCTTGGGGATACATCGTCTTTACTTTTATAGCTGAGCACCTGTGTGTCTGTGTTTATGATTAATACATAGGCTTTATTGGTTGTTGAGTGAAAATAGAGTAAACATGTGGTAGGGTGATGAGGTACAGACTCTGGAGCCAGACCGTCTCAATTGGAATCCTGCTTCCTCCATTACCACTCTCTGACATTTCTCAAATTTTCTTCCCTGTGTTTCAGTTTCTTAATTTGTAAAAGCTAGAAAACAATGTAATCTTTCAGTAGTTCTGTTAAGGCTATTGTGAGGATTAAAAGGAGTTTTCTCAAGCTATTCATTAAAAAGTAATAGTGGTGATGCTCATAGTGGTTATTGTACTTCTAGTAAAAGAGATCATCTTTTTCCAATACTCTGAAGTCATTATAAATCTATGTCTTTAGAGAAGACTTATTTTAAATGACAATGGATCAAAGTTGCCAAAATGGGTAAATAATTACAATTATATTCTTTATTTAATGCATTCAGAAGACATTAGAGCTATTAAGTGGCACACTCTTACCAAAAATACAAGTTCGAGTCACTGATTAGATTGTTCAGATAATTTTCCCCAAACTTTCTCATTGTTCATGTGGAATTAAATTCATCTTGTAGAAGACTGTATTCCAATGCCACAGGATAGGAAAGAGTTTTTAAAGAAAGCAACCCTTCAGTTGTAACTTGAAACTGTAGAATTTTTCAACATTCATTACAGGTGTCAGTAGAGGGAAAAGCTATAAAAGAATGAAAGTGTTTAAGGAATAGAAAAGAATTACTTAGCATGGAAGATATCACTTTTTCTTATTTAGCATTACAGTGTTCTTTAAAGTAAATAGCCTTCAAAGGATTGGCATAAACTCTCAAAGATGCTACCAGACACTCTCAGGAACTTGAAGAAATTCACTCTGGAGAGCCTACTTCCTGTATTGTCTGCATTATGTGAGTTACTTAACAAGAGTTATAGAACAGAAACAGACTTAGAAATAAGAAACACCCAAATCTGTCTATATCTAACATTTACATACAGATGTATCTGCTTATAAATCTAAGGCAGAAGTCTTGCTATTTGTGAACTGCATTAGTAAATTTTTGGAAACCAAAGGGGGGAAAAAATGAGAACTTTCTGACTGAAGAGGAAGACTATAGAAGAGATGAAAATACAAAATCAGACAGAAGGCTTCAAAACAAAAAAGAAGCAAAGGGGGTAAGGATCATATTGTAGCTTATATGTGGATGTCTCCCAAAGCCTCATGAGCTTATAGGTGGGGTTTTTGGGAGGAGGCTGGATCATAAGTGTGTGATACTGGGTTATGAGTGTGATGACTGTGTTATTCCACTGATTGGTTTAGCATAGTTCTTGGTGTGACTGAACGGATTTACTGAAGATGGAAGACCCATCCTGAGTGTGAGAGACCCCAACCAATAGGCATGTTGCTTGAATGGAATGGAAAATGGAGATAAGAAAGGCTTGCTTCCATTTCTTTGGAGAAGCTCCTCTCTTCGCCTTTGCTTTGGAAATTTCTCTCCCATCTTCCAGCGTCAGAATGGAATAAAAAGCGAAAAGGAGGATCACTGGTGCTGCTGCTGCTTCTTTGCCTCTGGGTGTGAAGTGTTTTTCCTCTCCCATTGCCCTTCATCCGTGCTGCCTTGCCATGGAACTATCCAACTATGAACTAAAACCTCTACAAACTTTGAGCTAAAGTAAACTTTTCTTCCTTTTACTTGTGGGTCTCATGTATTCTGTCCCATCAACAAGAGATCAACTATAACAGACAAGATATAGCACTCATATTTCTAGCTAATATTAACCTAGCCCACAGGTATGTTGGCTATGGTAATTAATACTAGAATCATGCTTTATAGTAACTGTGTGGGACCAGTGATATAGCTGAGTGGCACAGCGCCTCTCGAAGACGTGAGTTCAATTCCCAGTACCAAAAAAAGGAACTATAATTTAGCCAGAAGTTTAAGAGTGTGTGAGGAGGGCTGGGAATATAATTCAGTGGCACAACACCTGCCTGGCAAGCATGAGGTTGTGAGTTCAGTTCCCAGTACAAAAATAAATAAGTAAATAAATAAAAATAAAAATAAAAAATAATAAAAGAATGTGTGAGGGTTTAGGTCTCTCACTGCCAGTCTGTATGCAGTATGTTTGTGTTACAGAACTCTTCCTTAAATTACCAAAGGTAGTTTTAAACTAGAAGTTTCCTCCTAGGGATGAAATTTCACACTCTGAACATTTAATCTTGGAATAGCTAGAACTTGATTTGATACCAACTATAATATTGCATAAAATAGAGTGAATGTCTCTGGAAATAAATATTGTGAGTAGATGTTTGAAAAAAGTTATTGAAACAAATGCTGGAGAGACTTTGGGGAGAAAGGAACCCTACTCCACTGCTGGTGGGAGTGTCGATTGGTGAAACCACTGTGGAAATCAATTGGGAGATGCCTCACAAAACTAGGATTGGAAGTTCCATTTAACCCAGCTATTCCCCTTCGGGTATTTTCCCAGAAGAATTAAAGATATCACACCACAGCGATATATGTGCACCCATGTTTATAGCAGCACAGTTTGTTATAGCTAAATCTTGGAAACAACCCAGATGCCCATCCACTGAGGAATGGATAAAAAAGTTGTGGTATTTTTATACAATGGAGTATTACTCAGCTATTAAAAAAGATAAACTCGAGGCTTTTATAGGTAAATGGATGCAACTAGAGACCATACTAATAAATGAAATAAATTGGACCCACATGTGTAAATGTCATATTGTCTCCTTGGTGTAGAAACCTGAAAGACTAGGTAAAACTCAAAACATACAATAGATGACAGGAAAGGGAAAGAAATTGCTCAAAGGAAGGAATGACTGGGGTGAGGGAAAGAAGAAAAAAGAAAGAAGGAAGGCAAAACATAAATATATATATGAATAGCTGCAATGGCTGTATTGCTGTTGTCTGCTGGTGTATTGAAATGAACAGTTAATGCTCACAATTTTTTGTGTTCTGATCGACTTTTCATGCTTGTGTCTGGTTGTCTGAGCAACTGATTTGAAGGTAACAATAGGCAATGGAATTACAATGGTGAACTCCTACCATCTTGTCTAGTGAAACTCTGTATTACCTCTTAATGTTTTATTGAAGAATTATTTTCTTCTATTTCTTTGCTGAAAGAAACTTAATGAGTCCTTTATTGATCAATATTGCATGTCTCTATCTGTTTTCATGAGAAACCACTTTAAAGATATCAATATGTAATACAGCAAGCATTGTTAATTTCCTACCACTTTGTTTGTAACTCTGTATTGTCTGTACTGTTCTTTTGCTATTTTGTAAAAGGTTGTCTGTCTGTTAATGTTTTTCTCCTTTTATTTTTAAAATAAAAAATTATTTTCTTATTCTCTTTAATGGTTTGAGCAATCTTTCATTCTTACATCTGATAATCTGAGCAATGTAATTGAGGATAGCAATATGCAATGTAACACCCACGGTAGATTTGTATTAATTTGTCTTGAGACCTTGTATCATTTTGAATGTTCTTGCTTTGATTTGTTTATGTTTATGATACTGGTATGCTGCTACTGTTGTATTTTTTTGTTTGTTTGTGTCTCATGTACTACTTTCTTTAAAATTAAAAAAAAAAGTCATTGAAAAAACTTTTAAAAGTGCCATGACACTAAATTGAGATACTAGCAAAAATTGTTATATAATAATTTTGACAGAAATTGCCCAATGCTAGAAAAATGATAGCAGTGTTGTGAACTTAATCATTGTCTATGACATTACATTTCTCTATCATCTAGGACCCACTGAATTTCACTATAAACACAATTGCTGTGTTTATGACAATAAACATAAAACAGGGGCTGGGGATTTAGCTCAGCAGCACAGCACCTGCTTGGCAAGCGCGAGGTCATGAGTTTGATTCCCGGTACCAGAAAAAAACAAAAAAAACAAAACAAAACAAAATAAACATAAAACAGAAGATCTATATTATAGAAAGTAATCCTATACAGGAATTTCCATCATTTTGTCACATTCTCATCAATATGAGGATAGTTCTTGATGTTCTTGAATCACTGGCATCCTCTTTGGGGCATTCACCATCCTAAAATATAAGAGAATGGTCCAGGTGATGGTGCCCTCTTAGCTGTGAGAGCATAATATAAATTAAGACAACAAAAATCTGATCATCTGATACTTTTTTCACTTTTTAAAATACATTTTGAGAGCCACTGCCCAAATATATCACCTCATAAATCATGTTATACTTAACTAAACAGAGAAGTCTGTATCAGTCAGTGCTTACTGCAGAAACAGATCTATAAGGTAATCATTGGAAGCCATCTGCAATCAGTTGTGGAAGAGTGCAGAATGGCTATCTGCTCGAGATCCAAAGGATCTGGCCAAAAGTCAAAGGCCTGGAGCTCACTAGACAGTTCCGTGGGAGTCCATATCAGGAAGCCAAAAGGTCCATGATAGAAGGCTGACGAGGCTGACGAAGGCTGATAGAAGTACTGCAAGTCTGAAGTCTCCTCTGGAAGCCAAGAGATGGACATCAAAGCAAAGGTAAAGATTAGCGTTCCTACAAAGAAGTGAAAGTGAGCCTTCCTTCTTTCCCTTTTTGATTCCATTGAAGTAACAAGCCTATTGGTTGGTGCCACTCACACAAAGGATTAAATCCATTCAGTCACAAGAACTGTGCTAAGCTGATGAATTGGGCATTTTTACTTAGCTGACACAATAGTTAACTATCACAGTTGCTATACAAAAAAACCTTATCATCACAAAATAAGAAAAAATACCATAAAACTCTCTATATCTTTTCATTTGTCTTACTTTTCCCTTAGGTTCAGTTATTGAAAATGAATTCAATAAATATTGTTCAAATATTTACTTTTTAAAACCCTGGCCACTCTAAAGGATTTCTGAATGGTAATTTATATTTCTACTCACTATATATCTATGATTAAATTCCCTGCAGTGAAATTTGGAATGAGAGTCAGGGGGAAATTCATTTTATTATGAATTAAATATTTCACGCCTAACTTGAACTAGGTCTTATCTAATTTACACATGAAATGAAACAAAGTACACTTTAATAAATGATCAAAATTCCTTGCTAAAGATTTGAGGGTCTGAGACCTAGCTCGATGGTACAGTGCTCATCTAGAATGAGCAAGGTCTTAGATTCAAGACCTAGCACTGTGAATAAATAACTGTTAAAAATTTCAGAATTAAAGTGTTAAAAATTGAAGAAACTAGAGGAATTTCATAAACACATTTAACATCAATGTAATCTTCTTTTGATTTCCAATTTTTCAAATGGCAATATTATTAAACTGTAACTTTCATTTACATTGTTTGCAACCCAGAAGACAATTCTTGCTTAAGGAAAATAAATTTTAACCAAAAATATTGTAAAAGATTTATTTAGGTCTATATGCTTTGTAAGCATTCTAGCAGTTCATTCTTTTGTTTTATACATTACACATATAGATGACTCTCTTAAAAAAGAAAAGTTTACTTTTGTTATGCTTGTGTCTGCATGTCCCCCCAAATCCTCATACAGTCATGGGGTGGGCTTTTAGAGTTTATGATTAATCCGTCATCCAGTGCTGAGATTATGGATGTGAGTGCTACACCGGCCCTGGGGTGGATAGTTTGCATACAGTGTAAGGGAGGGAAAGAGGCTGCTTGCCACCATTCCCCCATTTTGCTCTTGTTGTTTTTGTTGGGTTCCACCACCATGAACTGTTGCCCTCTGCCATGTGCCACTCTGCCTTGGAGCCAGCCAAGTATGGACTGAAACCTCCACAAACTGTGAGCTAAATAAACCTTTCTTTCCTTAATTTTGGGTGTCAGGTATTTTGTCTCAGCAACGAGAGAAAAGTAACCAAGGCAACTTCTTTGTCTTCTCTCTGTTTAATGAAAGAGGAAAGCTAGAATACAATGTGATGAAATCCCCATTTTAGGGGGAGAAGCAAAATATACAACAGCTGACTCCTCTGAGGAATATGCAGTGCTATTGTGATTGTAACATTAAAGAAACATTAGATTTCATAGTTATACATTCTTACAAAGTGAAAGCACCTATTTTAAGAAAGCTAGTGCTTTTGAGCACACTAAACTGCTATGGATGCTACTTATAAGAAAACAACTCAGGCATGTTTTAAGCAAGATGGACCTAACACTTCAATACTATGAATTAAATCTGAACAACACTGAATTATAAAGACAGACTCACTTTTTCATTTCTCTAAACATGGAAAACATTTCAAAATAGCAATTCCAGTTATATATGAAGTTTTCATTGATCTCTGAAATCACATATGATATCTTGATGGTCTAATACACAATAGCAATTTTATTTTTCTTACAAACCTCTCACTTTACATTGTGATAGGTGTGTGCCTGTATTATCATGTCTTAGATATTATTCTCTACCTCCTTAAAGATGAGGAGCAACATTCATTATTTAAACCTCACAGTATGTGGCCCTGTCTTACCTACAGTGAATGTTCAATAACCATTTCTGGAATCAAAGACTGGAGGGAAAAAATTATTGAAATTCAGACTGCTGCCCTGGAAAAAAACTGAATGTAACACCCCTGGCAATAATCCTCCTCATCCATATGGGATTTGAAGCAAAATAGCTTCTTGACTAGGAAGAATCCAAACAGAGAGAAAAGTATGGCCACTGACCTCCAGAAGTATTGTCTATGTCTGCATGTGTGTGCGTGCACATCTGTAAGCATGTCAGAAGCAGCTGAGATTTTCCTTTTCAAAATACAAATAAATGAACCTCTAACTCCACTGCAGAGTGATTTGTGCATTAAGAAGATGTGGAAGGCAGATGGTAAGACATCAGGATGTGTACATTCTGAGAAAGCTTCCTGGGTGAGTTTAAAGTGAATCACTTCCTGTCTGTGTATAGAGCTACTGGTCTGGAACTGCAGCCTAACTGAAAGGGACATATAGAGGAGGAGCTAAATGCAGATTGTCTGACATTGATCCATTTTTTCTATAGAGCTTTGTAAACTTGGTCAACAATACAAACCTGCACTGTATACTGGTAGAATTGTTTCCCTGAGACACAGGAATAGATAAACATACATCCCTGGGGAGGCACATAGCATTTGTGGCCCTCATCTATCAATGTTCATCTTGGCTATATGTTACTGGAACAGGTGCATAAGGACTCACAGGAAAAGCACCAAATGATCATAACACTTATTACACCAAGTTAAAAATACAGTTTTCATTTAAACACCCCAAGGAGTACATGAAAATAATAACAACATGTACTTTGATTTCAAATGAAAATGAGATTTCTGTCATAGTATCCCAGTCATCTACTAAGTTGCTTAAAAACTATTTTAGTGCTGACTATTAAAGCATATTTTTAATATTTTTTGAGTCTGTGAAATACCTTTTCCGCATATATAATCAATCAATATAGTAAAAAAACCACAGTCAAGAAAATGGAAAGAGATTTGGATGTATCACAGTTGCACTCCAGGGAGTCTGTCACGTGTGTTTTGAAATGTTCTGCCTCTTGCAATCCCACCAAAAACCCTGGGAGAGAAATTGTACAAACACATTGTGCAGATGAGAAAGTCAAGGCTCTGTGGAGTCCGCAAAGCGAGGTATAATCTCATCCACTTAGGAGCAATAGAAACAAGATTGGAGCAGACAAAAGGAAGGGGAAAAGGGATGGGGAAGGCACAGAAGGGCAGAAAAAGGATGTGATGGGTAAAACTGTGCACACTGGACACTCCCCACAAAACGTGAAGCTAGCGGGGAGGTCAGAGCAAGAAGGTGACCAATGGTGGGAAGATAAAAAGTGACCGAATTATATTACGTGCCTATATGAATCTAATACATATAACCAATAAAAACAAATAAAACTTTAAGAAGAAAGGAAACTGTATCTGAATACTTTAAAATCCACACACTTATGAGGCCTCATGGGTTTGCAAGTGAAAACCTCACAGGCCAAATCTAGCTTACTTAGCCTAGGAGCTGAGACTAGTTTTACATTTTTAAATGGCTTTTTAAAACAAACAAAAAAATTCTGCTATTTTCTGAGGCATAAAATGATATGAAATCAAACTTCAGTGTCCACAAATCAAGTTTTATTGGAATACACATTCAGATGTTGACGATCATTGTTCCCATGCTACAGCATGAGAGTGGGGTAGTTACAGCAGAGATTCTAAGACTGATGGAGCTGCAAGTGTTTTTCTGGTCCCTCACAGGATGAATCTGCAGATCCCAGTTATAAATGTTTGTGCCTGTAGATGTGGTCTAAATATAAAGTGGAAGCACAGGAAAAATAAAATGAAGAAAGTTTTATTCCAAAGATGCTGATGAGTAATATTTTTAAACAGCAATAATGCATCAGATACAATCGCTCGCTCTGCATTTTCCTTTCCAGGCAATTTAGAGTTCATTGGTTTGAAAGCTTCCTTGAAGCTTTACGGCACTTAATACATGCATGCATTAAACCTCTCAAATTTGCTTGGCCTAAGTGTTGTGAAAAAGTTCTTGGAGGCAATTTATCACATAAGAATTTGTCACTGATTAACTCCTTTTTTAGATGTGTTGTGAGGCAGAAAAGTAAAGTGGACGGTGACATTTTTGACAGGGTATTTTTTACCAAGTTGTGGAGAAACTGCCAGCTGCTGCTAAAAGAATGTGTAGTCTGCACCACATCGTGGCCTTTTCTGAGGCCCAACCGCAAGCCCCAGCCCCACCATCAGGTTTTGCGGAGTCTGAAGCTTGTATAAAAAGTTAAGGGCCATGGGCCAGGGATATAGCTCAGTGGCACAAGCGCCTGCCTGGCAAGTGTAAGGGCCTGAGTTTGATTCCTGGTAGCAAAGGGGAAAAAAAAAATGAAGGGCCATCAAATAAAATAGCACTAACCACAAATATGAAATTAGACTTAAAATTTTAGAAATACCCAGGCAAGTGAAGGATTCTGAAGTTTCAACTTCATTAGCCTCAGAAAAAGAAAATCATATTTTATCCCCAAAGCAACAAGGCCTCACAGAGAGGAAGTGGCCATATTTGTCAGTACGTTCACAATGCTACAATGTTAACTGAATAGATTTAGTTGTACAGCAAAGTTCCATGTTTCAGGAGCACCCTGGGTTAGGAAAATACCCTACACATAGCTTTAAAGACTTTAGCAAGTAAAGTGCTCTTAGATTTTCCCTATTCTCTCAGGAAAAAGAAAAAATATCCAGCAGAAGAACAGACAGTTACACGGGTCCCAAAAAACATGGCTGCAGAAGTTTCACTTCAGTGCACTCTTACTCTGCTTTCTTTCAGCTCTTTTTGAGGTTAAAACTGAGAACTGTGAAGTGAAGTCATTGCTTGCTCTCTCTTCCGGGCTCACTGCGTGAGCAGAGCTTCAGAGGAGCAGCCAGGTCTCCCAGCAGCCTGATTCCGTTCACTTAGTCAGAACAAGCTCCCGCGATTCCTGTGAACACTTCCTGTCCTCTCCGCTTCCAAATATTCCCTTCACTCTCTTCACCTTTGAGTCCAGATTTCTGCCAAACAGATGTATTTGTTGGAAATAACTGACAAGACTCTAAAGACCAGAACTAGGGTAAAACGGGAAAAACGTGGACCGGATAGCTGGTAGGAAAGTAAGAGTCAGTCTTAGGCCCGAGTGGAAGCGGATCAGAAAAGGCTACAGAGTTGGCAGGTCTGAAGTAAAAGGCCTAGTGATGATCCCACTGGCAGACGTACCCACTGTCAGCACCGGGAAAGAAGATGAAAGGTTTTTTACTGCTTCTGTCCCTTTGAGGAAAGGAAATGCTTTCAAATGTCAGAGAGAAGCATGGAATAAATGGAAGAAAGAAAAAGAACACAGGCCAAAGACACGAAGAGATTTTAGCCTAAATGCCAGTCTCCCTACTTACTACCTATTTAAGCGCCCCCCATGACATTTTTATAAATCTGTAAAGCACTGGTAATTAAGTTTCCCAGAGATGGGTGCTGTCAGTGAGAAATGAGACAATACCTTTGAAGGGCTTAATAATATTTGAGGGCATCCGACCCCATCAGCTTCAGAACATTAGTCTTCTTTAGGAACTGCTCCATTACTTCACATGTCCAAGGTCCTGAACTGCCTCCTGAGCCCAGCACAAACACCTTCCCAAGGTTGTCCTGGAGACCTCGCCGGCCTCTAAGATTTGAATCTGCACTGAGTCCTTTCCACTGGGACCCCTACCACCCTATTACCCTTCCATTCTGATGAGCGCAGACCTCTGGCTCCCCTGCTGCTTGACTTCTATTGAGTTCACCACTAGCTGCCATCTGCAGGAGATCCAGACTCTGGAGAAAGAGAAACATGTGTACTTATTCTTCCAGATTGCTGGCTGCCAAGCCCTGTCTCTGCAACTGTAGCTCCTGCTGCTGTGCTTCTTTGGCTGTTTCACTTCCCTGGGTTCCAAAGGTGACACCATTTCCCCCCTCCCTTTGCCCATTCCACCCTGAGGGAGGCGATGGCTTCCTAAACTGCTGTTCTCTAGCCATCTCACTCAGTACCCATGTCTGTTCTTTTAGGTATTTCTTCCTTAATGCCCCTGATTCCTTTAAGCAGATCTTTCTCTAAATTATCCTCATTTAAACCACGTGCATTAAATTCTTCTAGCACAGACCATTCTGATACAGATCCTATGACTAAACGAGCTGGGGGTGTTTGCTGGTAATCCGTACTTACTAGGATTGTATCCAGGTAAATGTGTCCATAATGAAGTGGCTGTATAAATTAACCCACCAATGTTTATCAGAAACTGCTCTATTTATTTTTCTAAGCAAAGACTCATTTAAAAACAAAGACCTAAAGAGCAAGAATTCCTAAAAGAAATAGGAGAGCCTTGTAAGGAGTCAAACCAGCAACCAACATCACAGAAGTCATAAATACTCAAACCATGTCCTACTCTCTTTAGAAATTTCATCTTGCAGTGTTTATATTTTATATTCAATAGTACAATAGCATACCACCTGCTTAATTATACTTTATACATGAAAAATAATCTGGTTTCTACTATGTTCATTACATATACCATTAAATTGTAGGGTTGTCAGCCTCTTCTATTTAGTTATGTATCAATTTATTGAAATAATTTTAAATTTAATAAACCTGGAAATAATTAATATATGGGCAGCAGAAATCTTAACATCAAATCTTGTTTGAAAATTCATTTATATTTTATGGAAAGAAGTCTTTGATAATCATAATTCTTGCTATTTCCTTACATAGTAAAAAATAAAATATGTTAAAAAGGTAATAATGAAAGAAGTATTAATAGAATTAGAGTTTATAATTTTAGTCACATTCTTTCATGATTTACATATCCTGCGATACTAACACAAATCAAGAAATTTTAAATCCAAAACACTTTTGCTATTTCCATAGCCATAACTAATGAGCAGTCCATTTGTAACTGCTAGGAACACCAAAACTATTATTTAAGATCTAGATTCAGAAGAGAAATTACTGTGAACTTGACATGTGTCGTAACATATTCATCTTTGCTATTCAATTCTTCCTTTGTTAGCTTCCTTCTCCAACAGTCTAATGTAACTTGGCAGTCTTCCCTCATGATTTTATGTTCATTTCAGATATTAGCAGGAAGGAAAAAGGCAAGAGCCAGTGTACACAAAGCCCACAGACTAGTGTCCAGTTAAAGAAACACAGAGTCTGGAGTAGTGGCACAGGGCTATAACCCCAAGTACTCAGGAAGCTAGGGCAGGAGCATAGCAAGTTCAATGTCAGTAAGGCAACGTAGTGAGACCCTGCCTCAAAATAAAACACAAAAAGTTTCAGAGATAAAGCACCCTTGGGTTCAATCCTAGTACTAGCAAAAAAGAGCAGAAACACCACAGGACCTCCAAGGGAGTCATTTTGGGCCACTGTACAGTGCTAGTGGTCACCAGAGAAGGTCACAACCTTAGATCTGAAAGTGGCTTTGAACAGCATTCTCTGGAGTACATCCCTGCAGAGCTGCAGGTTGTGCACGATAGTGCTGGCCACCTTGTAGAGGACATTGCAATTATGTTACTGAGGACATCAACAAATTTTCTTGTACTTAGAGAAACACCTTGAGAAACTGGAAACAGGAAAGATAAAAGAAGGGTTTTTTTTTTCTTATGCATAGAGCAGAGCAAACAGCAAAAGAAGGGTTTTTTTTTTCTTATGCATAGAGCAGAGCAAACAGCAAAATGACATATAATAAGGCCTACTCTTGCTCATTTCCAACTCTTTCCCCGGGTTTAAACTAAGAATACGTTTGTTGCTGTCATATAGAGGAGGAGCATTCCAACCACAAATCTTGAAATGAACTCAGTAATTTGGTTGGTAAAACTTCTATGAACTTTCTCTCTTTTTAGTATGTTCCTGTTTAAAGTGATACAACATAGCAATGTTGCTAAAATAAGTGCAGCTGTGTTTTTTCTAATTTTCTACATGTCAGAGTAAACAGTTATCACAATCGGTTGCAAATGCTGCTGTAAAATTTTTTAAATGACATCACATGGGGCCAGGGATGTAGCGCAGTGGCACAGTGCCTGCCTGGCAAGCACAAGGTCCTGAGTTCGATTCCCAGTACCAAAAAAAAAAAAAAAGTTTCTATAAATGATATCACTTAGATCCCAATGACAGAATTTGTACAATTCTATTTGTCAAATCTTGATTTAAAAACTGAGGAACCTCACATCATTTTGAGTTCAGCATTTTTATAACATTAGATGTGCAACACAAGGTGTCCATACTTGGGAGACAGCAATGAGCTTGACCTAGGTGGTAGCCACTGCTTGCTTTGTTGAAAGATGGTTTCTTTGTTTTTATATCATCACACCTTTGTTTCCTTCCTGATGATTCACTGAGGGACTCATCTAGGTCTTAAAAGAGGTTCTTTTTCTGATTCAAATGATCCCTCTAATAAAGCTCACTCACTTGTAAAGTACATATTACATATGTGTGTTTGTGTGCATAAGTTTTAAAATCTACAGAGGTCTATTTCCTCATTTTATCCCTTGAATTAATTACAGCCCTTTCTGCTACTCCCTATGTGAGTCTTCCTCCACTCTTTGCTTATCTCCTACCCATGATTCAAGAATCTCTTTTAGACTAGTTTTATTACTTATGGACAAGCAATGTGCCCATGATACATATATATTCATTTTGACATTAAGCCATTCTTTTTTTTTTTTTTTTTTTTTTTTTTGGTACTAGAAATCAAACTCAGGAACTTGTGCTTGCCAGGCAGGTGCTGCACCACTAAGCTATATCCCCGGCCCCAAGGTTAAGCCCTTCTTGACATACGTATTAGAATAAAAGTTATGTGAGATATTTTAACATCCCTTTGAGAAATTAAAAATCTCTTCCCTAATCAAACTTAAGGACACTTCAAATGATTTTAGGGAATAGGCCTGTGATTATAGGCCTATGTTTAATGACCTTATTATTCTACTTTTTTGACAATATATTATTTTAGCCTGGAAAAGCTTAAATGCATTATACTGAAAACTAAATTATTATGGAATTAATAAACACTCCTATTTTTAGGTCAATGATTATAAATCAGTAATTACTAAATATTTCTATTAAGTTAATAATTACTTTTTAGTTTAAAAACTTCAAAATACAGATACTATACTTAAAATGTACAGAGTCACTATGTTTTCCAACCAGAAAATTTTAAGATATTTTTCTTTTTAATGCAAAGTGAACTGAGTAATTTCAATGTTTTGGGTCCCTAGCTTAAGAGTGCAAATGATTCACCAAATACACCCAAGTTCAGGCTAATCAACTGAAAGAAATAAAATAATAATAAGTTCATGCTTATACATATAGTTATTGTTGATGATGTGGAATGAGGCATTTGGAGATTCTTAGAAAAATAAGGGAAAGAGTGAAAAAATTCAGCATCCTGAGATTATCCTTTGAGCTGAAGGCTGCCATCTCTTTTCTGCTTTTGTCTGAAGAGCCAGAACATTTGTGTATTCACTTCACCGAAGATGGCTGCCCTCACATTTTCCCTAGGCTTAGCACTTGTTCTCCTGTTTGCCAGTCAGCCGAGGAGTTCGTCCTCCATCTGGGGATCTCCAGCCTCTTCCTCATCATATGAATTTATGACAAGTGATTGAATGACTTTACATTGTGCATTCTGAGGTGATTCATTTTGGTACTTAACTACCACAGGTCACAATCTGCACTAGGATGAGCTAGATCATGCTGCTGTGGCAGATATTTCCCTACTATCAGTAGCTTCTCAAACAAAATATATTTACCTCACTCACCATGAATGTTCCATGGAGTAACATTGAGGTCAGCTCTTTAGAGCCTCTTGGAATTCCACGCTGATGGAGCCTCTGTTGCAGTACTTGCTACTATGAATCTCTGTACTCAGGAATAGGTGTAGGGTCAGTCAAATCTGCCCACTGGGAACTGACACTCTTCATTCTCCTGTAGTTTCCTTGGCTGCATCAAATTCATGGCCATTCCTAACTTACCTGCAGTGCCGTAGGTTTTAGGGAAAGGACTGAGGAAGTGTAATTCAACTGTATGCCCAAAGGAGAACTGGAATATGGAACACCTCCGAACAGTCGGAGGAGAAATATTTTGTAGTTTAAAAATCCAATTGAAGATAAATTATGTATGATACTTCATTTGTGCTTTTCAACACAAAATGGCTCTGTAACAGGTTCTTCAAAGTCTTTGCTTCTCTAAAACCATCCTCTTGGGAATCATTCATGACCAGAGTAGTATACTCAGTCAGACAGATATAGGTCTATATTATGCAGGCCATAAATCTATAAAGCTTGGTTTGTCCATACGTCTCTGCTAAATAAAACTGTTTCTACCCAAAGACAATGTGCTTTTTGCCATGTGACTCCAAAAGGCAAATCCCCACTTAATTGCACTGAGATAATTGACATTGGCAGGTAAACTAGTGAGGAGATATAACACCCCAAGGAAAGAATTACTTAGAAGTGAGATTGGCTAAGTTACTGTTCTTATTGCTGGGACATAGTACTTGACACCCACAGCTTGAGGGAAGAGGGATTTGTTTTGGTTCATAGTTACCGTCTTTGGTCATCTGGTCCAAGGAAGAAGTGGCATGGTCAATGGACATTGGGAACAAAAAGCTGGCGTGTCATAGCAGTCAAGAAGCAGAGAACAGAAGGAGAAGCCTTGGGAGGTAGGTAGACAGTTTCAGTTCTTGTCCTCTGTAACCTGCCTCTAACTACACCCCACCTCCGACAGCAGCAAGTCAGCTATAAACACACGGGTGGCCTAATCGACTAATGAGTGTAGCATCCCCACAATCTGACCACCTTCTAAGCATGTGAGGCATCTGGGAGACACTCCACATCCAAATCATACATAGACAGTGAGAGACCTTTGGAGAACAGATGTCAACTTTAAGGGTACAATAAAACAACTTAGTATTTAGAGCTGCCAATCAGTACGTGATTTTTTTTCAAGTTTTCTATAAAAATGGATGAACACTTATACCTTGAGATCAGAGTTTGCTGGTTTCCTTTATTTACTCCTCTCTGTGTTTTTCCAACACCTTTATCGTCACAGTCTCCATCTCCTTCATTAACATCACCAGGTTCCATTGACTCTTCATTTAGTGGAACTTACTTATACTGTTTAATATCGTATTTACTACTAATGTAAATGCTTTATTTGAATCTAAAATGCATTCTTACACATAGTCCAGGCAATCCTTCTTTTCCAGTAAGCTTTGCCTAACTGACCTTTCTGTCTCACATATGATAATTCTAATTTTAATTTTAATTATTACTGAGATCTTCTTAGTCAGTACAGGAAATTATCAATAATGATACTTGCTAAAGAATTAAATAGTAATTACCAGATCTCAGGGAAGGTAGGGAGAAAGAATTAGAGAATTAGGATATCTTATGGGTACTGTTGGCTAGAAAATCTACTGATATCCTGTTACACAGTAAAATAACTATGGATGACAAAAATTAACTGAATAATTCAAAATAGATAAGAGAGAAGATTTTTAATGTTCCCAAACCAAAGATATGATATGTGTCTGAGATGATAGCTGTGCAAATTACCCTCATCAAATCATTACACATTGCCTGCATGTACTGAAATGTTGCACTGTACTCTAAAAATATACAGAGGCACTGTGTCAATTAAAAATGTATTAATAAAAATTCATACGTGAAAAATATACTAGAAAGAGAATTTAAATTCCACTTTTAGAAAGTAAGCTGTTTGTAATTACCAAAAGATCCTGAATCAGCACTATACAATATTAAAACTGTATAAACTATATCACACTCCTAGTGAAGTGCTAAGATGTACTGAAAACATGAGATCCCATGCCACAACTTCCTGAAATTTTATTATTAACCTAAAGTCCACCATTATAAGCAAAATTACATTAAAACTACAAGATTAAATGAAATGTGGTTTTCTTGTATATCAGGTTGGTTAAACTAAAACCCCAAGTCCCACATTTGTCTTCCATATAGGTTTCCAAATTAAAATTGGCCACGGATAGAGTGTGCATATGATTTGAATCACAGCAGGGAAGCAGCACCCAGGCTTATCCTCCCAAGGTGAATATACGTTCAGGAGCTCTCGGGGCTTAATTTATGCAAGGTGCTGCTCACCTGCTGGTTTATCTCGCTGTTGGAGGAACAGCCAGGCCCAAATCTCCTCTAGCCACTGCCAGGTCTGCTCTCTCTGCTTCTTCAGCAACTGGACTTCACAAGTGTGCAGATTTTTGGTCAAGAGCACCAGTTTATCCCCCAAGCAAGGATGTAGGCAACAAGGGGTACGGTGGTTCCACTTTGCCCTTGTGTCCCCCATTTTACATCTGTTTTTCTTTCACATATGCCTGTTCTGCGAACTTCAGACCTAAGCCTACCAGCAAAAACAACAATCTTAAAATGTTCAACAAATACCCACAATGCATATGGTCAATCCCTGTGATAAATATTTTTATTACTTATTGTAGCTCTGATGCTCTGCTTCCTCAGCAAACACACTTTTAATAAAATGGATTGTTTATAAATCCCGAGCAGCTTAGTTTCCCTGGTAGAATTCTTGAAAGGACACATTAATTGTCTTATACTTCTCAAGTGAGAAACTCTGATAAATACATATAAATTCCATTGCCTGAAACCTTTATAGAGGCTCCTAGTATCTACAAAGTATGCTTCTGGATAACATATACTGGAATTTTAAAATTAATTTTCAATATTTTCTCATCAGTAGTTTTGCTAATGTTGATTAATAGTTTTGCTAATAATGTTGATTAATGGAGTTAGAATTGGGTCTCAGTACCTCCCACCAGAGTCCAGATTTTGTGAAAAGGAACCCCATTCAATGTTAAATTAATATCATAGCATTTACAAGTAATTTAAGTGTGGTCTACATGGTAGTGCATGTCATTCTCAGCATTTGGGAGGCTGAGGCATGAGCATTGCTGAGAGCTTGAGACCAGCTTGGACTACATAGCAAGACCCTGCCTCAAAAACTAAATTAATGGGGGCTGGGGATTTAAGCTTCGTGGCACAGCACCTGCCTGGCAAGCACAAGGTCGTGAGTTCGATTCCCAGTACTGGGGGGAAAAAAATTAATTAATTAATTAATTAATTAGTCAACTAATTTAAAAATGAGTTGTTTACATCTTCATCTGAGACTCCTAACAATTCAAACTTTATTATCATCAACAGTTTAAAATAAGTATTACCCCTTGTTGGCTGTACAAACCCTGGCCACCAGATACTACTCAAGAATACGATAACCTAACCATGCCTTTCTCTTGGGTCCAAGGCATTTTGAGATCTGGCACTTTCCTGACACCACACCTCTTTTTCAATAAATGTTTGCATCAAACTAAATTTATAACAGATAGTGAAATTTGAGTACTGGCGTTTTCTAGGTAATGCCAGTCAAACATCTCCATTGAAGGCATAGATACATAAGGAATTCCCTTGGTTTTTATTCTATTTCACTTTGAGGAGACCCCAGATGTTGTTTTATTTCCTAAAATCTGGACTAAAGGTGCAATATAAGTCTCCTGACTCAGAGTCTGTGCAGATAACACGTGACTAACCACAGAAGCTTCCCACATGTGTTTAAAATGTAAATACAACAAGGTTTCTATTTTATATCTTACTTAAATGAAAATTTTCCATCTCTTTTGTATTTATGTATATAAATACCTTTACATATTTATGTGAAGCTTCCTATATCTCCTCAAAACCTAATGTGTGCAGCATAAATTGTTACATCAAATTGATTATTTAAATCAATAGAGTCCAAATCTACAGATTACATGTATACATGTATATTTATGATGCCTTATTTAAATTACCAGCTTGTGGAAGGCCTCGAGAAGACTGAAAAAGTATAAAGCAGACAAAAATATCTATTTAATCATTCAAAGTTACTAATAAGTCATACATCACTCTTCTTCTGAGTGCTTGCTCTGTTTCTTCTTTTTAAAATTTCTGACCTTCTGTCCAGTCATCCAAAATTGACTCGAAATGCCCAAGTTCAAACATACTCTTCCTTGATAATATCGGCCTACAGAAGAAAAGAAAGGAGTTTGTGAAAAAGCAGCAACAAAATGAAAATTCTTTTTCCAGAATGCTATAGGGATTTTGATAATATAAAACCATTGAGACTATAATTTGAATTCTTAATATTTCAAAGATTTCTGCTGTGTTCTTTGAATCCCAAGTTTCTAAAAATGATATGGAAGAGTACGAAAAACAACAAAACTCTTCATATGCACAAAAATCATCATATATCAACTTGCATATTTTTAAAAACACATTTACTTCAGATATCACTCTTCAGTCTCCTTTTTCCAGAGTTTGCTACTAGTTGCCAAGTACATGTACATCCACTTCCCTTAGCAAGAGAGTTCCAGTAAGACATAAGGCCCAGACCCAGAAGAGGAAGGCTGATTGGTTTAACAGATTGGTTTAATGGATTGGTCATTCCATTATAATTTGCCAGTAATGATTACATATGATGTTCATTCAGATCATCCATCTATCAACTATATATACTTACTATATGCCAAAAATTATGCACAGTAGTGGACAATTCCATTAAATATCCTGCTCTTTATGAAGCTCACATTCTAATAAGAGCAGAAAGATAATAAAAATATATATATATAGTGCTTCAGATAATAAATGCTATGAAAAAGTGTCCTGGTAAAACAGAAAGTAAGGATTGCTAAATCAGAAAAAAGGATTGTTAAACTAAGCTTAGACTTAATATAGATGATGATATCTGATGAACAGAATTTCAAAAAAACAAAAATCCAGGAAAATCCACAGAAGCAAGAGCATTCCTTGGTGCTCTTGGTGTGTGTTAGGAATCAGAAGTGAACATGAAAAGATCTGAATGAATGTGAGACCACAAAGATGAAGACAGGCTCTGAGATCAATTCCCGGTACCAAAAAAAAAAAAAAAAAAAAGTATCTGAAAAGATGAAGACAAAATGGATGCTAAAGTGGGTAGACATCTTGGATCTATTTCTCTCCGCAACATGGATATTGGGTGGGTAATTTTGACAGATGAGAAATACAATTTGACTGCAGTGTTTAACGTTCATTTGTTTATAGACACGGGAATAAGTTCAGGAAACAAGAGAAAGATAAATGAAAGAAAAGAAATTATGAGGCTACTCCAAATATCTATTTAAGAAACTTAAGTACTTTTCACCAGGTAGTAGTAGAATAATGAGAAATATTATTTAATGGAGAGCAACATTATTTTCTTTTTTCTTTCTTTTTTATCTTTGCTCATGCTTACAGTACATACTGATTACATTCCTTGTGGGAAGCTGGTGACTGAACATAGTACATCTTAATTCTTTTTTCATCCCTGCCCCTTCCCTCCCTTTCCCCTTCTTCTACCCCTGCATGATTGTTTTGTGGGATTAGCTTATTAGTACTTGTTTATAGGGCATAATGTTTTCATTCCGTTTAAAAAGTTAGAAAATTGGGAAAAAGATATGAAGGGAAATTTCATCAAAGGTACAGCAAAAAAGCACATGCAAAGGTATTCAACACCATTCATTAGTGAAGAGGCAAATTAAAACCACAAGATACCACTATACCACAGAACGTCTAAAGTTAAGAAATAGTAGTAAAACCAAACACTAGTGACGATAAAAAGAAAATAGATCATTCATACTTAATTAATAGGAATACAAACTGGTACAGCCACTCTCAAATTCACTCTCTGTAGTGGATTGATAACTGGTGGTCAACTTACAATCCCCAGCTGAACTGAGTATGCCTGGTGCTGGGTGTGGGACGTCCACCTGGGGACTGTTGTCAGCAGCATAAGAGGCAGACCTGGAGAAGAAGAAAAGAGGCTTTTGGGAACTGAAGGAATTGGAGGCTGTTGGGAGTGGAGAAAGGCGTTTGGAGCTGGTGGACGCTGTAAGGAGCTGTTGGTTGTTTTGGAGGAGCTTGTCATGTAGCCTTTCCTGATGAATATGACTGTTTTCAGCCTCCAAGGAGCTCGTGACCTCCCTGGCACTGAGAATGGCTTTGGTTCACTTTGAGGGAGCTTTTGTCCTCACTTTGAGCATCACTTCCTGGCTCCGGAGGGGAAGATGGTGTATTGCTGGTCTTCTGGATAAGCTTGCTGCATTGGCTTCCCTGATGGGAACTCAGCCATCTTGATCACTGAAGGAGCTCGGGACCTTACTGTTGCTGAGGATGGCTGTGGTAGCTTTCGGGGGAGCTCTAGTTCTGAGCATCGCTTCCTGGCTCCAGTGCAGATTCCTCAGCCTGCTAGCACAGATCCTTCATCCTGCTGGCACATACTCTAGATTCCACCACTGATCTTTGGGCCTTCACAGCAGATCCATGAAACAGCCCTACATGAGATATTGTTATGGGCTCTGAACCTCCAGTTGGACTCGTGGGAGGCATTGTTATGAGTTCTAGGTCTTAAACTGGACTCATGCAGGGCATTATTGCGGGATCAAGGCCCTCAGCTGGATTCTTGGTCTATAGTGTGTAGACAGATTTCTTGCACTCTCTGGTATATCATTCTTTGGATGACTATCATAAATAGTCTTACAAACTATGTCTTCTGTATTATATTGTCCCCTTGCAAAATAAGCCCCAAACCAACCACTCTCAAATTCAATTTAGTTTCTTTTTAAAAAAAAAAGAAGAAAAACTCACATTATTTTCTTATAAACTAAAGACTTGTATGAAAGAAAAAGAAGAGTTAGTAATGACTGGGGCATCTTAAACTTGATTAGCAAGAACTAAATAGCTGAATTTTACTAAAACAGTATCGTTGAAGGACAGGAAAGATAGGCTTTTAGTTCAGGTTATATTCAATGAGAGATACCATAGAAGCCCGCTAGCTATTGGAAGATATTGTAAAGGCTACCAGACCTGCAAGACTGGGTTTTAGACAAAATGTGCTAACTATAGGCATAATGTTTGGAGCCATTTATGTGTGGATGATATAAAAAGCCAGGGGACTGGATAGATTCACTGAGGAAATGTGTATCAATACTGTAGAAAAGTGAGCCATGAAATGCTTCAAAATGAAGGTAGCAGAAGGACAAGGAGAAGCCAGAAAAAGAAATTGTATGTAACCAATAAACAAGTGTAATTTCCATGAAACCAAAGAAGATTCACTTCAAGAAAATGGACTCCAACTCCATCAAATGCTGCTGAAAGTTGACATGAAAGCTGCTAATAAGTTGTTGAATTTAGGAAAGTGACTGGCTCTTATGAACTCACAAGAGGCATTTGAGAGAAGTCATGGGGCTGAAGTTTGATCAAAAGGAATTTCTGAGATAACCAGGGAGACAGATGAATGCAGTAAGTATAAACAATAATTTCAAGAAGCTTAACTCTAAAATGGTATAGAGGAAAGTAAGGTACAGTCAAGACAGTTGTATTTTGTTTTATAGCATACTAAAAATATAATAATATGTTTGTATGATAATAGATATAGTCCCAAAAGAAGGCAAAATTATTCATGTAATAAATATAAAGAAGTATTTATAGAATGCCCTTGGATAAGTAGATGGAGGATATAAAGACTGACTCCAGATGATAAAACATTCAATTCACCCATAATAACAGGCATGTAAGTACATGAGCACAAATGCCAGGAGATGGATAGATATGTTCATGTCAACTTTTAAGTCGGATTTTATGAAATTATTGTGAGATAATATCTTTCCTGTGTTTCATGTTAACCATAGATAATGATTCCATATATAATTGTGCAGAATTGTTGAAATATTCAATGATTAACACAATATTCACTGAATTCATGCACTGCACCATAAAGTTTTTGAGGCATTAGAGAGACTGCAGACAAGGTTCACACTTTTGTAAACATAAGGACTAGCGCAAAACTATCACAGAGGACATGTTTAAAGCAGCTTTCATGGGGAAACAGTCAAGTTCACCTAACAAACAGGCTCCCAGCACACAATTTCCTCTGCATCCTTGGACATGGGATATGAGCACGATTTGAGGCCTCTTAGTGACTTACTGTGGGACTGCCATTCCACATACCTCTCCCATTCAGGTATATCTATTGTCCAATCTTTTCCCACACTCTCAACTTCAGTGACAGAAAATCCAATAACACATTGTATAAAACTAAACCAATATGCCCACACATCCTGGTCTTTTTCCCATACCCTATCCTCAGCCCAGAATACCTACTGTCCCTTCTCATAATCTACCAATATTTTAAGAATCTTATACAATTGCCAGCTCTTCAGTACCTTGAGGAAAATAAAACATATTCTTAGGGTTCATAGTATAGTACATCACTTATTATTCTACTTACTATTTTTTTCTTCAAATTGAACTCAATGAGCACTAAACATTGAGCAGGTACTATGTTAAGTACTGAAGCTCAAAAAATAAACACATAGTCTCCCCCATGTTGATGTTTTTACATGTTCACTTTTCCCACAAATTGTTTCCCCTTGATTTATCTTTGTATCTTCTACTGAACTTCCCAGATCATCTTCAACATGTAAGATATTTAATGAAATTTTTTGAAACATATCTTAAAGTCTAGGGATGAAAACACAAAACTTAGAAGATATGAAATGCTATGTGTTAGACTTTCTGTGAGTCCTTTTATATAATACTCATAAAAATTATTCACATCAAACAATTCCAGTGATACAGCAAAATTATCATACTACTATGAAAATGGTAAGAATTTTTAAAGTAGCCATGAGAAATAGACTGTAAAGTTACAAAAGTAAATGTGTGAATAATAAGATAATAAGAGTGAAACGGGACTCTGGATTAAGCAAAACACTTTTGGAATAAAATGAAGTTTCATAAGTAACCTTGCTAAAAAAGTTTTTATCTACTCTGTGTCTCAATGAAAAATGCATTCCCTTCCCTGTATACTAACCTATCTGTTTTGTCCTTTAAAAACATTATAATTTGAATAAGTTCTTAAAGAAGTTTATTACCTGATTCACATGTTAATGAGTAACATTTGCTACGTCCATTTTTCCCAAACATTCATCCCACAAAAGAAAGATTTGATTAGATAATTGTCTATTGTATTTATAAGACTATATTCTGGACCACAACCAGATCAAATTGCATATTTTTCATAACGCAGAGCTCAAATAAACTTCACATTATTAGTGTGCTGTTTTGAAGGCAGTATTAAATCTTTAGAAGGAAGGTCAAAGTACAAATACAAGTCATTACTGATTATTGCACTTGGATAGCTAAATTAACATGCTGCAGGCTTTGTAACCTAAATCATAACCCAATTGAACTGATTATAAAGAGGCACTGATAAATGAGCTGTTTTAATAAGCATTTATTTATGAATTTGTTATCAGAGTTTCTTCCATTAAAGTAAAATAATTAGGATGCTGAATCAGATCAAGATGACAGGGCTGCTAAACATCTTTTCTTTTAGGAGAGAACATGAAAGTGTTTGGAAGAAAGTGAGGCATTGCTCTTTAATGAACACAAATTCCCTTTCCAAGTATTCCATTGCTCAAAGAAAGACAGTTATTTAATAAAAAAGACTCAGCTATAAACATCGGTCACAGTTTCACTCCTTATATGTAAAACAGCAACGAAAGGAGCTGTATTTCTACGCTGGCATTTAGGCTGTTTTGTCTTGGAGCAGAAGCTATAAAGTTGAGAGGATCATTTTGGTATAAGCACCCAAGTGAAAACTATTATTTGATTACTATTTGCAAATGAGTTATACTAGAAGACAAACTGTAAATCCACTCCAAGTCCTCAGGTCTTTGAGGTCACCAGGACTCTGAGCTATAAAGCTGTCCTATGGGTGAGCCGATACAGATTTCCCTGTCACGCCCAGGTGCCACGACGACAGACGCTGCAGAGACACACAGATGGCACTTCAAGCTCACCAGGATCTCTAGCTATCCTTCATCTATTTTCCTCTTCTAACCCATGATCCAGAACTCAGATCAACATGTTTTGTTTCTCATAGGTATTTTGCAATTAATACGAAAACTCTGGTATTTCACTAGCATTCCATTAGAAAGTAATTATTTTGTCTCGTTTTGAATAAGCAAAAAACTTCCCTGATTTTGAAATAATTATATAGTTTATAATTAAATTATATAATTTAATATTTTGATATATCAAGACTCTCTAATATAATTAGTTCATACCTTAAAGGCTGACATTTCAGTCCCATTCATGTATTAATAAATTATGTATATACAATTTATATCCTGCATTATATATCTATTATATCTACTATCAAATTCTCTATATAGATATGTGTTCACATCCTCATCAATTTCTTTGTCACTGGGACAAAATATTGAACACCTCCAACTTAAAGCACTGAGGTTTATTTAGCATCATGGATTTTGGATTTTTCAGTTGATATTGAGACGCTCCAAGCCATAAATGGCATGTTGATAATTTCTGGGTGGAGGAACGCGGTTCACATAATGGTGTTATGGTTTGTGTCTAGCTACCCACCACCACCACCACCAAAACTTCATGCAGTCAAGGGGACAGGGTTTTCAGAGGTGATTAAATCTAGAGTTTGTGATTGATTGTTAGTCCAGTGCTGGGATTAAGGGTGTGAGTGCTACATCTACTGAAGGGTGGTAGCCTGCATACAACATAAGGGCCAGAAAGAGTTTGGTCCTCTCTCTTGACTTGTTGCTTTTGCTGTCTTCTGCCACCATGAATGGTTGCCCTTCTGCCATGTGCCACCCCGCTTTGAGGCAGCTGATTACACTGAAACCTCTACAAACTGTGAACTAAATAAACCTTTCCTCCCTTAACTTTGGGCTTGCAGTATTTTGTCTTGGCAACAAGAAAAGTCACTAAGACAAATGGTGACCAGGAAGAAGAGAGAGAAAGAAGGAGATGGAGATATACACTTCCAGGTCACACTATCAGCTACCCACATCCAACCAGGCCCCACTTCCTAACCCTAGCGGCAAGTCAGCTTTAGCCTCCCCATAATCCAGTTGCCTTTCAAACAGACTTTGGGAAGTGGAGTGTGGATTTCAGATCCAAACCACAATAGCACATATAGTCACTGTGACTCCTTAAAGGAAACTGAGACACAATTTCATTGAGGAATAAAAAGAAGTCACTTAGACTGTTCAGAGTTACAAATCAAGAGACATAAATTCAAGTGTGTTGAACATGTTCTTGGGGCCTCAGATAGATTGTAAAGAAAAAAACTGTAGGTGGGAAGAGGAATTATGTTAATTACATATCTAAAAGGTATTGTTGCTGAAAGGATGGCAGGCTATCTTATAAGAGAGAACAATGAAATAGCTTAAAGAATATACATAAAAATGTTCTCAGAAAGGAAGGAGAGAAATTCTTGGGAAAGGAGTGTGGGTGGAAGAGAAATGACTCTAGTAGGTATCCATAGGTTTGGGATGTGCTGCTCAAATGAAAACTATAGCCCCCATCAGATTAACTTAAGATACAGAAACTTTTTAACCTGGTAAAGTTGCAATACATGCAGAGAAAAGGGTTGTAGCTTACACTGCATCAAATTTTCATTTGAAGGTAGGCATGGCTAAAGGCTCGTCTCATGTCCTGGTGGCTGAGTATTTTGGAGATAACTCAGTCTTGCTTTATCCGTTGGATTTTATTTTTCTACAATGGTGTAGATATGAAAATCTATCCTTGCAGTGTAAATAAATACTGTATATATTTTAAAAACTATATATACATTCATATCAGTGTAAACTCACCACATTTTGCTTAAAGAAATTTTAAACATATTTATAAGATTTAATATATAATTATCCACAGGAGTTACAATGCTTGATATTTCTTCTCTCATGAAAGATATTTATTATGTGCATCTTCAAAATCAAATTTTTCTTTGATAAGCAAATAAAAATGAAATGGAAACTAACAGGACCTAATATAGTTCATTAGTTTCATGTTAAGTTCAAAATATATTTTTAATGCAAACTTTTTCATTTGTAATGTTTGACTTGAAACACATGATCAGTTCCTCAACTGTATGAATTATATGATTTACCAATCCTGCATTTAAAAAAATAAACCATAAAATTGAAACTGGTATGATACTAAAATTTCATAATAAATAGACCTATATTTTATTAACAAAAATGAGACTTTTCTTATATCTAATATGGGAAAGTTACAGGATTTAGCTAACCTATTGAAAATAAATCAGCTAAAGTAGAAAGATCAATTAAGAGAAGTCAGGAGACAGTTGCTGAGGAAAAATATTTCCTCTCAGTATTTTCTTCAATAAATTAACTTAATTATTTAAGCTACAGGCACACAATGAGAATTTAAGTTCTTACCAATTTCCTTTAGACTCCAGCCAATGGGAATCTTTGTTTAAATTATAGTCAGCAAGTAAAGAAACAAGAAAGTCCCCAAATTTTTAGTATACAGACAGCTATTTGTATCACATTTCTTATGAACACCCATGTGCATGCATGTGAGCACGTGTGTGTGTGTGTGTGTGTGTGTGTGTGTGGCATTTATGGTTCATAATTCTTTCACTATATCTTTAAAGGTGAATAAAATTTCTTTGCTATACAACTAAAACCCAAGCATATTTCTCTTTCATGTTGAGTCTTAGAATAGCAGTCTCTTTGGAGACTGGTTGTCTGAAATTCTCTCTTGCATGACCATTCAGGCTTAAGTGTAATCCAGCTAAAGCAGAGTCATTGATTGACACTAGGCACGGGGGCAGGAAGATGAATTTCTCTGGTTTAAAGTTTAATGGAACAGATCTTTTGATCTCTGATTCTGTAAGGAGTCTGAAGTTCATTTTCTTACTCAGGTTTCTTCGGTGCTAGTACATTGTTGCATACAGATCTCATTCTCATGAGTAGAATATAATGTTGTGAGGTCAGCGTTCCTCAACTAATAGTGATTTACACACATGTTTCATGGAATGTTAACTCCACCACTGTTGTTTCCTTGAATACTTAAATTATCCAATGACGATATGGCATAGGTTCCTTTAAAATGTAAGGCTGGACATGATGTTTTATATGAACATAAGCTAAATACTAATCTTTAATTCTGTCTTTATATTTCTGTTTCTGAAATGATTGAAAAATTATTTTAATGTGACAATCAAAGCCTGAACACTAAAAAAGGAATAAAGCTCATCTTTATTATAATCCAGGCTTTTTCCTTTCTTTAGCTCCTACAAGCAGCTGCCAATATCTGAGTCAGTGGAGAAAGAGGAAACATAAGTCTTGTTTCATACAGTACAGCAGCTATAGCCTAATCTCAAAGACACAGGCTCAAGACTGGTAAAATCTAGTTGAAATTCTCTGATTCTGCATGTTTATTGAAGGGCTGTCTTGACTAGTCTGGAATCATGTGTACACAAAATCCTTCTTGGAGCAGGTCCATTTTGAAGCAGGTCAGAATATTTTGTGCTTTGTAATAATTCAAGGTCACTCCAATTTCAGGGCTACTTAACATGGAAGTTTTAAGGGTGTAAAAATATGAACAGCCAGTTTATCAGTGCTCCCTTCTGTGTAATACATTGTTATAAGATCATCCTTTCAAGTCCTTGCCAACAAATTGAAAGAGAAGTTACATTTTGGCACTTTTTTCAAATTCCACTTATATTCAAATAAGAGAGTTCTTAATAAAAACAATTTCATAAATAGACACGAAAGGAGAGAGTATAGCATTTCAAAACATCAATTCTTCTGTAAGCCTCCTCTATGAGCTTTCTTTTCTTAAAATACATAGTACCCTTTGACCAGAAGTGATCCAGAACATATTTGTTCCAACAGAGCTTTTGCGAGAGTGCACACTGTTGATAAGGCCAATAAAGCTGAGCTTTTAACCTTTTTGCATTTCAACTGCATAATCAGAACCTGGTGATAGCACATCATACGCTCAGAGAATGCCATGGGCATTGCACAGAAAATGAAAATTAGTTCTAAAAGGCTTTTCAGCCTTTGTGGCATAGGATGCTCCTCTCCTGGCTATATATGAAAAAAAGGATCCAAAACAAAATGGAAGGAATAGTATGACTGTGAGTGAAAGCAAAGCCCAGAGAAAACCAAGAGCATGGAGGGATGAAATAGAAGAGTGAGCAGCTGTAATTAGCTCTACTGTTTCATGAGAATGAAAAACAAAGCCACTTTAAAAATATAAACAGGCAGAGCGCCTGCGGAGAGAGTGACTGGTGCTCTAACAAACCTTGGTAAATAGTGAGCAGCAGGAAGGTAAATAGAGTTTGTGGATAAAAGTTTGACACCAATTCCACTGGCTACATTTTTCATAAATTATCATCCATAATAAAAGTCATTCTGCTGTAGTACTTTTCAAGTAAGGCAACACTGAATACCAAAGATAGCTTTAAATAAAGGCAGAATATCACGGTCTATCCTAACTAAACAGACACGTAAGGCAATTTTAATTACCGTATGTTTGAGCAAGAGTAAAATTTCCTACATTTATACATATTCTCATTTTAAGAAAACAGTGCAAGTATAATAAAGAAAGTGAAAAACCTTCTCCCCAGTGCTTGGCATTGATTTCTACCCTGCTTACAGCCTGGTTTTCTTATTCAATTAAACAACATGACCTTGCAAAAATGTTAAATTAAATCCAAACTTGCCTAGGCATTTATCATATCATGAAGGCTATAACTCTTCCAAATGAAATCATTCATTATCATGGGTTTCACATATAGTTTATTGATTTCAATGAGTTTAGGTAAAGAATATGTGCAAGACACATGAATACGCACATTCATTTTTAATATTACCTTTGACAAATGTAAGGTCACCAATTTCTTAAATAAAATATTGAGGCCTTCTTTTATATCTGTCTCAAATGGACATGGAGAGAAAGATATCTTGAAATGTACCTGCATACCCTGTTTTATTTCTCTTTTTGTGCATGGGGTCTGCAAAGCTGTTAAATCTTCACAGAAAAGGACTCTTCCTATCATGTATAAAAATCATGGGTACAGTTCTATATTTTCAAGGAGGATGTTCTGTAGAGAAATCAAGACTAGATAGTAACTCTTTCAATTCTGAATTACACTTGACCATTTGCTTAAACTGTAGAACAAGCCTGTACTTCTGAGTGACTCTGATTTAAACCTAGAGCCTGAACTCATCAGCGAATCTTCTAGGCCAGTGGTAGCAAACCTATGGCATGCATGTTGTTTTTCTTTTAAGACAAAATATGTTTGTGTAGGAGTTGTTCTTTCTAAGCTAAAACCTAGCTATTCAGGTTCAATGGCAGTGCTGACACTTTGTGATAAAGAAGTGGGCTTTGGACTACAGTTTGGGCACTTGTCTCTAAAAGGTTGACCATCACTGCATTCCCTCCTGAATTTTGCTTCTTTATTTTTACCACCTTGATATGTGTTTGGCTTTTGTTGTTGACATTGTCAGTTTCACTGTTCTTTTAGGGGACAGGAGGACAGGTAGTGGGAATTGAGCCCAAGGCCTTTACTCACACTGAGCTACATTCCCAGCTGTTTTAATTTTTAATTTTTAGACAAGGTCTCATTAAGTCACTGAGATGCCTAGGCTAAGTTCGAGTTTATAATTCTCCTACCTAGATCTCTCAGAGTATTGGGTTTATTAACAGTCTCCTCGCACTGGAATATAACAGCCATAGGAGAGAGAACTTGGTTTGTCCACCGTTATTTGCCCTAAACCTAAAACTCACTGCAGTTTCCACAACTATTTTGAATGATTGAATGGAGAAAAATAAAAATTGATACCTGTCCTGCTTAAACTATATACTCACCTAATCATACACTTTTGAAACCTGCACTCTTAAAATTTATCTCTTAACTATACATTAGAATAACTACGAACCCGTATCCTTTTCCATGTCTCTGATGTACCTTCTATAGGGACCCACTTTTCTTCTTAAAATTTCTTGGGTTTGGTCATGTATTCTCATGTTTTACTTTCTCCTTTTAATTATTCAGTTACTTTCTTGCTTCTCCTTTACTGGGATCCTTGAGGGATAATTTTGGGCATGCCCTGAGAACTAGCATTGCCATACAGCCCATCACATCATGTTTCTCTCCGTAAGAACCCTGGCCACTTTCTTGACGTCAGTCTTCAGAGCTCTATGGATGGCTACAAACAAATAATTCTCCTGAATTCCTTTCTCTGTAAGCAACAACATGGTAGTAATTTGTATTTCTCTTGCCTACTTCATTTCCCTCTCCAGACCCATGTATTTTGATTTATGGAACTTTGACTCTTCTTTGTGATATTCCTAAGATCCACAAATTCTAATCACTCACCACACTGTCCAAGTTTCTAACACAAACAAATCTAATTAATCCGTTGCTCCCACCTCCCTTACCTTGAGATGTGGTGCCTGGACACTTATAAAGGCACTCCTCTGCTTTAATGCTTCCCCTGCAATCTTTCTAGAGATATTAGAGCACAGCTTCAATCACACAAGTCCCTCACTGAGGATAAAAGAAGCCTTATAATATCTATGATTATTAGGTCTACATTCTTGTGGTAGATTTTCATGCCCATTACAACCAGAGTTTCGACCTCCCTGAACAGTTCTTCCCATAACTCTTTCTCAGGAAATGTCATCGTTAGCTTACTCAGAGGACTTCACTGTGCGTGTTTAGTAACAATAGCACTCCTCTATGGAAAAGTCTCACTAATTTACATCTTTTCAAACCTTGTCCATTATGCAAGAGACAATTCAAACACCATTTCCTTCAGGAACTCCACTTAAACCTCCTTGACTGACAGGTGGGAGTACTGTGCCTCACGATGCAGTGGTGGGACTTTATCACTCAGTGATGTTCTGTAACTTAGTAGTTCAAATGTGTTCCATCTTTTCTTGAATGTCTGTCTTCTGTCTTCTAGTACATTAAAATTCCCTGAGCGCAGATCCTCTACCCTCCTCATCTGCTGATTTCTTCCAGTGCCTTGCACATAGTAGGCGTATGTTCAGTTAGTATAGATTATGATTGGTAATGTGCAATGGAAAGTCTACCAATTATCATTTTTATTTGTTGGTAAAACATGAATTTGAGCCATTCCCTTATGCTGACATTAAAAATGAATACTATACACTTACACAGAAAACAAGCTCCAGCCTTTATGATATTTAATCCAGAAAAAAACATGATTCTCTGACTCTTGGCAAATGCATCACCAGATGATTCTCCTTATAGTTCTGTGAATCTGATAATTTGTAAAAGCAGACTTTTGAGCAGTCTCTCAAGAAGTTATATTTTGGGCTTTCCATTTTTTAACATTCCCAGTGTAGCTGTGCTATCATTACATTCTAAGACTTCTAAAATTATCTGTCTACTTAATTTTTTCTAAATATATATTTTTTTAAATTTCTTGATGTTATTTCATGTTATCTACAGAACAGGCAAAGTACATTGTCCCTCATAAATCGTCCATGCTGCTGCAGAATTCCAGTGTATGTAGAAGAATCTAGGGGCAAAGCAAGTTCTCTCTAAGAGGTGACGGTTTTCAAGTCCTTCTCAGCCAAAGAAAGAGCTTCAATAGTGACTCAAGCAGCAAAATTTAATACCTCTTATCTTTTCCAGTGGTCAAGGCTAAATTATCAACATATTCAGCTCAATGTTTCTTTCATTAGTATTAGGGGTCTTAGAGGTCTAGTATCCTTTTCATAAATAGGAGGGTGCTTGTAAGCACCTTCTTTCTTCAAAATAGAGCTTAAAAAAAGGTCATAAAATTGTGTCTACATGTGGCATTCTGTGAATAAGTATCTGCCACAAGACACTAGATTAATGATTTAGGGGAGAGGAGTTGATATAATTTATAAAGCTTCAGTTCATGAAATATATGAAAACTCACTGAAAAAAATTTAATGTACTATGCAAATGTTATCCTGCAAATGTAATACGTGAAGCTTTACTAATCAGAATTCTATGTGAAAATGGAATATTTCAAAAATTATCATTTTTCATTCTCTTGTTATGGATTATCCTTAACTGACCAACATTATATATATTTATTGTATATAACATGTTTTGAAATATATATACATCTTGGAATGGTGAATTGATGTATATATTACTGTACATAATTATTTTTATTTGTAAAAGAACATTTAAAATCTATTCTATTTTTGAAAATACAATAAGCTATTATAACTATAACCATCATGGTCCACAGTAGGTCTCTTGAATGCATTCCTCGTAGCTGAAATTTGTACCCTTTGATTGAGATCTTCCCACTCTCCACTCCAGTGTTCTGTGAATCAATTTTTTTTTGTCTTTTTGAGACAGGGTTTCACTAGGCAGTTCAGCCTGGCCTTGAACTCACTTTGTAGCCTCAAACTCACAGTAATCCTCCTGCTTCAGCCTCCCGAGTGCTGGGATTACAGACGTGCACCACCATGCGCAGCTCATTTTTGAGATCTAATAAACACGTGTTTACTTAGTTCTTGCTATTCACCCCTCCGTCTGCTCCCTGCATTTTCTCCCACATCGTCTTGTTACAATTCTGCCCGTGTCACAAGTGTTACTATGTATGTGACAACTGTCTGGCTCCACATTCTCTTTTATTTCCTTTCAAAATGTAAATTTGTGTATCTCTCTTTCATTACATGACACATCTCTCAAGAACGGCAATCATGTCTTATTCATATTTAAACACTAGTGCTTAGAAACACTTAGAAGATAGTATGAAATACATTTGTTAAGTGAACTGAATTGGTGCCCTGAGGGAAAAGTGAGCAAGCTGATCCTAAGATTTCCTGAAAATCTGTATTTTACGCTTTGCTCCGAATTTCCTAAGAAAATGCTTGATTCAGAAATTCTGTGAACACCCATTAATTCTACCTGTTCTGCCAACTCCAGCTCCTTACCTACACACGTGCACAGTTATCCGTGAAGTTATCAGTTTATCAGAAGCGTGCTGCTTACTGTGATTCTGTAAAAAATGTTTAAAATTTGAATCCATCAGGAATTTATTCTGCACTAAATTGTATGACCTGGTGCCATGACTTGCCTGGGCCTCCTAGAAAGAGAGAAAATGGTGCTCACAAATAATAGTACCTAGAGTCAAGCTGCAGCCCACCCGAGGTACAGAGCTCATACCATCCAGCCAACTCAAGGGCATGCACAGCCCACCCAGACAGCTGGGCAGCATAGCTACGGAACCTATGGACAGCCTACTTATGTCAGGCATACCCAGGCTTACATCTTGCATCACTGCCACCTATAGAAAGACCAAGAGTATACAACTTCTCATGGACAGCCTCCCACTGGTTGTGGAGCTCCTGCCTTCCCCAAGGCATACAGCCAGCCTGTCCAGGGATACAGCATGGACACTCAACTCACGTCACAGCTACATCACCTCCACTCATGGCCAGCCTGCTTACCCAGCCTATGGGCAGCATCCAGGCGCCACACACTTACAAGACCACAGGAGGGTAGGTAATGAGCCAGCTGAGACTCATCAACTTCAGTCTAGCACAGGGGATTATAACCAGCCCAGCCTAGAATATAGACAGGTTATCTCCAGGTTCCCAGGGGCTACGCAGTGCAGCCAGTCACCACACCTCCATCCTACCTTTCTACCAGCTATTCCTCTATACAGACTACTAGTTATGATCAGAACAGTTACTCTCAACAAAACACCCATAGGTAGCAGAGCAGTTATGGACAGCACAGTACTCACAGTCAACAAAGCAGCTATGAGCAGTAGGCTGTCACTAGATTCTACACACACACGCTGGATCCCACAGCCAGGCTCCAAGTGAAAATAGCTAACAGAGCAGCAGCTATGTGCATCAGAGTTCATGTCAACAGGACAAGTCCAGTAGCATGGGTTATGGTTAAGGTTAAGGTTAGAGTTAGGGTTAGGGCAGGAATCTGGAGGCTTTTCAAGACCAGGAGAGAACCAAAGCATGATTGACTCTAATTGAAGCAAGGAAAGAAGGGGATTTGATCATGGAGGCATAAGCTAAGGTGGGCAGGACGGGTGACATCACAGTGGATGGGCAGCATCAGAGTGTGAGGTGGCTTCAGTAAGCCTAGTGGACCCACGCATGAAGGACCAGATATTGATATGGGCCCTCCCACTGATCCTGATGAAGACTCTGACAACCATTCAGTTTATGCTCAAGGATGAAATGACAATATGACCCTCAGTGATCTGGCAGGCTTCTGTTGGGAGTGAAGCTGTCTGTACCTAGGGTATCTAGGACAAGATCACTGCTTCTCATGAGCTTGGCAGGGCCCTATGAGAAGTGACTTGGCCTTCCCCTCAGATAATATAGACAACTCCCTTCTTTTTCCCCATGTAACCACCAAGGCATGATGTTTTGTTGAAGATTAGATGTTCTTCCTTTTCCAGATCTTACCGTCCCCTTAAAATTCTCTGTAAACAGCTTCTTATGCTGATTGTATAAGTAAACACACTGCAGTTGTTGGGGGTCCTTTCTCCCCTCTAGAGAGTGGCTGCACCTGCATTCAGCCTTCTGCTGACTGTACAAATAAATGCACTGCAGTCATAGGGCAATTCTGTCTCCCATCAGGAGAGGGAGCTTCACCTGACTTCAGCTTTCTGACTCTTGTCTTCATTTCTTCATCTTCCACCATACACCCCTGGAATTTCAAGGACTGTGCTGGATGACACAGGCTCCTTTAAGCAACGTGGGGTCATTCACATGAGCAAGAGAACTGGGCAACATGTGATCCACATCTACATAGACAAGAAAACAGGAACGCTCAAGGTGATACCCGAGTGTACTATGAAAATCCACCAACAGCCAAAGCTGCTGAGGAGAGGCTTGATGGAAAAAAGTTTCAATAAAGTAAACTTAGAGTCTCCCTTGTTTGGAAGAAGTCTCCAACAAACAGCATAGGAATGCCACCCTGTGAGGGTCGAGGGCCCTGTCATCACTCCATGGAGGTCTAGGTGTCCCAGATGGCCCTGAAGAACTCCTGGGTCACATGAGAGGCCCTGAAGAAGAAAGAGGAGGTTTCTCCCACAAGGAGGTCCAGCTTTCCCATGAAATCCCTCTGGAGGAGGATATTTCCAACATTGAGCTGGACACTAGGTAGGGTCCTAATCCAGGTTATGGAAACCAGAACTTCACCAGGACCACAGAACGCAACCAATGAAGGCTTCCTCCTGCTACCCTTCGCACCCCTATGTAATGCTCATGGCAGAGGCAGACCTGGTAGCATGTGGGGAGGAAAAGGTGGCTTCACAGAACATGGCGGTCCTGGTGGAAGGTTCAGAGGTGGTTGTGGTGGAGGCAGAGGTGGCTTTCTGTGGTGGATGTGGCATGGTAGAGATGGCTTTCATGAAGGATAATGATGTGGTCCAGGGAACCACACGGACTTTTGATGCAGCAAATGGGAGGGAAAAGAGGCACATGTGGAGGGCCTGGGAAAATGCATAAACCTTAGCACCGTCAGGAAGTCACAGAGGGCCGAGAGCAGCCCTACTAGACACAGAGACTGTGGAGCTACATTCATTACTAGATTTATTTTTTAAACCAGAAAATTGTTAAGTTTTTAATTCTATATTTATAATTTTGGCCACAACATTTTGATTATTTCTTGTCTGTACTTTAGTATTTTTCATGATTTTTGAAGAAACATTAAAAAATTAAAGAAAAAAATTAAAAGATTGAACAAAAACTGAGAGGAAAATGAGAAAGGGCATCCCCACCTCATGGGCACTGAGTTTGGTTTATCCAGATTGACCCAGTATTATTTGATTATTAATCTTTTTTTCCACTGAGTAAAAGTGTTGAATTTGTGTTATCGCCTTCCATTACTGGGGATGGGCATATAGCTCAGTGCTGAAGCACATGGGGGAGAGTCCGAGTTCAATATCCAGTACCACAAAGAAAAGTAAGGAAGGAAAGGTGATAGGCATACAGGGAGGGCAGGATGGAGCGAGAAAAGAAGGAATAAAAATACATCTTTATATGTTCATTTCTTGTAAAATATTTGCTTTGTTCAATTTCATATTTCTAGTAAATACAACAATGTCCAGGATATGATAGATCTTTATTAAATATGTATGAAGAAACTAAATTTGCATATTGTTTAAAAACAAGTGAGTTTAAAAGAATACACTAAATACAGTTTAAAAGAATACACTAAATTCTTATATATGCCTGCTTATTCCTTGACGTTTCTACTCTTTTCTATAACAGCTAAATAATTTTTTAAATGTGAAAATAAGTCTTTTTACTTTAGGAAGGATCATGATTTCCTCATTACAACTAATATTAGATAAAAGTTTACAAATTTATAAATATTTCTTCATTTAATCCATAACAATTAGGAATAAGTAAATGAAAATATTATTACTGCCTTATTGTTAAAATGTGTTTGTCGTCTTAGAAAACCTGTAAATGCTGTGGATATTTTCACATTAGCTGATCTTAAAGTAAAATAGTAATTTTTCTTTTTACTCTAATAATACAAAAGCCAAGAAAAAGACATCAGGTACCTGAGGCGAAAGTATAAAGATACAATGTGTTTTTTTACCAAAGAACAAAGTGCAGGATCAAGTGCAGATCTGCTCAGAATGGAATCCTTACCAGGCACCCAGCTGAAGTCTGAGCAGAAATTAGAGAGGAAATCAATATTTCACCACTGAGTATTTTTAGAGTCTAAAATTATAGGACACAGAAGACTCCGACAGAGAGCCAGTGAATGGCTCACAGAGTGTGTATCTGAACTGTCTAAAAATGCTTCACTTGACAAAGCAGTGGAAGGGGTTATCAAGAGTAGCCAGCTTTGATAAGTGTTTTTAGCCGTCTTTCCTTTACATTTGAACATTGAGGGGAAAAAAATCGTCCTGTGTGCACAAGGCCTACTACTAAAATATATATGCTTGCACTTCAACCAATTTTTAAAATATTTTAATTACATGCAGTGTCTGTAAATTAGAAAATAATTACAAAAATGCGAACTGAGTCCCACCAGAAGTCACCCACTATTGAAATAACCGCGACCAACACCGGGTATTCTATTAATTCGGATATTACTTCACAATCTTAATAGTATTATAGCACTTTCCTGTATAGGGGTCCTATAATTTATTTTTAGGTGTCCAATGATTCTGACATAAAAATACGTCTCCTATGGTCTTTATAAGTTTCACTCCAGTAAAGGTCCTTGTAGTAATTTTCTATTTATTTCCTCATATTTTCATTCTGATCAAAGAAATGCTGGCAGTAGTGCTCCTGATGTTAAAGGTCAAATCGTCTTCGGAGAAGATAAAAACGATTCATTTCCTGAACTACATGAGAATTACCATTATAGTATGGACTTGCATTTTTAGTACAGTGTATGAGCTGAATATGTACATATTAGTGGACATTCCTTGATCAGACTTTGATGTATTTTCTGTATCTTTGGTGATAAAATTATCTCATTGTCCTCAAATATTTGCTTCCCTTCTTTGTATAAGGATTATGCAAACTCATCTAATGAAATGTGTGTTTGGGGTCTGCTGCAGAGGCATATGTACCCTCACTGTGTTGCCACTAAAATTGGTTACACCTCATCATATGGACAGACATCATATCACGTGAACAGACGGTGTTTTAAACCCCGGCAGTGCTCCTCCCGACACTCTATTCCTTCCGTGACAAAAAGCCAGAGAGGGAGATCCCTCATCAGTGTGAATCCTGGAAGGAAATGACATGGAATTGACCTATGTCTAACCCACAGGAACCTACAGTTCAAATGTAACATGCAATGGCAAACGATAAGGTTATGGGGTTCTTTGATACTTTTAGCAAATTTGAAAAAACAATGTCCTTTGACAAATTTTTCAGTTTGAGATAAATCTGTTCTTTCATGGACCTTAAAGTTAGTAATAAATGTAAAGACTACTCCTCATTGTTTGTTACAGATTTTAAAAAGTATCTGCCACTTTATAATTTGGATTTTAGGGGATGGGGGTTTAGCTCAGTGGCACAGCGCCTGCCTAGCAAAAGCAAGGTTATGAGTTCCATTCCCAGTACCGGAAACAGCCCCCCCAAAAAAGGTGTTATAATTTGGATGTTAACTTTTTTATATTTAATTTGCTATACATGTAAGTTTAGTTTGTATGTGAACAAATCATATCTGCATTTTTCATAATTATTTTTAACATGAGTGGCATGGTCAGAAATGCCTTTTCCTCTGAGTGGTTGTATAGTGTTGATACTCTTGCTAGTCCTTTCAGGATATAAATTTTACATTTAAATTATTAATGCATCAAAATTTTGTTTTAAATTGCTTTGTAGGAATCTATCCTTAGTTGATTCCAAATTATTATTTAGTAGTCCAGATTCTACTTATTCAAAAATCAACCCTTTCGCACTGACATTTTATTCTCACATAGTGCTCTGAAACATTGCCTTTTGTCTCCTAAACAGTAAGGAGACAATATGCATGTCTATTTTTTACCCTATCATTTGTTTCAGGGTCAATGACACACAAAGTAATGAGGATAATTGTAATATAAATAGGAAAATGGATTTTCCTTCTAAAAACCTATTGATGTGCTTAGTAATAGCAACTATATTAATTACCATTATTTAATTTATAAAATTTTTAAAGATCACTTAATGTATAAAATTCCAAGCAAGGCTGCATGAACAAATGTTAATTAATTTATCAGTCACTTATCAGAAATATGAGCATAGACAAATTATCTAAATTATGCCACATATATAATCTTCAAAAATTGATGATCTTTAAAATTTATGTGACCTATAAAGTCACCTCAATTATTTTTTAACATCTCCTCACTGATTGTGACCACCATGTTAGAAGAGCTCAATTATTAAAGGAAGTTCACTTATGCAAATCAACAGTAAGCAAGCTGAAACAATAAAAACAGTTTCTCAATTCCAAATTTTGGACTTTCCCTAACAGCTTGTTGCTTTTAATACATTTAATTGACATTTCTTTGGGAAAGTTCATTCTGAGTTTCAGACAAAAGTACCCAAGTAAACCTCACTCCCCACATTGCTAGGAATATCTTTTAGTACTCTATAAATTCCAAAACCTTGGTATCTTATAACAAACATTCTCTTTCATTCTCTCTCCCTTGCTCTCTCTGAATCTGTCTCTGTTTCTATCTCTCTCTGTCCTCATATCTCTCTCTCTCTCTCTCTCTCTCTCTCTCTCTCTCTCTAGCTCTATCTCTGAATCTATTCATCACAACCTGTATTTCCTTTGCATGTTGCCTAGAGGTTTGTTCCACATTCCCTCTGTCTCTGTCTCTCTCTCTGTCTCTGTCTCTCTCTCTGTCTCTCTCTTTCTCACCTAAACTGATAGCGTAGCCACCATCTTAAAAAATAAGAACAAAATAGAAGAAAAGATATGTGACAAATTCCACAGTGTCACTAAAAAATTTTCAGCCATAAAAATCACAATTTTCCATTATCATTTCATGCCCCAAATCAGTTTTAATAAATACAACTCATTCCAAATGGATGGTATATATGATTTCATTATCAGAATAGAAGAAACACCTCAAATATTTGTAGCACAAATCTAATGACCACCACTTATTCCAATATCAACACATAAATAGTAGCCTTCTTGGACAGAGCTAGATGAGATTCAGGTACACCAGTGTAGAAGATGGCTGAGAATAAATAAAAACAAATATTAGAGAATATGTAACTCTAGTCCTCAGTGACAGCAAAGTTGAAAGACTTCTGTAGCTCCACCATTCTTTTGATAAGTAGTTTCTAAAAATACTCCCAAGATTTGTATATAAGAATGTATTTGTTTGCCTATATATTTTTTATTAGACTCATAATTCTTTCTTCCCAATTTGGGAGGTAAAACATCCTTCTCACATAAAACCTATGAACAAAGGGTTGTTTACCATCTTTACATAGATAGCTCCTAAATGAAATTCTTTCTTTACTAAGTCAACAAAAAGTTTAACATATGGTAGTATCAATGTATTAGTGTTCTTACAGCCTGTCAGTGAGGCGAGGGTGAAAGATTAGGCCGCCCATAGTTGGAAATGGAAAATCTACTTAATTTTTTTCTATGCACAAAGAATCTTACAATCTTAAGTTTAAAACTTGAAAAGAAAGTAATTCTTCTACTGTCTTCCTAATTGTTCTTTTAACAAAAAATACATTAAATGCAACAAAAAGATGTTGTTTTACAAAGAGAATATTTTAAGAAATCATAAGAAAAGAAAAATTAGAATCTAGTTTCCAATAAATGTCTTCTCTGGTTGATTCAATATCTTTCATCAAATAATACGAGTATGTTGGAATCATCAAAATTGCCAAGAGTCTGAAAATATCCTCACCTTGTGTCATGGGGGAAAATGAAAAAAAAAAGAAATACATATTATTGACAAGATTCTAAGAATTAATGCAGAGTCTGAGCTCATATACATTATAAAGATATATATACATATGGTTATGATAACTTAAATGTATACTTTCCAAAACATATGGCTTTAATGTACAGCTAGCAAATAAGAAAAGCACAACGTATAGTTACAAATACAGTGGAAAATTATGAGGCAAACAATGAATAGTATTTTCTTCCATCTGGAAGGTATTTGATCCTGTTGTTCTTAAAGAAATGAAAATATCTACAAGTACTTCCTATGTGCTTCCACAGGAATGGCAATGTATCCCGTAACTACCATGAGACACACACCTATTCAGGAGGTACCTCACTCAAAGAGCCATCTAGGTGGCCAGTTTTACCCTGCTGTGTCCCTGGCTCCCTTCAGAAATGAGCGCAGTCCTCCATTGGGTTGACACCTGATAACACAGTTCTACACAAAGGGATCCCAGGAAGAATCCAGTGCTCCGTACTTAATTCCAGGATGCAGTGCTTCTTCGTAGAGGTGTAGATAAAACAGTAAGTAGGTCAGTTATTTGTTCTATAGTTCACCACATGTAACTCACCATGAAGATGAGATGGGCTCGGTGTGAGTTACCAAATGGTAAACCAAGTCACGGTGCGGCATTGTGCGGAACTTGGAGCACTGGAAACCTGAGGAAACCTGAGCACAGTTCAGCAGGGAAGAAACTGCTGTGAATAAGGACAGTCTTACCATCACCTCTCCTCCTGATGCTTTACATTTAGATATTTATCCTACAGTTTAAATTGACTGGGAAAATGATAGCTATAGTACCTACTCATAGACAGCATGTAGTGGCCAGCTCTATCTGTCTGGTTATTTCCAACAGCTTCTTTTCACTTGCAAAACACCAAATAAATCCTTGTAGACACATTTGTTTTTCTTTCTCTGCTTTGTGAGCATCAGTTTTCCTTGAAATAAATCCTAGATCATAGACCAGCAACAAAGAAAAACTAAAAAGTAGAAATAATGTACAACAATTACCACTCCCCTCCTAGTTTTCCAAACTGCTATGCTCACAATAGTTAGCAAACTACTGCAAAGAAAAGAAAACCCTAGCATAGGCAAGTATAGTTTCTTCCTTTCTTTAGAGAGAAAATGACAGCCTCATCGACCCCAGGTTACCTGCCTACACATCTCAGACTTACTTCAGGGTCGTGAAAGTGTAAAGATCCAGAAGCAATGCTAACTCTCTGTTTCTTTGAATAGAAATAAAAACACTCCAATTTTAGAAGATGAGGGCAGGAAAGTATTGCAGGAAACAATCTACTATATCTATTACCCAAGAAACACCTGACTGCTTTTGAAATAAAGTTGCTGGAGTAGAGATCTGTCATACATTTTCTGAAAGATAGATATAAGTGTGAGCTTTCTTACTCTTACGCTTTTATCTGCATCTTTCTATTCCAGTGCGAGACTGGCTCTTTTGATTCATAGTGAGAGAGTGAGCTCTACATTGTTATTCCAGCTCACTTTCCATGTTAATATTCCTCGTATTCATAAAAGAAAGTCAACAAAAGATATTCTTCTTGTCTTTTATAAATAAAAACGAGTCATGACCTCAGATATTAAAGTATGAAATATGCAAAGAAAATATGTGATGATAGTAATTTGCCTGAATTGACTTTGTCATTCTTCTCTTTCTGAGTTAATGGCTGTAGAGAGCTTTTCTGCAACAGTGACTAGTTCTCGTAAATCTTGGATATAGGAGGTGTTCAATAATGTTTTAAAATGAACTCACATCTGTGTACGCAGTGACATCCTAACATAAATAGTATTTCCATGGAAATATATTTCAAATGATGGTATGAAATAAGGGCAATAAAAAGATATTATTTTCAGCTCAGTGAATTCTTAATGGATATTGAAGAAAGATATTTTGAAGACATTAAAATTTCTTCTAAAATGCAATTTGAGGTAAATCTGCTAAAAATATGGTCAATAAAACCACACGTGACAGAAGAACCTAGCTGATTATGAAACTCATTTTCTCTTTTTCCTGGCAAGAGCTAGAGTACCTTTGTCAATGTCCCTTGAAATTAAATGTGGTCATGTGGTTGACCCCAGCTCAGTGAAAATGATGTATGCCCATTCCTAACATGCCCATAGAAATTTCCTGAATGTGATACTAAATATTCTGTCCTCCCTGCATGTGTGTGAGTGAGAGTTTGTGAGTGTGTATGTACATATATATATTTGGTACTGGAGATTGAACCCAAGACCTTCACACTGAACTACATCCCCAGTTCTTTTTTATTTTTTAACTTGAGACAGGAGTTACTAAATTGCCCAGGCTGGGCTGAAGTTTGAGATCCTTCTGCCTCAGTCTCTGAGAGAGCTGGGATTACAAGCATGCATCACCACCACGCCTGGCTTCTTTTCTGTCTGGTGCTCCTGAGATGAGCAGCACTACAAAATGAAAGGAGCAGAAACATTTAATAGCAATATAGAAGATTATATTAAGAATTACAGTTTAAGACTTTAGGTGAGCAATAAAGATTCTATTAGTTGGAATTAATAGAAGTTTCACTTCTCATATGACAGATTAAACTCCTGCTAGACCAGGTCTCCCACAGATAGTAACTATGAATTTCTAATAAAATACAAAAAGCAATTGTCTGAAGATGCTGGGTAGTGAAAAAAGACAGTAGATTTTTGGAAAAGAAAATGCCATAAGGCCAATTTCCTAGTGACTTTTAGTCTATAAAGAGGAAAGACTAGAATTGACACTGAATATAACTAAAGCTCTTATTAAAACTCCCATCTTTCTGACCTGAGAAACCGAAAGTCAATATTCTGGAAAGTGATAAGAAGCATACTGAAAAATATTGGACAGAGACAGAGCATCCTGAGTTCCATGTGTGTATTTCTAGTGGATCCTGAACTATGCATGAATGTATAAATGCAATGTAGCCCCAATGAAGATAAAATAACTGAGCTGAGATTTCAAACTACCCCCTAAGATATAATTATTAGAAATGTAATCGTTAAAGAGAAAATTCATACTCACTGGAAAACTACAACAGAATTTGGAGTTTCCATTCTATAACACTGATATATTGGGATGTTTGGGGTATAATCTAAATTTACTCCACATAGAGAAAAGAAAAAAATGTGGCCCATCTTCAGAGGAAATACCAATAGAAGAACAGCACAATCATGTTAAAAATAATCATGAATGCAGTTCAGTTGGGTGAATGCTGTTTATTGACTGATAAAAACTTAAAAAGCAAAATTAACAAACTCCATCTTCATTAAAAATGAAAATTTTCCTCATCAACAGGAAAATGAGATAAACTCATTAAGAATGATCCTTACAAACAAATCTCAATACAATGAAAAAGTCCAACTCTAATATGTGCAAGACATGAATGAAGAAAAACTGTTAGCACATAATTTGTTAATGCCAGGAAACAATGAATTATAGAATGTTAAAACATCCATTTTGGGGTGTCTAATATATTTCAGACACTACTAAATGTTTGGGGCGAGGCAATAATTATTGTAATTTTTAAACAACAGTGATAAGTTGAGTCATTATGATTCACTAATATTACCACTTAATTGAATGTAATAGTATGACAACAACAAATATCTTCTAGGCATCAATGACAGAAGACAGAAACTCCACTAAGTAGCTCCATGCTGAAAGAGATTTGTTACAAGGAATGTGCTGTGTAACAACTAGGTAAAAGTGAGAGATGAACAAAAGTCCTAGGGCCTCTTTTAAAGGATTTTAGCTTGCAGATTGTTTAGTTGTAAGAGCAGACAACTGCTGCCACCACCCAGAAGTGAAAAAACTTCTGACATAGCTGCCCACTTCTCAATATCACCCAGTCCCAAAGCTGGGAACAAGGCAATGGAACAGTGAGGTCAGCAACAGCAAAACTTAAACCTGCAAATGTCCTCTTGTTCTGCTACCACCAGTGAAGTAGGAAAAAAACTGCACACTGCAAATCTTGCATATATTAATCTTAGTTAAAAAATGTAAACCACACCCAAACTTAATAGGAAGGGGATCAGCCTGGAGAATATAGTTCCAAGGCTTCTAGCCCCTGCCATAAAGAGAAACATTCAGAAAAAATGAGGATAAATTGAAAATATAGCCAACAGACAAAATCCAGGACAACAAGCTAACTCACACGACTATTGTAAACATGAAAAGACATAAAGCATAAAACAGAGCTGCAAAAACACTCTTTCATTTCTCATAAGCACAAATGTCCTGGCTCCCAGATGCATCATACAGTCTAGCCTTAAGAATTTGGTTTTATATCTAAGTTCATGGAAAGTTGTCCCTACCTAAGAGTAAAAAGCAAAAGATTTTGGAAGAACCCGGATGAGTCATGAAGTTGATGAAGGAAAATATACTATATCTCTGTCACCATGGACAGGAAAGACATCTGATTCGTCTGGAGAGGTACGGGGGACGGAAACAAAAAGGACAATGTTGGCAATTGTACAATATTCAAGGAGCAAGCTGTTCCCAAACCTTTGGGGTCTTAAGACAACGCCAGTTTCATATTTGGATAAAAAGATATTTTCTGTTTTGCTACTGCAAATGGTTCCAACACAAGACCTAAAGGAAAATACAAATGTCAACTCAAAAATTTTACTTCTTACATAGCATCACCAGGCAGAAGCCTGGAAAGAACCTGAACTACCAGCCTCCTGATGCCTTTGAGCAGCAGAGGCCACTGCAAGGTGTTGGCCAGCAATTTCCACAGAGTGGATGAAGATGAACGTGCCAATTTAGAAAGAAAGAGCATGAGATGCAAGGCATACATCTATGGAAATCCCCAGTGGGTCATAAATTATGAAGTTTCAGAGAAGACAGGAGCAAAGGGTCTGTTTTAACTCAAGTGTGATGTAATGAGTCAGCAATATATACACATTAATTTTATATGACTACTGTTCCACAAAAATGTGGAACCTGGGAAGATATGGATACAGACTATGGACTCATTTCAATTTTTTGTCTTTTCTATGACCCAAAGTTTACAGCACATCCGTAATACACATCTGGTACCAAGTCCCAGTGGGATAGGCTTGTCTAGAACTACAACATTTAACATTTTTTAAATTCTTGCCAGAAAATTAAACAAATTCCCCTAACCACTGGGAAAAAAAAAAAAAAAAAAAAAAAAAAAAAACATTCTTTCCAAGTGAGCTTAGAAAAAGGGCCCAAGTGAGGCTGGTACAGAATAATAATTTGTTTGAATATATGAAGAAAGAGACATGAACTTCTGCAGTAGAGGCAAAGACTTGAATCAATAATAATCACTATTTCTTCTTTGTCCTCTCTTTTTTCTGGAAGGGCTTTCTTACTCTGATTTAAAAGTCAGGCAGGTAGTTTCCAGTGACATGACATTTAGTGTCAGTAGTAATTCTCCCATTCAGTTTTACTATCTTTTTGGTAGTTATTCTTATTATCTTCATTTTACAAGTGGGGAAACAGGCTTAGAAAGGTTAAGTAGCTTGTCTGGTTACTCTATTTATATGAGATACAAATAACTTTCTTCCTAGAAGCATAGAACTGAATATATAAGTTCTTCAGACTTTATAAACCAGAGAGAAATAGACAGAATGCCAACATGATTTTCCTTATATATCAGAGAATTTTAATATGTACTGATTTATTATGTGATGATCAAAATTCTATGAAATTGGAATATGTAGAAAATTAAATGACATCAGAGCTCTAATCCCAAAGTAAAAAGCTTTCTTATCAATTTGAAATATATTCTGCTAGATAAATATATACCCTTCAACTTGCAAAGCACTGAGTTTATATATTTCTTCCATTTTTCCCTTTTGAGAACCAATCTCACTTTGAATTTAATCATGTTCAAGTTTTGCTATTTGATGCAGTGCTATAATTGATCTTAATATTTCTTATAAGGTATCAGTTTATGTATGAAATATTGGCCATAGTTTTAGATGATCTTCAATTGTATATTCAAAAAATACTTCCTCTGCAAACTTTAGTAATAAAAGTTAAATAGAATTTATTTAATAATAAATAGTGCTTTCTTGGACAGAACCAGCAAATCAGACCATAAAATATTGTCTTTGTTACTTTTCTCATTGCTGAGACAAAATACCCAATACCCAAAGTTAAAGGAGAAAAGGTTTATTTTAGCTCTCAGTTTGTAAAAGTTTCAGGCCCTACTTGACTGGCTCCAAGGCAGCCATAGCTGACTGGCTGTGTGGCAGAGGAAAAACAGTTCATGGCAGGTAGAAAGCAACAAAGCAACAAAGTAGTGAAGAAGCACAAGTGACAAGCAGTGAATTTACAGCCCTTTTTTGGTCTCCTATATTTTGTCTGGGCTACCTGCCTGCCATGCTCATGTCTGGATGTTCTCCCAAAGCCTCATGTGGTCAAAGGTTGGGGTTTTCAGAGGTGGCTGGATCTAGAATGTGTGATGCCGGAATTAAGGGTGTATGATTAATAAATTAGCCCACTGAATAACTGGCATCTGCCCCAAACTGTATAATCTAGACAGAATATAAAAGGGGCAGAAAGAAGTTGCTATTGTCACTTGTTGTTGTTCACTTGCTTTTGTTGTATTCTACTGCCTTGAGCTGATTCTTCTCTGTAATGTCCCTCTGCCATACCACCCTCCATGGAGCCTGCCAACTTTTAACTGAAATCTCTGCAAATTGTAAGCCCACTAAATCTTTCCTCCTTTTAACTTTGGGTGTCAGGTATTTTGTACCAGCAACAAGAAAAGTAACTAAGACACCACCGTAGGGTAGGTAGGATTCACATTCATTCCCAGAACTATAACCAAACCAATCAGTGGACTAGTTTAATAATCACACGCTTAATCCCAGCATCACATGTTCTAGATCCAGCCACCTCTAAAAAGCCCCACCTGTGACTACATGAGGCTTTAGGTGAACATCTAGACACAAATCATAACTAATGCTATTTACCTAAATGGTTTAAGTAGGACAAAATTCCCTGGATGTCCTATAGAAAAAAAAAAACAAAACAATAGAGAGTGAAATAACTAAAGAAATTACCTCTGTAGCTGATTATTTCAGTGTCTCTAATGGACAAAATCTTTTAGCCATACTGCTAGAGACACAATTTTAATCAATATTTCTACTTAAATTCAACTTCTCTAGTTACCTAAATAATTTTACAAAACTACATATATAAATCTATAGCAATATCATCATGATCAATTTCTCCCATCTGATAATTAAATGAACACATTGTTATAATTAAATTCCTAGAATAACTGCAGATGTAGCAAAAAAGACAAATTGATTTACTGGACAAAAGCATATTCTAGAGTAGGTAATAAGGTATTATATATTATGCACTCCCAAAGTGTTTTTCTATGTCAAGTTCAACGTCACACCTAACACCATAAAAGTTTCTGTGCTCTTTATGGAGTCATTTTTAGACTCCGTGCACACCCACGAGCAAAGACACCTTGGGGCTAATATATCTAAAGTGAATTGTTCCAATAATTGGGACAGATATGAGAGAGAGAATGTGAGGATAAATAAATAAATACAGATTGAGACAAGTAAATGCATGTTAATAGTTGATAGGTAAGAGGCAGAAAAGATAGGATGAGATAAGACAACAATGTTTTAAATTGGATGTTTATATATATATATTCTGTGTACTATTATAAAAATATTATATAGATTATGGTTTTTTATTTTCATTTGTGTTTATTTGCAGTACTAGGGATTGAACCTTGAGTCATTCTACCACTAAGCTATATTCTCTGCCCTTTTTGTTCCTTATTTTGTGTCAGGATCTTGTTGAATTACCCAGAGTGGGCTCAAATGTATGATCCCAGCCCTTCCGGAGGGCTGGGATCCTAGGCGTGTGCCACCACATCCAGTTAAAATTATCTTTCTTTATTTTCACAATCATCCCATGGAGTCTTAAAGGAAATGTGGAAATTGAGACATGAAACTGAATTTCCCATGCTCTCACCTTTAATAAGTAACGTCCCCAGTATGCAAATGTGAAATTTGCAAAGAGCAAGCTCCAATCATTCACTCAATATAATTGAGTGATCATTGCATTGTAAGCATCATTGGCAAGGCAGGGAACAGAAGACAACCCTCCTGTTCTCATACAGCTTATATTCTACTGAGGAGAAAGGACTGTAAAATATAAGTATATATGTATCAGAGGCTAAAAGACACTCTGGTAAAAGTAAAATCAAGGTGAGGGAAGAGATCATAGAGATTTGTTGTGAGAAAGAATATATTTGGGCAGAGATGGAAGATGGAAGCTCTGCCATCCAAATATCAGAGTGAAGGGTCTTTCTTGGCTAAAGGAAAACTTTGCCTATTTTCTAGTGGAATTTGCTGGACATGTAAGAATGCATGCCAGGAGATCAGCACTTGCTACAGGCCAATGAATTGACAGTGAAGCAGGAGGTGGTGAATCAGAAAAATTATCAGGGAAAGATGAAAGAAACATTTATTTGGGATTGTACTCTAAGTGTATGCAGAGCCACAGGAGAACTAGGGAAAGAGGTGGCAGGATTTCTTTCATTGTGAAAAGGATAACACTAACTGCTGTGGAGAGAAATGATGGTCAGGTGGGAAAGAAGAGGGCATCATTTAGGAAGGCGACTCTCCACCCCGTAAACTCAGTGATGCCCCTTTAAATTAAAGAAATGATGCCCCTTATTATTGTAAATAAGGATAAATTACCTATACAACTAATTGCCACAATAAATCAGAATTTAGAATATTTCAAACATTCAGAAACCCTATTTATAATTCAAATGAATAATAAGTGGAAAATAATTTACTTTAAAAACCACCCACTCTTTCCTTCTGAGCAATTTCTTTCCCTTTCACAGTATGTATTGTACATTTTGAATGTGGAGTTGAGGAAAGGAAAAAAGAAGGAAGGGAAAAGAAAAACTATATACACATATACACACACAAGATAGCTAAGATAATTGTACTACTAATTTTTATTAGTTCATTGAAAGTAAGGGTTTGTGCCTATATTGTTTGATCAATTTTGCATGCCTATATCTTATAATATGAGCAACTACTTTGAAGATAACAGCATGTAACATAATAACCATTGTTAATTTCCTGTCATCTTGTTTTGAAATTCCGTATCACTGTTTTTATTGGTTTTTCTTCTGTTTAAAATTTTAAAACCATTTATTTCAACATATGCCTTTTTCTGTAATACATTAGAAAATAGTAACTAGAGGTCATATTTTGATACCCATGTGTACACCTGCTACAAACATGAAAGCTAAAAAGGATAAATACAGGGCTTTAAATGGACATATAATAATTATACATATTTGTGGTGTACAATGTGATAATTCCTTACATATAGGCAAATTATTTCTTTGTCTTGGGAAACTTCAATCTCTTCTCTTCTAGTTATTTTGAGATCAAAAGTAAACTGTTGGGGGCTGGGGATTTAGCTCAGCGGCACAGCACCTGCCTAGCAAGCGCAAGGTCGTGAGTTTGGTTCCTGGTACCGGAAAAAAAAAAAAAAAGTAAACTGTTGTAAACTATAGTCACCATACTATGTCATAAAACACTAGTCCTTATTCCTCCTAACTGTATTTTGTCCCCGTAGCTCTCCTCCTTCCTACCCATCTTAGCTTCTAGTGACCAATATTCTATCTCTATTCCTAGGAAATCAAATTTTTTAGTTTCCACCTATAAATGAGAATGTGCAAGATTTGTCTTTCATGCTAGGTTTATGTCACTTAGCATAATGTCCTTGAATTTTACCTCCCTTGCCACAAGTGATAGGATTTCATTCTTTTTATTGCTGAATAATATTCTATTGTGTATATATATCACAATTTATCTATTCATCTTTCAGTGGACACTGTAGTTTATTCATTTACTTTGACTATTACAAATAGTGCTGCAATAAAAGCACTACTTTTTTATGGCATACTAATCTCATTTCCTCTGGATGTACTGTAACCAGTAGTGGAATTATTAGATCATGTGGAAGTTCTGTTTATAGTTTTTTGAAGATTCCCATACTGCTATCGACAATTGCTGTATGAATGTATAGTCCAATTGTTATGGTCAAGACATTGTGTCAATTTGAGATGTCTGGATGCTTAACTAAATAACTCAGCAGTTCTACATCCTAGTGTGTAGAGGACATGCCCTTACCACCCTAGGATACTATTCATTGTGTCAACTTGAGAAGTTTAGAAGCTTAACTAAGTGACTCAGCAGGGGACAAGGGTTTTAACTTTGTAAACACCCTGAACCTGTGCAAGAGGAAAGCAGGGAGATGGCATGAGTGCTACACCCACCTAAGGGCAGATAACCTGCTTACAATATAAGGGAGGAAAAGCGGCTTGCTTTCCCCCTTTTGCTCTTGTCGCTTTGCTGTCTTCAGCCACCATGAACTGTTGCCACTGTGCCATGCCTCTCAACTGTTGCCCAGCTTAGTATGGACTGAAACCTCCACAAACTGTGAGCTAAATAAACCTTTCCTCGCTTAACTTTGGAGGTTGGGGATTTTGTCCTAGCAAGGAGATAAAAGTAACTAAGATACTCATTAACAGCGCAACTGCAGGAATTCTATATTTGCAACTCAAAGAGGAAGAACAGCAAAGCTAATGATAATGTCATTCGGTGAAATGACATTTTGAAACTAGTAAAATTTCAAAAGGCATCAAGTATCACTTTCTTCCAATTTACACAGCAGTTACATTCCTGGAAATTTCCATGCACTAAAGGGTAGAGAAAACAAAACTCCTTACTGTGTGTTTATACGTAAAACATAATTATAATTGAGGCTCAGAAATGAACATGGCTGTAGGGTATCCAAAAGTAAGCAAGGTGGAGGCTAACAGCTTGTTCTGGAGACCGTCCTGTGAATCTAAGGGCATCCATCATTTGCCTTTCCCACTGAAGGGCTAGTGTCTTCTTCCCTTCTTCTGGTTAATAAACCAGCCTCCGACATCAGGTTTTGAAACTACTTCCAAAACAAGATACCACTGACATTAAAATCATTAACTGGTGAATTTCAAACACTTGGGTACAGGGGTGTCAGTAGAGATGGGATTAGCAGTCAGCTTTGCACATGAAGCTAGAATTGACAGATTTTTCCCTGATGGGTTAGGAAATGTGGGAGAACAAAGGGAATGAAAGATGATTCCAAGTACTTTGGTTTGAGAAACTTGGAGACTATAGCTGTCAAACACACACACACACACACACACACACACACACACACACACACAAATTATCATTTGAAGTATATAGTATGCTGGCTCTTTACAATCTTCCTGGTATGGGTACACTGACCACGGACACAGAAGACACCACTGAAAATGTGAAGACAAACATAGAAAGGAAAAATGAATGCAGAAAGCAGCTTTGGATTCAGTAAAGCCTGCATCACTGTTTTGCCCAAGACTGAGCATGACCAAAGATATACCCAATTTCCTCCCTAGCCAATCCCAAGTAAGAAAAATAAATAAGTTGATTTCAGTCAAAAAGAATAGGAAAAGAAGTCTCTCAGTTTGCCACATGACCTTAAGATCTGATGAGTCTACCCATCCACCTCTTAAGGAGAGCAGGATACTTATTGCCAACCATAACTATGTTATCTAGGAGACTATAACATCTTCTCCCCTTAGGTCAAAGAAGAGTACTAAATTCCTTTTACAGCCTGTCCACCTTCCTGCCCCGACATCAAGCCACAAGCCCATCAGAGGAGAGAGAAAAAGACCAGCAAAGCCTTCCTAGGCTAGACTTTATGCCACTCTTTGAAGTTCTTTTTCTCAATAAAAATTGCAAATTGAAAAGAAAGGAAATTGAAAGGAAAGAAGTGAATCTGACCATTATCTATTTCTAAACAGTATCAATAAACTTAATAATAATGATAATAGTAAAATTTTAAAAATTGTAATACCTATCTTGATAATGCCCTCAAAAAAAGAAGTCAATGTTTTCTTAAAAGTTGGCTTACCCTTCAATACAGAGTGCTCTCAAATTGCAATAATCTATGACACTTTTTTTTGCAAAATGTTTGAAAACAATGTTTTCCCTTAACTTCAGGTGGGTCAATTTGATTTACAAACTAATATTGGTTTCAAAGGTAAGTAACTCCAAAGCTTGAAGCAGCTCTGCAATGACAAACAGGAAAAAGTATGATATTACACTTTGTCAAACAGAAAAATAGGTGATTTTGCAGTGCCTTGTGTCCTGTACTACTCCTTGATAAGCACGATGTTGAACTACATTAAATATTAATTTGTATAATGCAGTAGTCTTATAAAGCTAGGGATAAAACACAGCAGGGGAAATTGCATTTTCTTACTGTTAAGACTATTGTTACAGTCTTCCGGTACGTCATGCTGTCATCCTACTTAGTAGATTGATGTTTATTTTCCCAACACACATTGACTGCCATCAATAGCATTACTAACTTGTCTACTGCTATATTGCTCTCAGAAGTAGTAAATCTTACAGACAGCAAAAGGGTCTTTGGACTCAAGAGACTGCTCATAATCTCTTGACGTGAATTTAATCAAAATTCCAAAATGACACATGAACACTTGCTTCCAGCAGTTTATGCTAAACCTAGGCACTGCTTTGCTTTTGATCTATAACTCATTTTATGATGTAAGGCCGGGGATGACTTCACTTCAAAGAGTTATTCTCCATTGTTCTCGCATGTGCAGTGTGTAGAAATAAATATCTCTGTTCCCACTTAAGTGTCACCAAAGAAGGGTATTCACCAAATTTACCCTTTACCCATGCCATTTCCAGTTTACTCTTTAATCTCCTCATTCTTGTTGTAAATCATGAAATTATTATTTTGATTCTATTTTCCTGGAGCACATACAACCCTGTGCTACAGAAGCACAAGCATTGTAAACATGTTACTTAAAGTCAGTTTCTTCCTTTCTTTTATCTTTGGTTCGTCCTGTCTTTTTTATCGTTGGCTCTAAAAATCTGATCACATCTATAAAACCAACTCTGGCCACCCCTGTACCCCCTGCAAAGCTTTACCTCAGGCATTATTCCCTGGAAGCTTAGTTACTATTTCGTCGCCGAGATACAGTATCAGACTCTCTTAAATTAAGGGAGGAGAAATTTATCTTGGCTCTGTCTATAGAAGTTTCAGTCCTTAGTTCCTTGACTCTAAGGTCAAGCAAAATGGCCCAGGGGCAAAGCAGAGGAGGAACAGCTCGAGGCACAGCAGTGCGAAGCAGAGAGTGATCAAAGGAACAAGAAGGGAGATAATCCTTTTTTGACCACACCTACAGTGACCCGCCTCCTCCAACAAGCTTCACCTCCCACCAACACGTTTAGCTGTCAACTCATCAGCAGGTTGACCCACTGGTGAGTGTCACAAACCCATGACCCAGTCACCTCCCAAAAGCCCCACCGATGTGCACATGAGGCTTTTGGAGAACATATAGATGTAAATGTAACAGGAGTTTATCTTCAGACTTCGAGCTGATGAACAGGAAGATGTCACTGGGAGACGGGTGTAAAGCTGATCAAACTGTAGGTAGTACGTCATTGTCCCACCTTCTCCCAAACACACCCCTTACCCAATGTAGCCTTTCTTGATCTTTATATCTATTTGGGGGCAGGACCAGGAATTGAACTCAGGGCCTTGTGCTTGCCAGGCAGGTGCTTGCCCCTCTGAGCTATATCCCTGGCCCTATGTCTATATTAGAAATAATCTCAAAATATGACACTTAAAACCTAAGGATGTAGCTCAGTCACAGAACACTTGCCTAATGCACATGAGGTGCTGGGTTCCACCCCCCAGTACCACTGCCATCTCTCCCAAATCTGATATTCATTCTTAATTCAAGGAAGGAGGAAGAATTAAAAACATGGAACAGTTAATGCATTTCAGAAGCTTAAAGAAAAGAGGTTACATTGACATCCTTGTTTAAAAACATATGCATGTTAAATGGATAAGAAAGAAAACTTCAGAAAGTAAATTCTGGAGTTAGGACATTAAAAGTGTGTGCCCTACTGAATTTTAACTCCTGAATTGCCTAATTCCTCCTAAATTTTTAACACATTGGAGAAAGACTCTTTTTTGGCAAAGCTAAATCTTTTATTTCCAAATAGCTAAAATTAATTCAAATATTTTATTTACCTAGAAAAAATAAAATGCTTTATTTTACCTGTCATTAATAGGCAAAATTTCAGGGGAGAACCTAAATTTTCATTTGGATTTTTGCGTTGATTAAAAGCAATGTGATTTGCCTACTCATTTCGCTTTTGAGAGCAGTTTATTATCTCAGAAAAATATTGTGTGCTGCATGTACAATAGATATTATGAAAGGGAAAGCAATTGCTCAAAGAAGGAACAACTGGGATGAGGGAAAGAAGAAAAAGAAAGAAAGAAGGGCATAGATAGATAGATAGATAGATAGATAGATAGATAGATAGATAGATAAATAGACAGAAAGATAGATATACATATAGATATATAGTTATATAGATAGCTAGGATAATTATACTGCTGATGTTTGGTGGTTTATTGAAAGGAACATTTAATGCTAAAAATTTTTTGCCAATTTTGCATGCTTATATCTGGTAATCTGAACAACAAATTTGAGGACAAGGCAGTATAACAACCAGTGGTGAATTCCTACCATCTTGCTTGGTGAAGCTCTGTAGCATTTCTATTTTTTTATTACTTTTTATTATCTTTAATGGTTTGATAAATCTTGTATCCTCATATCTGGAAATCTGAGAAACTTCACTGAAGATAACAATATGTAATATAACAAGCACTGGTAATTCCTATCATTTTGATCTGAAACCCTGTGTCATTTTTGTTGTTTTTGCTTTGTTTTGTTGTTGTCTATGTTGTTATTTTATTTTTTTATTCTCTTTATAATAAAAAATGTGTGCTTCAGAACAGTGGATATTTACCACTGAGCAAAAAAAAAATAAAAACTTTAAATTTGAGACAGTTCCTGTGTTATGGTTTTAACACAGCTCCTTGAAAATGCAGGCTTTATCAGTGTGGTAGTGGTAACCAATGGGATCTTTAAGAGCTGAAAAGAAGATGAGGACATCTCCTTAGTAAAGAAATTAAAACCGTTATTTAAAAAAAAAAGATCAAGGGGCTGGGGATTTAGCTCAGTGGCACAGTGCTTGTCTGGCAAATGCAAGGTCGTGAATTCGATTCCCGGTACCAGAAAAAATAAAACAAACAAAAAAAAAAAGGAATCAGTTGACTATTGTGGCACCTACCTCTATTAACACACTAGGAGGCTGAGACAGGAAGATCACAGGTTTAAGCTTCTTAACAGGTTGGGTAAATTGGCTACTTAGCAAGGCACTGTCTGGAAAAACATGAGACTCAGAATGCTGCTTAGTGTGAAGGTCCTGGGTTTAATCCCCAGTAGCACAAAAGGCAGGGGCGTGGGACAGCAGTGCTTGGCTTTCTCTTACTTTTCTGCCTTCTGCCATGTGAGGACCCAGCATTCTTCCCCAGAACACGGAGCCCTCTCCAAAGAACTGAACCCATCAACACTTGACCCTGAAATTCCTATCCCCTACAACTGTGACAGAATAAATGTATGTGTTCTATAAGTTACCCAGTCTCAAGTATTTTGTTATAGTAGCCCAGAATGAACTAGCTCTGATTTCTAAATGTCACTTGGAGATATTGATCATCATGTAAAACTCCACTTTAAAGTCACCAATATAAACATTTCTGTGATGAGTAGACTCAAAAATGCAAAAATAGATTGAAATATATCTGCATTTGTTTCCATTTCATTGCAATTTTTATGTTAGAAAATTCCTGAAATACTGAAACTATTCTTAATTATTTGAAATTATCTTTTGTTAATTACTCACTAAAAACAAAAATCAGACCACTAATATTGCTTATTTCATTATTCCAATTGAAATGCCTCCGAGATATTAAAAGATGGAATTAGAAATTTAAAATCTGTACTGGAATCTTTAAACCATCTAAACAGAAGAATAAAGGGTTGATTAGAAAATCATCCTAAGGTAGCCTATGAAGTATTTACCACTGCTGCTGGCTCAGAGGATATTCAATAAATAACAACTAGTGAAGTTGAAAATGTGTTGCTATAAGTTAACTCTCAGTCTTAAATAACCACTTTCAAAACTGCAGCCTAAAAATGTCTCGAACATAAAGAATATTTATGAGTGACAGATTTCTTCTCCCCTTCCACACACACAATTTAGTTCTGGCTGACAGTACTGGACCTCCAATAGGCAGGTTTTCATTTTTGAAGTCCAATATAAGAATAGTAAAATGCCCTAAGTGTACATCACTACTGTCAATCAGAATTCCAAGTAAAAATTTAAATATCAAGAATAGACTACATGAGGTGTGATGGAAATAAAAGGTGAGATTTTAAACCAGAAATATTTATTATAATAATATACGCATTGCCATTAATCCTCCTCAAAATACTCTCACTTTGAATGCATTTATTCCATTATTCTCACCTTTAAAGCAGTTCTGGAAGTCCTCTTTCATATCACCAGTTGCACTGTCATGACTGCCTTGATGTCTTTATTGATTCTAAACATTTGCCTTTCGTGGTCATTTTGACTTTGGGTAAGACCTGAAGTCCCATGGTGCCAGATGCAGTAAGTAAGGTGGATGGTAATGTTTTAGAAGCCTGCCTTTCTGCCTCATGGCACTAGGCAGCAGTGTTCATTATATTTTTAATCACAGACACTCAGAAAAGAGAACTTCCAGAACTGTTTCAGAAAAGGGCAAGAATGATGGAATACGTATTTTTTTTAAGCTAGGGAGAGTGCTTCAAGCAGGATTAATGATAAACTTTTATTTAAACATTCACCATATATTTTGATCACCATTTGGTATCCACATTGAAGCAGATTAAGAAAAATTAAAGAAAATAAAATCAAGAACTATGATCTAGTGGAATAATTTAAGGAATGGAAGAAAACTGGAAACCCTGAAGTTATAAATGAGAAATGCTTTGGGAGAGGGGCAACCACAGAATGAGGTAGTAAAGGCAGGTTTACCCTTGGAACTAAAGAGTGAAATCATAAAAAGGAGAATTGATTACAATATATGAAAAATTACTTAATTTTAGACTTAATGAAAGCATTTGAACAGTTTCTAAAATCAAGTCATGGAATTTCCTTGTTGAAAAGACTTTATGGAGACATTAAAGGATGATTACAATGAAATGGTTTGAGCAGTTTGCTGTAACCTCCTCTGAATTCATGAAGTCTGCTCCTACACAGTAGAACATCAGGAAGGCTTCCCTAAGGCCTAGTAAGAGCTCCATACTTTTAGGCTACTAGTAAACTCATATAGTTTAAATACTCACGGAGGATTTCAAAATAAGGCATTTTCCCTTTAAATCTGTGTCACCATTTGACTTTACCCAACTTAAATTGTACCTATTTTACAACTCAGTTCTACACCTACCACAGTGATTGCACTAGAAAATCATCACTAAATCCTACGCCAGTAGGAAAAAAGCAGTAGATATTCAATGCTTACAGATTAATGATACAATCTCTTAGTTTTTCTTCTCCACCATGATTTTGAAATTCGTTTTCCTTGTTGATCCCTCATACTCTAATTGATGGTGCATTTTCAAAATTACACGCTTTCTCTCAGGTGAATGAAATGCAACATCCGGATAATGTATGTCATTTCCTTTCTGGAGTTCAGATACAGACTGTGGAAGGAGTTGCTTCCTCTGTACTGAGATTTTCTGCACAATCAAGGTGTGGCTCAGAAGCGCATAGGCAGAGGGTCTAAAACAGCAATACGGAAAATACTTAGGTTCCAACGTTTAAGCGCCTGGAGAATTTAAGTGTTTAGTTATTATTCAAAAGGGGTTTTAAATGTATCTAAAAATGAAATAGATATTGTTTAGGAAAAATTGAAATCCTTGAGAAAGAAACCCATAGCAGTAGTAAGCAATGAGAACAAGAGGATTTAATTGAAATGCATTTGAAACTACAGTTCTTGGTATTTAGGCAACATTTCCTGGAATTAAGAAATAAATAAATAAAAAGAATCAAATGCCAAAAAAACACTGAAAGCCTCAAGATCAGTGTTATAATTCGGGTTCAATGTATCAATTGTAATCATTTTATAATCTAGGATTTTCATATTTTGCTCTGCATGTATGTTCCCTCATTTTATTTTTATTTTTGATTGATACATTTTTATGAGGTACAATATGATAATAGATGCATATACTCATGGTGTAAATATCAAATCAAAGCAATAACATATCCACTGTCTTAAACATTTTCTCTTCTGTATTTTATACTGTGCTACAAATGTATATTTGTGAGTGTGAAAAGTGAAGCTGATCTCTATGAAATTGACAGCATATTGGAATATTTGTAGCTAATACTTTAAAGCTAACTACAGAGAAGAGTTGTTATATAACTCTCTAGTTATGCACAGAAAACAGCATGACAAGAATAAAAGGTCTCTTAGTAGGTAAGCTGGACTTTAAACACTTCATTTACATTTCTGCAGAAGGGGAGAAGAGTTACTGAATTTCACACATTCTGATGTACTTACAACTCTGTAGAAATGTCCATGAGCTTCAACACCCTGCTTACTTTTCTCTGTAATGCATGTGTCCATGTTTAAAACTTGAACAATTTGCAAAGCAAATACTAAAGTCAATAGCATACTAGTGTATCAGTTCGCCAACCTCAACTTAGTCTTGCTCCTTAATATTATTCCTGAAACAAGAGCAAAATGTCAACTATGATGCTTACAATAAATTTTAGAAAACAGAAACACTAGTACTCCTTATAGGCCAAATACACTTCTATTAAATTTACTAAGCACAAAATAGTGTACTAATATATTTTGAGATCAAATAACACTACTTTGCCTAATTAACAATGCTTTATCAATCGTGACCACAAATAAGTTTTAATCCATCATTAGGTCTGTGCTGATCTAGATTTGCATGAATCTTAATGATGCAGTTTTCTTTAAGAACAAGAAAATACATACTTGCCCAGCTGTAAGATAAGGATAATAACAATAATTAAACTAATTATTTAATTTTACTTCTTCAGAGCTATGACATGGCGCCACCGAGAATACAGAAAACAAAGAGCTAAGTTGCTGTCTGGGAATCAATAGAGAAAGGAGACGGATCAGGTGTGCAAAAAGTAAAAGTCCACATTTACGACTACTTAAGCATTGTGCCAGTAAGAGGATTGCTGGGCAGCAGCCATGGGAGATGAGAGAAATAGTCGTGAGGGCAAATGTTCTGAACCCCTGAGTGACACCTGTAAGAGAAGAAGCCTTAACAAAGATACTAGAGCAGGCAATAGAGGATGAACATAGGTAACCTTACAATTAAATCCAAATATTGTCATCCTCTAAATTCATATTAATATAAAAATTGAAGTATTGCATCAACCAAATTAATAACATTTGTCTTTCAAAAGTTAACAAAATTAAAAGAAACCCTAGATTAGGAGACACTATACATAGAACATATCTGATAAAGGACTGTTATCCAAAATATATAGTTACTGTAGTTCAATAATAAGATTAACAACCCAGTTGAGAAAGATCAAAAGATATGAGTAGAGATTGCACCAAAGAACTTATGTAAATATAAATCCACTGATGAAAAGATGTAGCACATCAGTCATCATTAGGAAAATGCAAAATCTCTAACTGAAATAAAGATAAAATCTTTCAACATTACAATGAAATACCATTATACACACATTTTTATGGCTAAATCAAACATACTAATAATACTCAGTGTTGTGAAACATGTAGAAGAACTACAGCCCTCGTGTTGTTGCTAAGGACAGAAATAATAGCAAATTTAGAAAACAGTTTAGTAGCCTCTCTAAAAGGTAACTATACATTTTACATATGATCTGCATGATATGAAAATACATACTTGCACAGAGATTTAAATACAAATATTTATAGCATCTTTATTCATATTACCCAAGAAATCGAAACAACAAAAATATTCACCAAACTTTATAGAGGATGAACAAATGGTGATATAGACATACACGGAACAATGCTCAGAGACACATAACAATTCCCAACATATGCAGCTGTATGGATGAGTGACAAATGCTAAACAAAAGACACACACATGTATTTGCATGCTCGTGCATGCACACACATGCATATATATGTGTTTCATTTACATGGCACTTCTTAAAAGGGATAAAAAACTCCTAAAGTTCTTAAAGGATGGTAACAAAAGCAAATCAGTGAATGGCAGTGGGGGTAAGGAATGGCAAAGGGCAAGAAGAACTTCGGAGGGAGGCACTGGTGATTGAAATGTTCTAAAACCAAATTGCAATAATGTTTGTAAATTTATATAAATTTAGTAAAACTCATCATACTGTACTTTTAAAATTAGGGAATTTTAGGGTAATCAGTGATCCCTGACTAAATCTATTAAATGTGAAACCCGAAGAAATATCCCTTTTAGTCTCATAAAGGAATAAATACTATTTAGAAACTTACAGGATATAAAACAATTTTAGAAAATGAGAAAGATATCAACTATTCTATCAATCAATAGTCATTTTCTAATTTCATCCTCCAACTTGTTTGGTTTTTAATTCATAAGAATCTCCAATTAACTAGTGTGGAAAAATCTATCCTTTACTAATTCTAAATTGAAAACAAAGAATCAGAGTCTTGTGGCATCTGAAAGGAGACCTTTTTTTTTTTTCTGTTTTCTTTTTTTTTTTCTTTTAAAGATAAAAGGAGGGAAACATTAACAGACATACAACATTTTTCAACATATCACAAGCACAATACAGACAATACAGAGTTACAAACAAAGTGGTAGGGAATTAACAATGGTGGTTGTATTACATATTGATATCTTCA
>NW_004955404.1:18470430-18482745 GCF_000276665.1 Chinchilla lanigera | reverse complement strand
CTCCTGTCTAATTGCTCTGGCTAGTGGTTCCAGAACTATATTGAACAGGAGTGGTGACAGCGGACATCCTTGTCTTGTTCCCGATTTTAAAGTAAAACCTGAAAGGAGACCTTTAAAGGAGATTCCACACATTTCACAGAGAATCGTCTGAAGGAAATACATTCTAAGAGCCCTATCTTACAGCTGAGTCATGTATTTTAACCGTGTTATCAATCACAACCTAAAGAATCCCTTTTAACTTTAAGGGGACAGAAGTGGACTGTGATAGTTGATTTTCCAATGTAATGTAGTAATAGAGAACAAGTATCATTTCTGAGAGTAAAAGTTTGTTTCAAAACCGGTTAAGTTTAAACAAAGTTTCTATAATTGGCTTTTTTGATCCCTCACTCATAATCCTATAGCTCCATAAAAGAAACTTTTTATTGTGTAATTCATTATACTGTAATTGATTTTTCTTTCTCCTATATTAGTTAAACTCTTAAAACCATTTTATTTATATTTGTATACTAGTACGATGTGGTGGATTAACTGATGATCAACTTGGAACACTCCAATGAACTGAATCAGCATGATTCTGGGTGTAGAAGGCGCCCCTGAGGAGTGCTGTCTACAACATAAGAGCTGAACCGGAGGGGAAGATAGTGCGCTGTTGTTGAAGAAGCTTGTTGAGCTGGTTTTCCTGATATGAACTGAGTGGTTCTTATCGTCAGAGGAGCTCAGGTCCTCACTGTCACTGAGGATGGCTGTGGTTCTCGCTGAAGGAGCCCTGGTCCTTACACTGAGCATAGCTTCCTGGCTCTCATGCAGATCCCTTAGCCTGCTGGCACAGATCCTTCATCCCTCTCGCACAGACTTTCTAGCTTCCACCACTGACCTTTGGGTCTTGTTGGTGCTGATCCTTGATATAGACTTGCATGAGATATTGTCATGGGCTCTAGATCTCCAGTTGGACTCGTGGGGGATATTGCTATGGGCTCTAGGTCTTCATCTTGACTTGTACAGGATATTGCAATAGGATCTAGGCCCTCAGCTGGGTCTGCAGTATGTGGACAGATCTGTCACACTCTTTTGCATTTGACTCTTTGGGTGAATATTAGAGAATAATCCTATAAATTAAGTGTCCTATATTAAACCTATTCCCTTACAAACTCTGACTACAACTTATACATGAGTGAAAACTATCAAATCATTGAGAAGATAAACTAGGAAAAAAACCAACTAAGGAAAAAAAGGACAAAATTCCAGGATGAAGTCTTGGCAATCCCATACTTTAAATACTATGATGTTTTTTCATAGTAAATTATCTACTGATCAAAACTTTAACTTATTGGGCATTAAAGCATTTCTTTCTCTGCCTAATCCACATTCTCATGGGATCCTATTGCACAAAAATGTCTGCAGAATTATATGAATCTAGAGACTCATGTGTAAACCAGTTTGTTGAGAGACAATGCTCCAGAGATTTCTCATGTTTCCACATGTTTTGCAAGAAAAACATTGGTGAGCTTTGACTACAGACTCTCTGTTCAAGGTTGTTCCAATAGTGAATAGTCTTGGGAAACAAAAAGTGACTTTTTCTATGGAGTAAAAGTCAAGTTTACTTACTGCCCATTAGCAAGGATTCAGTGTCCAAGTTTGAAGTCTGTTGTAATACTCACCATGACAGAGGCTTCCTTGTATTACCATGCAGTCAGAGGCTTGGGGAATGGGGTATTCTGACTACTGCTTTGCTGGGAGTGATAAAATCCCTTTTCTCTGACATAAGAGTCTCAGGCCTTCTGCTATTATCCATGAAACTTCAGCACGGTAGTTTACAAGGAAGATAAATCCTCAGGCTCTTCCCAATCCCTGACACTGCTCCATGACAGCCTTCCTTATTTGCTTGTCAACACTATTCCACAAGCAGGAAAGCTTGAAATTAATTTTTTACAATATTATTTAATTCAGTCAATTTAACAAAAACAAGTCAATAAATTCATATTTACCAATATTTACTTGACACTGCTGTAGTATTACTTTTTTGTCAGAAAAACATTAACAGACACACAGACATTTACAAAATAACACAAAAACAATACAAGCAATAAATATTTTCAGACAAGGTGATAGGAAATTAACAATGGTGGTTGTATTCCATTGGTTACTCAGATAAACAAATATATGCATGTAAGATTGATCAGACAATTAAACATTAGCTGCCCCTTTCAATAAAGTAATAGAAATCAGCAGTACAACTATCTTAGCTATCCCAAGCACACCTATATACATATTTTCCCTTCTTTCCTTCTTTTTCTTTTCCCTCATCCCAATTATTCTGTCCTTTTGCACAGTTTCTTTCCCTTTCACAAAATCTATTGTACCTTTTAGATTTTAATCACTCTTTCAGGTTCTTACACCAGTGAAACAATACGGTATTTACACATGTGGGTCTGGTTTATTTAACTTATGAGTATGGTCTCTAGTTGTGACCATTTACCTATAAAAGCCCTAGGTTTATCTTTCTTTATAGCTGAGCCATATTCCATTATATAAAAATACTACAACTGTTTTATCCATTCCTCAGTGGTTGGGCATTTGGGTTGCTTCCACCATTTAGCTATTACAAATTTTGCTGCTATAAACATGGGTGCACATATATCACTGTGATATGATGTTTTCAGTTCTTCTGGAAAAATACCCAGAAGGGAAATAGCTGGATTGAATGCGACCTCTAGTCCTAGTTTACTGAGGAATTTTCAAACTGATTTCCACAGTAGTTTCACCAGTTTTCTCTCTCACCAAAAGTGGAGAAGGGTTCCTTTTTCCCCACAACTCCTCCAGCATTTGTTATTAGTTGAACTCTTGATGATAGCCATTCTTTCTGAGAGGAGATGGAATCTCAGTGCTGTTCTAATTTGCATTTCTCGAATGACTAATGATGTTGAACATTTTTTCATGTATTTATTTGCCATTTGCCTTTCTTTGCCTGAGAAGTGTATATTAATCTTAGATACCCATTTGTGCTTTGGGTCTGTGAATTTGGGGGAGGATTGACTTTTTTAATTCTTTACATGTTCTAGATAGAAGTTTTTTGTCTGAGGGACAATTGACTAAACTTTTTTTCCCAACTTGTGGGTTTTCTTTTTACTCTATTGGTGATTTCTTTTCATGTGCAAAACCTTTTCAAGAAGATGAGATCCCAGTTGTTGATTCTTTGAAGTATTTCCCATACAGTTTGGTTTTTGTCTGTGAACTCTCTACCTACCCTTATGTCTTCAATATTTTCACCTGTTTTCTCTTCCAGTAGATTTAGTGTTTCTGCTTTAATATTTAGATATGTGACCCATTTTTATTTGATTTGGGTGCATGGTGATAGATATGAATCTAGTTTCAGTCTTCAGGATATGGCAGACCAGTTTTTCCAGCACCATTTATTAAAGAGGTTATCTTTCCTCTAGTGAACTTGTTTGCTAGTATTACTTCCTAAAATAAAGTTTTGCACAGAAAACATTAGTTAATAAAATAAAATTTTATTAGTTAATAAAATAAATTAGTTCAAACATTCAAGATTAAAATATATCAGGAATATTAGTGAAATTATACATTTGTTTCAAATATTTCAATTCTTTTGTATTATTAATTTCTTAATTGTATACTTTGAAAATTAAACACATACAGATAAAAATGTAAGTCCTAAAAATCAAGACTATACATTCCAGTGTAAAGTCCAACAGAAAGTTAATGTTCATTAAACACATTTATCCATAGTACAGTACAAATCTCAAAATATGTAAGAATATGTATAATAAACAATGAAATCAAATTACTTCAGTTTGCCTTTTGTCAAATTAAGTAAACATTATTGTGATAATATAAAAGTCTGCAGGGTTAGTCCTAACAGGTGTCATTGTTGACACAGCCCACTCATTTGAAGATTGTTGGTTCAGGGATTTCACCGTGACATGTACTTAGCAAAGCAGTCATTATTAAATCCGTTCCTGGGTTGAATCAATAGCCATTGATAAAATGCCTTCAAAAGAACATGTATCATTTTGTGCAATTTTGAAAGTGCTACTTTTGATAATGTAACAGTGTCCTTAACCTTTCTGGAAGAAAAACTAAGTGCATTATTGTCCCTCAAATGGCAGGAATGACAATTATTAAATTGTACTTCGAGAAGACCAAACCTATTTTTTTCTATTGACACCTCAATATCAACACAATTACTTTGGTTTGGAGAAAATAAAAGGTGACTTTTGAATATCAGAGCCTGGATATAGTCAGTCTCAGGCATGGGCTTTTTCCTGTTAGGATTTAATTTTAAGAATTCTAGTTTGGAGCATTTTTAAGAACTCAAGAAATTTTACACACATACACCTATGTAGAAAGGTGATCAATTATACAAGTGGCATATGTATAAGCTAAATAATAGTAATAATTAATAACATAGAGAAACACAGCCACTACTAAAGGATATTAAACTTCACATTAAAAACTACATGTAACCAATTATTTTCTAAATTCTCCATCAAATACATATGTGCTATAGAATTTTTTTAAAAAAGTAAACACTATTTTTAAATTCTTAGCTATACAACAATGATATTTAACTAAGGTAAAATACTATATTTTACCTTCCTTATTAAATCTGTGTTCTGGACACAAATACATATTCTTTGTGTATATTTTTGGCCCTAAAACCTGTTTTTTATAATAGAAAATACGCCCAAAGAAAGTTTAACTTAGTCAATCTATTAGCCCTTTTATGCATAAACATGTAAGTGTGTGTGTATATATACAGTTGTGAAGTTGAATATACAACATCAGCTAAGAGGAAGCTTTAAAAATGCTAGTTTGAGTTTTATCACGGGAAATTCAAGAGAAGTTATGCTAATGACCCACACGTAATGGTAATCTTTTCCTCTGCCTGTTAATTTTGATTGTGAGTATATTTGGCCTAAATGCACAGACACTTGATTTGACTTCTTTGGGAATTCAGAAATCCTATCAGGTTGTGTTTCTTTATTCCATTTGTGAAAATTTATGAAAAAGTAAAATGAAGCTGAATTCAGTGTGAAATGAGATAAAACAAGTGATAAATCAGAAGGGTTCTCCAGTCTTAAAGCAGTTATTTTGATAATTAGCTAGACTGAATTTATTCAAATACCACTTCTAATAATTTCTCCTGTTTGACTAAGAACTTTCTAATCAGTGCTAGCATGAATATAAAAACGAATAGGTTTACTAGAAATAATATGGCATTATTTTTGGCAATATGATACCATAGTTATATATATTTTATGAGGCTTAAGCATCAAATAGATATAAGCAGATCTGAATCCCACCTCTGCATTCATTACTCAAGGCAAGTAATTTAACTTCCCTGAGATTTGGATGGGGGAAATAAACTATTTAAAATCAGTACTGCTTCTAGGTCTTCTTGCCTTTACGAAGTTGTCAGCATGGAAGTGGAGACGTAATTCATATTAAAGGGGAAATAAATTTCTAAACTGCTTCACTCACCTTACCCCAACTGAGACAGAATGGGATGAGAGAAGACTGACATTTCCCAAGCATTGCTGGTTCCTCTCTGCTGCACACAGGCGAGGCTCAGAGTCCATGATGGTGTCTTCAATAAGAACAGGAACACGTTTTTGGATATGCAAGTGATACAGATCCTAGCCAGAGGTAGAAAGTCACATAGTGCTTCCTGATAATACAATCTTTTAATTTCTTAAAAAAGCAGTGATAGAACCCTTAAAAGAACATGAGATTAAAGTGAGTTAAAGGATAAAGCAGCAGGTGAAGAGAAAATTTTAAAGGGCCTGAAGCTTATGAAATAAGGTGCCCTATAAGAAATTTACCATCATCAAAAGTCTTTTGGAAATAGAGATTTCTAATAATATATTTTAAATTGATATCCCAATTTATATACAATATAAGCTTTCCCCTAAACCAAGGTAAATCCACTATGTAAAAGTACCTTCCAAACACAGGCTTGTTGCTTTAGTCATACTCCCTTGGCCAACCATAATTTCAAGCACACCTGCAGAGGAGAGCTCTCACAATGAAACTAGAGAGACTGACCAATGCCGCTCTGTGTGCTTGCAACCTCTCCTTGGGGGATTTTGCTCCAGAGCCTTCCCAAATGCCACAAGAGCTGGTTCATCCCAGTATAGCCCAGCCCAGAAGGTAAGTGAGTGTGTAGGGCCATGTCAGCCTTCAGCTAGCCAGGACAGGGACGCCAAGTATGCCAAATATGCTCTGTCTTGATGGTGGGCCACTCCTGGGGGCATCTTCATTCTTTCAGGTGAGACTTCCATGGGATGGAGCCCTTACTGTTCATAGAGCAGCAGCAGCAGCAGCAGCAGCAGTAGAACCACACTTGTCCTTTCCCCACCCTCTTTCTTAATTCCTGGTAATGTCTCCCAAATAGAGTGTTCAAGCCTTTGCCCATCCACAGGTCTTGTTTCAACAGAATCCAACCCAAAATGCTTTGGGGAAATATTACGTAACATACAAGGAGAAAGAGGCTGGGTTCACTACCTGAGTCAGCACAGAGCTGAGAGGGCTGGCAGGGTGCAGGGACAGTAAGCCGAGCACAAACAGGGATGCCCTGCTAGGGTCTTGAGAACCAGGAGCATCTCTACGTGAACTACAAGACCAGGCTATAATTTTCTTTTCTTTTTCTATTTCTTCCTTTTTTAGAGTTAGTTTTATCTATATTTCAAATGACAGAGCAATCTTAGCCAACATATGTTAAGTGGTAGGCACATAATCAGTGGAGGAAAATTAACATGTTGGAATTGATAAGGATAGTAAGAATTTGACATTTGGAAGCAGATTATCACTGTCAAGATCTCCAGTTCCAGATTTTGCTCCAATCAATTTCCAAATTTCAGTTTCCAGTGATATCAGGGGTGATGTTAGTAAGGTATCCACTAAGCTATTAGGTGACACACTTTGCATCTCAAGCATATTCTGGGACTTGGTGACACCTTAACTTTTAAAACTTACTTTATGAAATCCTTATTTGTATATTATATTTCAGCTGGACTATTTCCTATAGACACCTTGAGTTTAACTTACCACTGTCTACATTTGGAGCATCCTAAATGCTCATTTGTTTTTTCTCTAATTTTACAAATTTTTTAGGTCTTTCTTAGATAATACATGGTCTATGAAATTTTCCTGACCCTTACTGGAACGTATGTATTTGTTTCATGGTAGTCACTCTTATCTCTTGGTGCACTTATTTGTCTTTTTACTTACTCCTATGTCGCAGGATGATACTTATGCTTCATTCATCTTTTACCTACACATCTGGGATTTCTTCATAAAGTTGAAGATTAAGTGTGATCAACTTCTTAGTCCCCTACAATATGCTGGGGGTACTTTTACTAGAAGGTTTTACTATAAGGTTTCTCATTAGTTTTCAAATTTCCATGAGTCTCATTCTACATGCCGCCATTTCAAACAATATCAATGATCATGCATCCTATTCTGAAGACCAATTTCAACTCCTGTCCCTTAAACAAGTCACCAACATTTTACTTTCGTCTAGATTTTCTTTTCTCCTCTTATTCACAGGTTAGCTCTGTGTACCAGTTTGCCCAGAACATCTCCAGTTTAAACCTGTTGTACAAAAACAAATATAGCATCCCCTTTGATTCTCACACATTTCTAGGAGGGGAAGATAAAATACATAGTCATCGTATTTATACATCTTGAAATTATTTTCCTTTCTCTTCTCATCTGTGCTTAACATATCCCCACACCGTCTTCCATATTATATATTTCAGCATAGGTGATATTTATACAGTGAGGAAAATTATCATGTAGAATGATGTAATGTAATCAGTTTCCTCTGGCATAGAGAAAGACTTTCCTGTGATCAACATTATATGTGTCTGAGTAGTATTAAGTCTGAAACCAAAATGGGTGGGTAGAGATATTGCATTTGGCATAGCTTCAAAAACATCATTTCAGGAAGAAAAATCCAATTCAATTTTCAGAATGACTGGTTAAACCAATCCATGACAGGTCTATATAATCAATATCTACTGCCACTTACCTTGGCAGCATTCCTGGAAAGATCATTTTCTAAAATTGTCCTCTTCTCAGCCACTTTCCATTGTGTTTTATGTAAATTATTTTGGCTTGTCTTCTCTCTCTCCCTCACTCAATCTCCTTCTGACTACAGTAAAGAACTTAACTGATGCACTACTTTATGTACAGAAGAATAGGAATTTTTGATGCTTGTATATATTTCACTTCATGGAGTATTGAGTGTCAATATTATTCTAAGCTATCAGAATGGATCAAAATAGTTTCCTTTCTCAAAATCTCTTGTAGATAATTCTAAGCCCAATCCTAAAACCAAGTGTTTCTATCTCTGCTTTCTGTCCTACTGTCCAAAACTAGCATGCAATCTCCTGCCTTACAGCATGCAAGAACACCTCTCAGCAGTTCCCTTAAAGGAATTAGTATTTTGCTGGTCAGAAAGTCTTTGACTATATCAGCTGGGTAAAAAACTAATTCTTCTCCAAAATACATCTCTGACAAAAACTCTCTGTCAAAGGAGCCTGTTTAAGAGGAGTGGATCAGAAACCACTTTTGTTTCTCCATTTAAATCCCTTTAAAAGTATCCCTTGTTCTCATTACTATGAGAACAAACTCATAGCACTAGACTAGGCTGGAACTGTAGCCAACAAACTCTGATTGTGGTTGTTACAATGTCTCCAGACTTAACCTCACCTGTTCTCCCATCATTCACCTTTTTCCAGGTTTGCTGGTCTCCTTTTTCTTGCTGAAATACTAAACATTTCCTTTTCTCTTCCCTGTCTGCAAGGCCCTTCTAGTTCTTCATGAGACAGACTTAGCTTTCTCACGCTCCAGCTCTCAGCTCGGGCATCACCACCCACCAGATGCAGCATCCTCTTACTGGACTTCCTAAATGTTCCTCCAGTTACTGTGACCTCCATGGCCATGTTAATCCTTCCTTACCTCTTACCACAGTCCATTTTCTTATGTTTCCTTACTTGACTATTTTCTTTGTGCCCTTTAGGAGCCATGTCTGCTCTTTTAACCCCAAAATCCCCAGTGCTCTGCATAGTAAATGATCAATGGCTGTCTGTCATAGAAATAACAGCCCTCAATAATTCTGATGCAGACAATATTTCTAATGTGACCATCTTCCTGCCTCTGCTTTTTCTAGGAACTGATGCTCTCCAGATAGCTCTCGCGCCCCATTATATTAAAGAATCTCAACCTTGGCTGCTAGGACCGTGGAATTAAAGCATTTACTCTGTAATCCAGGGAGGAAGATAAGGGAAAGAAGGCTGAAAGAAAGAAAAATAATTGGCTGGTGCTATTAAGTCCTCAAGATACTCGCACTTTCAGGTAAATACACTAATAATATTTATAAGGAGAAAAGATCTTTAACTCTGAAAAACATTTAGTAGGTCATCCCTGGCTAATAGTAAAAAAAAAATTAAGATTTGTAATCTCTATGTAATATGCAATGTAATATGTAATCTATGTGTTGTAACACTTGCTGGAGTGTAATATGAAACATGTTCTATAACTCTGGACAAAACATCATGTCTAATGAAGGAAGACAGGAAGGTAAGAAGCCATCATTAATGCTCCATACCCTTCTCTGCTCCATCTGAACCTTCTGACAGCATGTATCTTCGAAGTTATTTAACAAAGTTGGTTATTGGATAAGGGCTTTGATTTATTAGAACATTTTTGAACATTCAATCATGTCTTTCAGTTCAGTTATGTCTTAGAATTCTGAGGTACTTAAAGATTACTCATGCTTAGCAATGCTGAAAGATAGATAATACAAAATAGAGAGAGCTTCTGCAAATGACAGAGGAACCAAGAGAGGGATGGAGAGGAAGGAAGTGAAGGGGAAGGGGACTGAAAGAGAATTAAGATGTATTATGTACGTGTACAGTTCCTCACGAGGAACGTAACCATTATGCACTGTAAATGTGGACTAATAAAAGATAATCCTCTTAAAAATAATTACTCATGCTTTGAATGAGTTAGATGTTTAGAATATACTGTAATAGTGAGATAGAGGAAAGGCGCCTGCTGAAGTTTGTTCTACTTCTTAAATCCTGGCTTGCAGGAGTGGAAAAATAAAGAAAGAGTTTTAGGTGATACCAATTGTAATAGATTGAGTAATTGTCCCCCAAATGATTCGTTTATGACCTAATCCACTTGCCTTGTTATCTTAGTTCTCTAGGGATGCCATGAAAATGTCATAGACTGAGTGGTTTAAACCAAATATATATATATTCTCACAGCTCTCGAGTTTAGAAGTCCAAAAGTCAGGGACCAGTAGATTTGCTTCCTGTCTAACTTGTAGACAGTTCCCTTCTAGATGAATGTGTTCTCATGTGGAGGAATGGAGGGAAAAGAAACAGGGAGAGGGAGTAGGAAGAGAGACAAAGAGAGGGACAGCGACAGAGACAGAGACAGACAGACAGACAGAGAAACAGAGAACAAAAGGCAACAAAACACTGCTCTCTGGATATGTCTTTACAAGGACACTAATCCCACCATACAGGAGCGATTTTCATGGTCACATTTATCCCAAGTTCTTCCCAAGCCCTCATTTCCAAATACCATCACACTGGGAGGTGGAACTCCATAGTGCGACTCTGAGGGGGGCTTGCAGTTCACTCCATAGCACCGAGGAATGCAGTCTAATTTAGGAAAAGCACCTCTGCAAGTGTTTAGTTGAGGATCTTGGGAACAAATCATCCTGGATAATCCAGGTGGACCTTAAATCCAGTGATAGTGACTACTGTAAGAGAAAGGCAGAAAGAAATTAGACACACAGAGAAGAAGGCCATGTGAACACAGCAAAAGCTGAAATGTTTGTAGCCCCAAGCCAAGAAACGCTTGTACCAATAAAGCTGGAAAAATCAAGAGACAATTCCCCATTAGCGCCATTGGAGGGAGTACAGAGCTGCCAGCCTCGATTTTGGATTTCTAATATCCTGACTAGAAGGCAATACATTTCTGTTGTTTCAAGTTTAAAATTACAAATGTCTTAGTTCTACCCCAAATTGGTTAAATAAATGTCTTGGAATGGAAGCCCTGGACTGTTGTTAGAAAGCTCTGAGATCATAACTCTGCCATAGAACAGAGTTTGCAATGCTGAGCACTGAAAAGTTACCCCTTCCGCAGACATTGCCACTTAAATGAAGATTTCATTCTTCTGAAAGATCCAAAACATGTCTGACCTTCCCAAAAAGTAATGTCCTATATCAGATTTTATATAATAGGGAATGCACTGAAACCTGGGTTAGAGACAGTGTATGTCAGAGACTTGTGATTCCTTTATTATCAATTGTTGCTTCTATTCTGGCTGGAAAAGAATAATTTAAAAGAAATTTAAAAGATAGAATGAGGGTCACTGGGAATCAGTAGAGTATTTCTTTATCTTTATTTTTCATGAAAAGTACTAATTACAATTATCCTGTAGAAAAACATCAAAACACTGAATATTTTCTTTCTTTTATGTTAACATTTCTTATAGGTTTTTCTTTCCTATCATGAGCAGTAGTGAATAAATCTATCATATAGCAAGGGAAAAAAGTAATCATAATTTACAGGGAAATAGAGACAGTTCCTCTAACCTTAATCTTTTCTTTTTAACCTACCATCAGAAGGGAATGCAGAAGGTCACCCCTTCATCTCTATTTCTTAAGAAAGGAATTAGTCATACATATTGTTGAATTGGCTTCAATCCCAGAGGATAAATGAAAGATGAACTGATTGAACAAAGGTACATCACTGCACTCAGAAAGCCATTTTCTGGTTACAGGAAATCGATGTAAAGCAGTCTTACAACATTGCATGACATTAAATATCTATAATCACTTTATTCTGCTTAACTTGTACAGATGTGTTCAGCCAGCATTCTCCTTCTGTAATCTCACCGTAGGAAAACTCATCTCCTTTCACAACTACGGAGATCGCTTGGAAACTAATAGCTCTCAAGTCCCCATTCTCCACCCCCGACTTCCCTCTGGAGATCCAGAGGCCGTATGGCGCAGTGGCTGAGGATGAATAGATAGGCTGGGGAGTCACAGTGTGGATGCACAATACCAGGCCACCGCTCAGAGGCCACATTCTTTATCTTAAGTAAGCCTCTCTTTCATCGTCAAGTTGAGAAAAATACATGCTGCCTCATCCTCAGCAATATGTTCTTGATAAATTTTGTATTTGTTCTAGTATTATTATTATTATGCTTATCTACACAGCTCTTCCAGGAATCACCAAAGGCAAAACTGTCTAAAGCTGAATCAGTGA
>NW_004955404.1:18404815-18470330 GCF_000276665.1 Chinchilla lanigera | reverse complement strand
TAAAGCTGAATCAGTGATTTTCCCAAAATACTTGATCCATATCTGTAAATGCCACCATATTCAAAACATTATCATTCTATCAGTTCTTTCATCCTCAAATGTTTATTTCTCCTTCCCCCTAATCTCCCACTTTCTATGTTTTGGCTTTATTAAGGTATAATTAACAAATAGAACTGTGTATTTATAGTATGCAATGTGATGATTTGATAGAATATATGTTGTGAAATGATTATGTGATCAAGTTAATAAAATCATCCATCACTTCTCATGCTTTTCTCTTTTTTCAATTGTTTTGAGTTTAGAATGATTTGTATCTATTCTCTTAGCAAATTGAATGCATAAAATACAGTATTACAAACTAGAGTTGCACTGCTGCTACATCTGCACAACTTATTCACCTCATACTTGAAAATTGATACCTTTTGAGCAAGATCTCCCCACCCTACCCTTCTCTCCCTAGGCCCTGGCAACCAGTATTGTATTCTTTCTTTCTATGGGTACGTCTGATTTTCTTCATTTATCTTTTAAATCCCAATATGTGTTTGTGAGGGTGGAGGGAGAGGGAGAGAGAGAGAGAGAGGGAATGACAGAGAGAGAGAGAGTTTTCTATAAAAAGAAAACACTTCCATATGCAAGAACATGGATGAACCTGTGGTGGGCATCATGCTACATGAAATAGCCAGACAAAGGCAAATACCATATGGTACCATTTATTTTTAGTTGCCCCGTTCATTCCTCCACCTCTGCAGTGACTCATTAATATGTCTACCCACATTGCTACTGACATGACCTGAAATCGAGTCATTGCTTTGATGTTGAGATCTCCTTGTAACTGATCTCCTGGGCTTCAACTTGTTGACCTTGCATTGCTATCTGATTTCTCCCAGCACCTCAGACCTGAACTGGAAATGACTCCCTAACACACTCAAGTGCCCTCCTTAATATATCATGTGAAGACTTTACAACCTGCTTAGCCTTGGATTTTCTAGTCTTCTTTGAAGGTTCTCATCCTTAGTCTATTCATGAAAAATGATATTAATAAGAGTCACTCACTCCTGTAGATTTCATCAGGATGAAACTACCTTGAAGCAGAGGATAGCACACAAGTGAGAACAGTGTTAATACAATATGATAAAATATAATATAAATATAACTGTATATTTAATATGACTCTAATCTATATATTTTAAAGAAAATAATGTATAAACTTTGGTGCTTTTTATTAATTGTACCAGATTTGTGTCTTCTGGCCAACTGTGTATTTCTGGGTGACTATGTTATAGATGAGCAATGCTAACCAGTGACCCCAAATCCAAATTTTAGCCTAAAGGCTATTGCATCCATACACTTTGTTCTTTCAGTACTTTCTAAAATATCTCTACCGTGTCCACTGCCTCCAATTCCTTGAAAACCTAAAGCATTCTATGTTTTCTTTGGCTTGAATGCTGTATTTTCCTTCTCTATCTAGAACATGAATATTCACCCTTCTTCCACTGGCTTACACAGTACTTTCTCCTTCCTTGAACATTCTTTGCTCCCTTGGAGGATACACACATTCTTCCATATATCTGAACCACACTGTAATTCTAAGGAGCAAGGCTAGCATCAAGCTGGACTGACATCTGAACTTCAAGTTGCAGCATCAAGATGAACTCAAGAGGGAAAGTCCAGGAAAGCAGCAGATATTGCAAACAAGAAAAGCATACAACTGAAGTGACGACAGAAAGAAGAATAAGGCACCTGGGTAGAATCACAATTTCAAAGCAGATAAATATTGATCAGCATGTACAGAAGAAGAATGAGTCTGCTGAGACTGTCTAACCCTACGTCTAATATTGATATTGATTTTTCATAACTACCTTTTAGGGTTTTTTAAATTTCCATTAATTATGTTAATATCTCAGCTAGCCTTCTTAATAAAAAGGAATTTTCACTTCTATTAGATGTGAAGTTAGCAGCTGGTAGAGACTGAAATCTATCCTGCAGTTCCCTAGCAAGATCAGGTGTCCTGGCTCAGGGCTCTATTCTGGAGGACATGGCATCGTTTTCTAATTCACACGAAGGCTAGCTGCAGATTGTGCCATTCTATAGGAACTCAAGTATCTGCATGTTTGTGAATACAAAACCAAAAATGCCACATAATACCTGACATTGAGGTGAACTATTTATTCATGCATAGATCCACACCTGTGAATATGGGACAAATACTGACTAAGAACCTTTCAGGTCACTGCCTTAGAAGTGTTGGGGACACAGCTTGTAGAAAAGGAAATCTCTGTGCTTGTGGAGCCTGCATTCTAGGGGGAAAGACAGACTCTAAAAAGATACCTAAGACATCGAGTCACTAGAACACATAAATGAAAAGCAGCAGAAGAAAGGGAAAACAGACATGTTAAAAAAAAGATACATAAAAGTTAAAGAAAAATAATAAAGTAGGTAGAAGAGTTAAAAAGAATGGAAAGTTAGAGATGAGATTACAGTTTTGGAGACCTGCCAAGGAAGGACTACACTAAAAATAAAATTTGGGTAAAGAGATAAAGGAAACAAGGAAGGAGCTAACCACTGCCTGGGGAAGAGAGGGACCTATTTAGAAAATGGAGCACGTGCAAGGGCCCTGGGCCAGGCTCATGCTTGATGAGTTTGAGACTTAATACCACCAAGCACAAATAGTACAAAACAATATGCAAGTCACTGCTCCAGTCATTTTACATAGAAAAAAAAACATTTAGTCTACACATGTTCCTCTCATGTATAAGGGCTTTATTACTCCTATTTCATAACTGTGTAAATTGGGGCATGAGAATTCAGAAACTTGTTCAAGATTGTATAACTAGTTAGTTAAGGTTCTAACCTAAGCAGTTTGTCCCCAGGGCTAATGCTTACAATTGTTCCCCTATAGTGTGTCTTTAAAATGGATCAATTTCCATTACTAATGAATGCAGATTATGACTAACCTACATTTAAAAATAGAAAAAAGAAACAATTTTAATAATCTAGTAAAACTGATTAAGTCCAAGGACCAGCCCAGAAAATCCATAGCAAAGAAGAAACCCGTTCACCTGATCCTGCATAATAATCCCTCCTGCTCACATCATGCTATGGTTTGCAGTTGGCTTAAGGGTATCCTCCAAGATGTCATGTGTTAAAATTCAATCCCTGCTCTGAAGCTCTGAAAGGAAGGAAACAATGTGTGATGTCTAGCTGTGGGATTTTTGAGAAGTGATTAGGATAGGGGGCTGGGGATTTAGCTCAGCGGCAAAAGCGCCTGCCTGGCAAGCGCAAGGTCGTGAGTTCGGTTCCCGGTACTGGAGAAAAACCAAAAAAAAAAAGAAGTGATTAGGATTATATAAGGACTTTGGGACAGCTGCCATAATTGAACCCAAATGGCTTCATAAGAAGAGGGAGAGTGACTAGAAAAAACACATACACATACACTGCTTACCTCTTTTCATGTCTTGCGCAAGTCAGATACTCTGCCAGCAAAAAGAGCTTCACCTTCTAGGTGGCCCCTCCACCTCGTAGCTCCTGAACTGTGAGCTCAAACAAGCCTCTTTTCTTTATGACTTTCCCAGCCTGGGATGTTGTTAGCAACAGAAAACAGACTAACACAGTGGAGGATTTAAGTGCCATAAAATTTTTAAAGGAGAAATCATAACAAAGCACTCAATTTCAATTATTATGACTCTAAGATGTGGCTAAATTAATTGCCTGCTTTGGAAAGATTGGACAGGTAAATGGCAGAGGCAGTAATAGCAGATTCTACAACCAGATTTTCTGAGTAGGAATCACAGCACAGTTTCATCATTTATTAGCTGGGATGCAAACAAGTGACTTACATTCTCTGAATCTCAGGGTTATGGACAGGAGCAGTATCTACTTCTTAAGACCTAGTTCCTGGCCTTTTGTTTAGAAGAAAGTTAGCAGTGTCTACAGCAGGGAAGCTGTGAGATTCCTGTTTGTTTTACTATTACTTTAGTGGAAGTGTTTTATAGTATGTAAACAAGAGACTTGCTATATGGTTTCCAAGAACCTAGAAGCTACTTTCTAGCTTTGACACATGGGAACATTACTTACCCCTCATTGCTCTAGTTTCTGAACTGAGAAATGGAGGAAATAACTCTACCAATTTCACAACATTGCTTCAAATATTAAATGTCAAATGCTTAGACCAATACCTGGCACACAATAACAATTATATTTTTACTGATAGTAGCACTGTCATTATGTACCGCTTAAATTTATTAAGGAAGTTGTTCTCTACTTTGGTTCAAGAAGACACAAACGTAAACTACTTGCTTCTTAAATCTCATTTTTAAAAATTGAGATCAGGCATAAAAGTGTTTAAAACATGCTGCTGTCTCATTAGAATCCAACAAATTGAAAGTGTACTCTAAGAATTTAGGTATTGTGATAAATTATTTTAACCACATTCCCAAAAACTAGGTTCATGGAGAATTTCTTCCTTTTATCCCTTACTAACATAGAAATTCAGGCAGACTGAATTTCATTTTCCCTTCTCCAATTACCTCTGTTTTAGGGAGAGGATATTTTCAGTATTCACTCATGTATGACAGCAAAACCCTGGTAACATATAAAGATCTATGACACGCATAATAGTTTTTCTTATTATAGGATAGTTTGGAGCCTCTACCTAATAACATACAAGGGAAAAGAAATTGAAATATAGCTGTAGTTTGCCATACCGATGGTAATTACTATTTGCAGTGAATGTGTTGTCTATACCAAGATTTCATCTCTATATCTCCACTTCTAAAATGCTGTGGCAGGGCCTACAAGCTCTTCAGACATGTCAATCCAGGTTCTTTTTACAGAACCTGTTACATTTACCCTAACACAGATCGCAGAAAAAACTGCCAAACCCTAAATTGCTCTGTAATCAGCTTGGTCGGAACACTTAGCAGAGTAGGCAAGATAGAACAAATGTTACAACAAATATCCACTTCAGATGCTGGTCTATATCAAAAAACATGTTGGCTCTATTCCACTCCAATCTCGAGCCCAGCAGGGAAAAAGACCAAGTGGAAAACACTCGGGATTGGCAAAGTACCTTAAAATGTCACCATAAGGATGTTTCATCAAGGGGTTCTGAATATAGATTCCATCTCTGAACTCACAACACTTTTAGGTACCATTACTATCTCATTATGAATGTGTTTACCAAAAAAATTAACACTACCATGTAAATCCAAAGTTGACGTGATGATTTTGTTTCATTTTGAAAGTTTTAATAAAGATTATCACGTCCTATCTTTACAGAGAATTTTTAAATTTGAAATTTAACTATTCTAAATTAAAGAGTGAAGCAGAAATTACTGATCATCATTATCACTGGAGAATAATGTGAACAGTGCATGCATTAAACAAAGGATCAAAATATAAAATACCTTTTTGGTATTTAAGAGAGGAGATTAATTTTTATAACCAGGAGTGCACAGTTTTAATGTTATTATAATTTGGTTCTGGTCAACATTTTTCCAACACTTTCTAACTCAGATGCCCCTCAGGATCTCTTCACAAATTTTATTGTTAGAGCAGTAGTATTTAATCTTTGGTTTTTCAAAACTTGAAAAATCTTAAGACTATGGATCGCAGTATGGCTAATAGTACATACGGAAAGATTGTGTGTACGAAAATAACAACTGACTCCTGATCTTAGGAAAGTAATGGAGTTTTTCTTCCCTTTTTAGGGAAGAAAATGTTACTGTAGTCTTCAAAATGTTACTGTAGTCTCTATTTAGGCAGATCATACTCTGTGTTAGCATTCTGTTGCCATAACAAAATCAGTGAGATAAATTAACTCAAAAGAAGAAAGATCTGTTTTGCTGCAGAGTTGTGGAGGTTTCTGTCCATGACCAATTGGCTCCTTTCCTTTGAGCCTGTGATGAGGCAACACATTATGGAAAGAATGTATGGCAGCAGAGAAGGCCCATTTTCTCATGACCAGGAAGCAAAGTAGACCCATATTCCACAGTCCCCCTCAAGACCCACTCACAATAACCTAAAACCTTCCACACTGTTCTGCTCTTAAAGGTTCCCCATCTCCCCGTATCTCCAAGCTAAGGGCCAAGCCTTAAACCCATGGGCCTTTGAGAAACATCTAAGCTGTAGCCGGTTCCAAAATGTAATGCCTCTAAGTACACATGATCCATACAGTGACCACATTACCCCAGTATCTCAGAGATTCTAGCGACTACAAGATATTTTTCTGCAACTTTATGTGTTTAGGATTACAGATCCACTGTGACACATTTTCATGGCAAAAGATATAAGGTTTCCAAAGTCATTCTAGAAGGTGCACAGTCTGTGCTTTCATCTTAAGTAACTGTTACCAAGAAATTAATAGCCCAGCAGTCAAAAAGAGGAGACAAAAATATGACATTTTTGAAACGAGGAGGAAACAGTCAAAATCCAGAAAGCATACCATATTTCCAGGTTTTCTCTATTATATTTTCATGTAGATATACATTCATTTATTTACAACTTTAAAAAAGCACATCACTAGCTTTCATGAAAAGCGTGATACGTAAAATGTAAAGTTGAAAAGAAAAAAAATTTTCTCAATTTCAGCAGTGGTTTGTGTAAGAACTACTTCCAGCAGTCTGTATAAAGTTGGAAAATAAGTTTTGGGCTCAGTGATAATCTGAGTTATTAAGGGAGTTAGTAGTCGCTTCTTACTTTGAGGTTCCATTTCAGGAGAAACTGGGGCCACAGCCCTCTGAGCAGCACGAGCCTGTTTTTAATTGTTTTTCTCCATTCTCCATTCTCTCTTCTGAAGCAGTTGGTGAGACCAATACTGCATTTCAGTATTTTTTTAAAAAATGCTTTCATATTGATTTTTACGTACATCCTAAAATTGATTGCTCTAGATTCTAGTTCTTAATATTTATAGCACCAACTTTAGAATTTAGAAAGCCTTTTTATCTCAAAAGCCTGCCCCACATAAACAAAAGGCTGACTGTCAAGACTACTCTTCTGTACTCTTTAGACATGGTGATTTTGACTAAACTATGCCTTCATCATTTTTTGTACTATAACCGGCTCTCACTCCCACCTAGTGAAGGGTATATGCTAAAATAATCCATAGTAATAACTCCAAGTGGAAAATAGACCTCTGTTATGGGTTGATTTTGTATACACACACACACACACACACACACAGACACACTCACCATTTATGCTGATATCTTAAAAATCAATATAAATGTGTTTTGATATAACAGCTTGGGGAAGTAGTTATGGCTGAGTGAAGCCGTCACAATAATGCCCTAATCCAAAGAACTTAGCTCCTTGGAAGAAGAAACAGATATCACTTTCCCTATATGTTTAAAGAGGAAAAGGTATGTGAGGATCAGGTAAGAAGGTGAACAGGAAAGGAAAAGAGCCTCACCAGAAACAGAATTTGGGGGCACTTGGACTCATGAAAAAAATTTGTTCTGTTAAAGCTTCTGAGTCTGTGGCATTTTGGTATGACAACCTTACCTGACTAATGCAACCTGATAAAATTTCAAAATCACTTACACATTGTAGTCAACACTTACACCTTCTTTAGTCTGAATACTGACTTTCTTTTTTTCTTACAGATGGAACTCTGTTATTGTCAAGTCAAGATTGTAAGAGGTAATTCCGTTACTTCAACTTAAACACTTCTGTTAGCTGGATGCTAAAATTATGCCAGACACCTGATGTCAGAAATATGGATTCTTTTACTTTAAGTCGTTACATCACAAACTACCATTTTCAAATTAGATATAGACATAGATGAGATAGGGATAGAGATGGAGATAGACACAGATAGATAGAGATAGAGACAAATAGAGATAGAGAAGAGACAGATGGATATAGATATAGAAATAGGTGATATAGACACAGATACAAATATATAGATATAGATGATATAGATATATACCTTGCTATCCAAATATTTAAAGTTTTGTGAGAGGATAGACTTGACCTCACAACCCTCCCATTCCCAGAGGTTCAAATGGCTCTTTTAATCCATGCAGTTTCTGTGTTACTGGTACTAGGTTGATGCATAAAGACAAATAGGACCGTCACATGACTGTTATATAGATTTTTTTCATAAAATTCACAAAACATAGATGAATTTATAGTTCATCTTCTCAGACATGTATCATATTGCATAAGTGTATTGAGGTTATATTTTATAATGAGCATTTTTCTACAGGGATTCAAGAATGAGTTAAAAAAAAAAAAGCCAACAGAGCTAAAGCATGGATTCATGAAGAAAAGCCACAGAAAATGCCTGTAGCCTGGTCAAATTAAAACAGAAAGAAAATCTGACAAAATTTTCAGAAAATAAAAAAGCAGTAGTGAGCTAAAAGCAAGAAAATCATTTTTATATTTTAGAAAACCAGCAGTGGCTTTTTATTTAACAAAAGGTGAAGATAAAGCACCTTAAAGGGATATATGAACTCAAAACAGAGGAAAGAAACCCCAACCACAGTCTATTTAGTCACTAAAAGGAAACCACCATAGAAACCTGCATCTGTGCATGGTGCCCGCTGATCACAGTGGTAAGGGTATCATGAGAATTTTATGTTGGTAGGGGCATCATGAGAGTTTTCTAATAGTTCAGAAAACATTTTAAGAGGGAAGAATTCAGAGAAATTTAGCGTGAGAATTCTTAAGGCAAACCCATGTGTATACCTGCTGTAACCTGTCACGGGTCTGGGAAAACTCAAGAAAGACTAAAGTACTTTCTTTATGACTCAAGAATTAGACTCAGAACTGTAAAAAGAATGGCACCAGGAAAGGCATAATGATACCCTTCTGTGCCATACAAAGCAGTCTCCTTGCTAGTTCTTTTTTTAAAAAATTTATTTTAAAAATAAAAGAAGCAAAACACATTAACAAACAGACACCATTTACACAATAGTCCTTGTTAGTTCTTAGAGGAAAAGGCAAGCAGCTGTATTTCCCACAAAACTCTAGGGAATAGCTCACCAAGGAGTGCCAAATCCACTCATCACCCCCCAAAATAAAGTGGATTTATCAAGAATTTAGGATTATGGAAGTGAACTACAATAATCTCAATTTTGAAAATTTTTCATTTCATAATTTTAGATTTGAGCCTGTAGGTCCACTGAAAGTGTTAAGAAAACCAAAATTCTTCTACATTTCTAAATAAGAAAGAAAAATATACTAGTAAATATTTATGGTTTTGATATTTATTCTCTAATATTTTAAATAGCACTCAAATACTAATAACAGTACAATGTCATGTTTGCTTCTTTCTACAATAAGCTCATCTTTAATAATTCTTCAAAGAGAAAGCACAGCGGAAGTAACCAGGCAAACACAGCACGATAGCCCTGAGCCCACCCAGGGCTTCATGCGGAAGGCATTCTATGCCCGTAGTACAAGTATGATAATCTCCCTTTTAGCTACATTTATAAAAAGTCTTTGAGCAGGTGAATTAATACATTTAAGCATACTATTTACTATTAATATCAAAGTTATTTCTCAGCATCTCGAAATACCAAGATAAGCATTGCAAATTTGAACTTTAAGACACAGTTTTTCCATCTCCTACTGAAGTCTCTGTAGCAACTGCATTTGTCCAAATGGGACATCGCCTGTATTTTAAAATTCTCTCATCACACTAACTCTGCCTCTTAAGCAGGAAGACCACCCCAAATAAGGCTTTGATCTAAAAGTAATGCTGCACTGTAAAAAATTGAAGAATAGGCAAGAGCAGTAGTCAATATGAAAGGCTTTGATCCAAGTGAATGAGTCCCTTTGGGATATCAGAAAAAAATAGGAACCAGGGTCCAAATGTTCAGTGAGAAAGACATATGCCAGAATTTAGATTCACAGGTTCTTCTCTGTGTACACTTTCACGATGTTCTTTTCTCCACTGTGAGTTTTGAAACTGAGAATAGTTTCCTTCTAGTAAACGCATCTAAATTGTTAAACTAGAAAAGATTATACCTTAGCAAAATTTTCTCTACTGTTGTCAATCGCATATTCATGCTGAATCAAAAGATATTTTTGATGAAGGATATTTTAAAATAAGCAATACCTCAGAAAATATGAATATTAAAAAACAGTAGTAGATATTTATCTTTGAAAAATAAAGGCAAAATTTGCTGAGTGAATTAAAGGCAAAATTTGTCTTTCAGAAATACTTGAAATTCAGAGACTGACCATGGTCATTTAACTTATGGTAGATAGGGTGGATAAAATTTGGGTTCATCTGTGTTTTTTAAACTATCTTCTAAAATCCCATAAATGCATAGTGTTGGCTTCCACAAAGAACCATGGATTGCACAAATGCTGGATTTTAGTTGAAACTTAAAATTGGAGGTAAATTACTAATACAATGAATTTCACAATGTTGGATTTTAGTTAGAACTTAACAATCTACATTAATCTCTTTCAAAATCAATTTCTGTCTCTCTAGAATCAGGTAAATAAACATAGTTCATATTCTTATTCTATTACTTACTAGTGTTTTACTTTGGGTGAATGAGTTTGCCGTCTCCTTTCCAAGTGTCCTGTCTAGAAAGGCTGATCGTGTCTCAGAGTTGTCAACAGGATTAAACGCACCATAGTGCTTCAAAGTTTAGTTCCTGCAGGAATGGTTCTTTATATCTGGCCACTGGACCAACTGTAACAACTTTACCTGCAACTGTGTTAAAGAAGAGAATTCTAAAACTCTCTGCAACCCTAAACGTGGGCTAAGCAAACTGCATGTCAACAAACCTAAACTAGAGCTGAGAACCACTTAGATATAGACAACAAATTTTACAATCCATTTAAAGCATTCGAAAGATAGTGATAAACATTAACTACTAAAGTCCTTAAGGCAGTACTGGACTAAATTAATCATCTCTGTATACGTTAGCCCCTGGTATGATAATTATTATCTAATCATCATTTTGTTTTTTTGTTTTTTTTTGGTTTTTCTTCGGTCCCGGGAACCGAACTCACGACCTTGCGCTTGCCAGGCAGGCGCTTTGCCACTGAGCTAAATCCCCAGCCCCATCATTTTGTTATTATAGCATGCCACTGTAACATAGAATCAGATAATAACATTTAAGCCATTATGTTCAAGTTCAAAGTAAGGAAAAGGAATTGAAAGCTTGTGGCTATATCTAGAAATGTGTGTACTTTTAAAAACCAGAACCAAAGAAAGATGTCCAATATAAATGTATTTAAATTCCAAAGAATTCATATTATTCCTTGTTCATATGATCAAACTTGTTGGAGATAGACATCCTAAAAATGAAATTGATTCACCCCAATCATTCATGGGTTTTAAAATTCAGAGATTAGAAAGACCCAGCTTTCCTTCTAAACTGTTTGTGTATGGGATTTTTTTTCTTTTATAGCCCAAATGTCCAATGTTGCCAGATTTGAGTACTAAGTATGACATGTCAGGGTTGAATTTTTTTTCATCTTTTATATCTTGAAAGGTTCAAAGAAAGGCAAATGTGCCAAAATGTACAAGACAGGACATTTAATTCTGTAATGCGATGATAAAAAAATGTAACCGAGGATTAAGATGCAGAGAATGGAGACGTTCATGCTTCGGGGAGGTGGTCGGGAATTCGACAGTGAGCATCTGGTTCTTCACAGCCCAAGGCCTTAGATGTTCACAGAAATCTGATCACACCATCTGCAGCATGGAAAACGCTGTCTCAGGATCTTAATTTGCAGTTTATTATATTTATTATGGTTTTGCCATTATCATCATTTTCTATAATAATAGCACATTACAGTGCTGTAGTATGAGCAGAGGGCCTGGAATTTTCTCTATGGGAAGATTTTGTTACTGCAAAGTCGGGCTTTCTCTTTCTTTGATTCACTGAGCTATATCTCTCCTAAGTCTTTGCTTGTCTTATCATTTTTAAAGGAGTCGGCCTAACATTACTCATAAAATTTTTACCTTTTCTTGTTTAAACAAATGCAACATCTAAAATCAGCCTCATTTTTTATTTCTGGCATCAATTATTTGTGCTTTGTACCTTACTATTTTGAAAAGCATCACTGATCAAAACTTGTTGATCACCTGCCTGGCAAGTGCAAGGTCATGAGTTCGGTTCCTGGTACCGGAGAAAAACAAAACAAAAAAAAAAAAAACAAAAAAAAAAACTTGTTGATATTGTAACCATTTTGACTTGGTTCCAATTTTTTCCTGTAACATTGATTTATCCTTCTGTCAAGTTTGTTACATTCTTTTCTACAGATTTCTTTTAATTTCATTTTATAACTTATGAAATTAAAGTTTAGTTACTCAAGCGATATTTGAAATGTTCTCTAATCATTTAGGTTATGGCAATATTTGCATTTTTAAATTCAGAATATTGTCTTTATGAAGAAAGATTTACATATAGGTTTTCTTTTGAAATTAATTTTTAAAAATCCAAAAATAATCTACAGATATTTCATTATTGACTGCTAATTGAATTCAATGTTTTGAATATCTTGTAATGATATAATGATATGTAATGATAGAATCTTGTAGTGATAGAATCTTGCAGTATGGCTAACTTTTGTGAACATCCCATATGTCTCTGAAATTTGTAATTATGTGGCACACATAAGTGTTCATTATGTCATATTTGCTCATCACATCCTAAAAACTTAAATGTTCTAACTGCATGATGTGTTTGGTCTGCATTCCATCATTTCCAAGAGATAACTGTCAAATTCTACTACTGTAATTGTGGATTTCTTGCTATCCCCTTTATGTGTGTCTGTATTCTCTTGGTGTATTTTGGAACTGTGTTGTAAAATATATACAAATTTAAATTTATGTTTCTGAGAATTGAAACAGTATAAAACTGACCTTCTTTATACCTTGTAACAATGACCTTAAATCCTATTTCATCTGACATTCAATTAGATACATAGCTTTATTTTTGATATTATAAGCCTAGCTGCCTTTTTCAACCATTTTCTTTTTACTTTTATGTAGGCGTATACACATCTTTATAGTTTAGATGTGTGTTCATAAATTGTTTTGCTTAGTTTTACTTAACAACCTTTTTCTTACAAGTTGAGCTAGACAATTTACATGCGATATGTTTCGTAACGTACACCTCAACCTGAGCTCTCTAATTGTCCTGCTTCTTATTTTTCTTTCCTAATCATTCTTTGCTACTTTTGCATTGATGAATATTTCACTTGTTCCATTTTTTTAAGGACAAGTTTGAAAATATTTTTACTCTGCTTGTTTTTCTTATTATCATATGCATCTGATTTTTAATACCTAACAATATAAAAACTTGATCTTTCTACAAAAATCAAGGACCTTACTGCATCTCCACTTATTCCTATCTCAACCTACATATTATTGTTCTCATGTCTTTCATTTCTGATCATTGGAATTTACTACAACATTATTAGAAGTAATATTTTTATTTTAATGAGAAAAAATAAAAATAACAATAAAACTGAGTTTCAAAACAGGTTAGTAGGAGAGTTACAATAATTAACATACAGCACATTGTTGTCTTCATAGTAGATATTCAGAGTACAGGTACACATGATACCTTGTCCAAACAATATTAGCACAAACCATTTTTTACAATGAACTAAGAGAATGTAGCTTTATAACTATCTTAACTGTCTTGTGTATAGATTTATTTTTTCTTTTTCCTTTCTTTTTTTTTCTTTTTCCCCACCATAGTTTGTCTTTTATTTAGAACAGTTTCTTCCCAGTTCACAATATCTATTGTATATCTTGGACCTTATTTATTCCTTTATTTTCTCACACTAGTGAGGCAATACAATGTTTACATGTATGGGTCTGATTCACTCCACTTATGAATATGGTCTCATGTTCCATTCATTTACCTGTAAAAGTCTCCAGTTTATTCTTCTTTATGTCTGAGTAGTCCTCCATCATATAAAAACACACATCTTTTTTATCCATTCCTCTATTGATGGGTGTTTGGGTTGTTTCCAAGATTTAACTATTACAAATCATGCTGCTATAAATGTGGGTACACATATATTGTTGTGGTATGTTTTTAATTCTTCTGGGAAGATATCCATAAGGGGAATACGTGGGTCAAATGCTTTCTACAGTGGTTGCACTAGTCTACATTCCCACCAACAGTGGAGAAGTGTTCCTTTTTCCCCCATAGCCCTGCCAGCATTTGCTCTAGCTTGATTTTTTGTTTGTTTGTTTTTCTCCGGTACCGGGAACCGAACTCACAATCTTGCGCTTGTCAGGCAGGTGCTTTGCCGCTGAGCTAAATCCCCAGCCCCTTGATTTTTTTTTATAATAGCTATTCTTTCTGGGGTGAGAAGGAATCTCAGTGTTAATTTGCATCTCTCAAGCAACCAATGATGTTGAACACTTTTCATGTATTTATTGCCATTTCTATGTCTTCAACTGAGAAATGTGTATTCATTTCAGATGCCCATTTTTGGATTGAGTCTTTGAATTGGGGGGGTCTGATTTTTTTAATTCTTTATATATTCTAGATATAAGTCCTTTGTCTGAGGGATAACTGGCTATCATTTCTCCCACTCTCTGGGTTGTCTTTTCACTCTGTTGGTGATTTCTTTTGTTGTACAAAAGTTTTTTAATGAGGTGAGATCCCATTTGTTGATTCTTTGTAATATTTCCCTTGCAGTCTGGGTTTTGTTCATGAAGTCTCTGCCTACACCTATGTCTTCAAGATTTCTACCTATTTTCTCTTGCAGTAAATTTACTGTTGATATTTTAGTATTTAGATCATTGATCTGTTTTTACTTTAGTTTAGTATATGGTGATAGACATGGGTCTTCTTTTAGTTTTCCACATGTTTGGAAAGCCAGTTTTCCCAGCACCATTTATTAAAGAGGCCATCTTTCTTCCAGTAAACATGTTTGGTACCTTTGTCAAAGATAAGGTGGCTGAGTGGTTTGGGGATTGTGTCTGTATCTTCTGTTCTGTTCCACTGATCCTCAGTCTTGTTTTGTGCCAGTAACATGCTGATTTTATTATAGTGGCTTTGTAGTATAATTTCAGGTCTGGGATTGTGATGCTGTCTGACTTTCCTTTGTTGCCCAGAACTGATTTGTTATTCTAGGTCTCTTCTGGTTGCAAATGAATTTTAGGAGTGTTTCTCTAGATCTGTGAGATATGCTAATGGTATTTTGATTGGGATTGCATTAAATCTGTATAGCAGTTTTTGGAGTATGGCCATTTTCACTATGTTGATTCTTCCTATCCAAGAGCAAGGGATATATTTCCATTTTCTGATATACTCTTCAATCTCTGTTTTATTTTTTGGGAGGGGTACTTGAAATCAAACTCAGGACATCACACTTGCCAGGCAGGCACTGTACCAGTGAGCTAAATCCCCAGCTGTAATCTCCTTACAAGTGTACTTTCCCCAAGTTCTCTCTGTGAGTTGGATGCTTGTGTACAAGAAAGCTACTGAGTTTTGAGCACTGACTTTTTATCCTGCCACACTAGTAAATTTGGATATTACATGTACAAGTTTTTTTATGAAATTTTTGGAGTCTTCTATGTAGAATAGCATGTCATCTGAGATAATAATAGTTTAACTTCTTCCTTTCCTATCTTTATTATTTTTATATCTTTCTCTTGTCTAATTGCGCTGGCTAATGTTTCCAGAACTCTATTGAATAGGACTGGTGATGATGGAGATCCTGGTCTTGTTCCTGATTTTAGAGTGAAAGCTTTCAGGTTTTGACAATTTAATATTATATTAGATGTTGCTTTGTCACAGATGGGTTTTATAAAATTGAGGTAAAGACCATCTATTCCAATTTTCTGTAGGGTTTTTATCATAAATGTGTATTGGACATTTTCAAATGCTTTTTCTGTATCTATTGAGATGATCATGTGCTTTTGGTCTTTGGTTCTGCTGCTATGGTGTATTACATTTATTGATTTGAGCACATTGAAACATCCTTGCATCCCTGGGATGAATCCTATTAGGTCATGATGTATAATCTTCTTGATGATTTGCTACATTCTGTTTGCCAGTATCTTATTAAGGATTTTTGCATCTTTGCTTATTAGGGAGATTGGTCTCTAGTTTTCTTTCCTGGCTGCATTCTTCTCTGGTTTTGGAATCAGGGTAATACTTGCTTCCAGGAATGCCTTTGGAAGTACTGCTTCCCTTTCAATTTCTTTAAAGAGTTTCAGCATGAGTGGTATGAGTTATTCCCTACATTTCTGGTAGAATTCAACAACAAAACCTCAGGGCTTGGGCTTTTCTTTGTTGCTAAATTTTTATTGTCACTTTCAATTTCATTGGCTGATATTGGGTTACTTAGAATTTTTACATCTTCTTGTTTTGGTTTTGGCAATTTGACTGTGGCTAGGAATCTATCCATTTCTTCTGTGTTTTCCATCTTATTAGAATATAGGTTCTCATAATAGGTATGGGTGATCTCCTGGATTTCTGTAGGATCTGTTCTGATTCCCCTCTTTCCATTCCTAATAGCTTAAATTATTTTCCTCCTTTTGATGAGGATGGCTGGGCTAATGGTTATCAGTTTTACTTATTTATTCATAGAATCAGATTTTCAATTCATTGATTCTTTGTATTATTGCTTCTTAGTCTCCATTGCATTAATTTCTGCTCTTGTCTTTATAATTTCCTCCCTCATGTGAGCTTCAGCTGTGATTTGTTCTGCTTTTTCTAATAGTTCAAGATTCAACATTAGGTTATTTATTTGAGGTTGTTTCATTTTTCTGATAGGTGAATTCACCACTGTAAATTTCTCTCATAGAACTGCTTTCATTGGATCCCGTAAGCTTTGGTATGTTGTATTGGCCAAACTCAGAGTCATCTTGGCAACCACACCATCCTGGATCAATAGAGGAAGCGAGGAGCTGAACTCACACTCCTCTCACCAACTGAGGCATCCTGGAGCAATTGAGGAAGGAGGAGCAGAATGCAGACTCCTTTCCTCTGCAGTGCTGTTCCAGACAATGAGTAGTAGTATTTATGTTTACAGGCAATAACCTTTCTACTTTGCCCCAAAATGGGCCACCTTGGTTGTTCTTTACTTATTTGTAGATTTCATAACTTCAATGTGCTTCTTCCAACAAAGATCTACTGATGGAAAATTCTGTCTTTTTTAACTTCAAACACTTTTACTCCTGAATGACATTTTTCTAGAAATTAATGATTGGAAGTTGTTGGAATTTTTCCTTCAATATACTAAAATTGTCAGCTGTGGCTCTTTTAGACATAATTATTGCTCAAGAGAAGATAGCCATCAATCTACTTAGAAAATCTTCGGACAGAATATATATTTTTCTTGGATAACATCTAAAATCATTTTCTCTTAAATTTATTTTTTTCTTTTGGTATTCTTTAATTGCTTCTAATGTGTCTAAATGTGACTATCTTGTATTCATATTGCTTCAAATTCATTGGGCTTTTCTTTGTTGATAAGGTTTTAATTGCACATTCAATTTCATTGACTGATGATGGGGTTATTTAGAAATTTTATAACTTCTTGATCTAGTTCTGGCAATTCACATATGCCTAGGAATCTGTCCATTTCTTCTGTGTTACTCTTCTTACTGGAGTACAGTTTCTTGAAGTAGTTACTTATGATCTTCTGGATTTCTGCAGATCTGTTGTGATTTCCCCATTTTCATTTAGAATTGCTTGAATCTGAGTCTTTTCTTTCCTCTTTTTGATGATGGTGGATAGGGGTTAATAGATTTTATTTAATCTTTCAAAGACACAACTCTGATTCATTGATTCTTTGTATTGTTTTCTTAGTGTCAAGTGCATTAATTTCTGCTCTTCATAATTTCCTCCCTCATATGAGTTTAGATTTGATTTTTTTCTTTTTCTATGAGTTTAAGGTTCAACATTAGATGGCTTATTTGAGCTCATTGTTTTCTTGGTGTGAGAACTTATTGCTATAAATTTCCCTCATATGACTGCTTTCATAGTGTCCCATAAGTTTCAGTATGTTGTATTGGCATTTTCATTTAATTGTAGATACTTTTTAATTTCTTCTTTAATTTCCTCTGTGACCCATTGCTTGTTCAGGAGGGTGTTGTTTCATTTCCATGCATTTATGTAGTTTTTGTACATGTGCACCCAAGTTTGTAGCATCATAATTTGTAATAGCTAAATCTTGGAGATAACCCAAATACCCATCAGCTGCAGAATAGATTTAAAAAGATGTGATCTTTTTATACAATGAAGTAGTACTCATCCATAAAGGACAAACTTGAGACATTTATAGGTAAATGGATGCAACTTGAGACCATATTCATAAGTGAAATAAATCATACTCACAGGTATAAACATCATATTGTCTCCCTGGTGGGAGAAATTGAAAAAGTAAAGAAGGGCCAAAACATACACTAGATACTGGGAAGTGGGAAGAAATTGTTCAAAAAGAAAAAGGAACTAGGGTAGGGCAAGGGAAATGGTAGAAAGGGAAAAGGGAACAAACGATAGTTGTGCTATTAGTTTCTCTTAGTTCTTTGAAAACAAAGATTTGTGTTAATATCATCTGGAGTATTTTTTATGCCTATATCTTGTACTCTAACTACTTTGAAGATAACAATGTACAATATATTAACTACTGTTATTCTATTATTTTGTTATGAAACTATGTTTTACTTTTTTCATAAAAAAATAAGAAAATAAATCAATCCCCAATGCACCCTATGCTCTCCTAGATCCTCCTGTCTTTTCTTCAGTCCCACAGGGCTTGGGTGATTCTGGACCACTAGGGGAATTAAAAGTCCGGGTCCTTTTCCTAACAAACTCTTGACTTTGAGAATTTCTAACAGCTTGTTTGGCGTGAATTTGGAATGCAGTCCAATGGAACTTCTTCTCAAGAATATATCTTCTCTCCTGCTCTGTTCAGGACCAGTGCAAATTTTTGGTAGGTTCATAGGTACAGGATGTGGGAACCTATGGTTTGTTGTTTAACTCTTCTGAAAATTTGTGTATATAGGACTGTGCAAAGTGCCCCAATTACAAAACACTTTTGACAGTGGACCAATTGGCTTCAAAATTAATGAAGATGACATTTTGATCTCTTATCCTTCTAGTTTGAGTAATTTTTTTGTTTGTTTGTTTGTTTTTTGTTTTTCTCTGGTACCAGGAACCGAACTCACGACCTTGCGCTTGCCAGGCAGGCACTTTGCTGCTGAGCTAAATCCCCAGCCCCTAGCATGAGTAATTTTTCATTTGGTTTTCAATTTGAAATGTTAAAAATAAGCTATATACTTCATGTTTTATTTTATTCATTTCTGTTTTTAAATGTGCTGTTCTTACTTAAGAAAACTTTTTTATAAATGTGAAACATAGCCACTCATTTTTGATAGGATATAAGTTATTATTATTTGACATCAAAATAGTATATTTTACACAATATTTCCTGTATAATAGCATATTCTATATTCATTCAACTAACTTTTATAGAGTGCCTGCTATGGCACTATTTCACTCTTCAGAGTGTGGCCTACATAACTTGGACTTTCTTAGAAATATTTAGTAATTAAGTCAATTTCAGATTTTGTGAAAAGCAAAAAGGACATTAAAGTGTAGCTTTAGGTCATGATGAATATAATGTAAAACTCAGGAATTAAATATATTATCATAATGTGCAATATTTTATAGGAAACTAATATGAGTTTCTTAGATGTTTTGATATTCTTAAAAATATTTTGTTTTAAAGAGTCAAATCATAATGAAGCTCTCACTAGAATAACTAAAACTCCTCTGCAATAAGTGATATCTTTACATTAGTATTTAAAAGTGCTACACTTCTATGCCTTACTCTCTCAAGTATTTGTCTGTGGCACAGAAATAATACTAAAATGCTTTAAAGATTTCCACACAACTTATTTTTAAAGCATATAGATCATTTCGTACAATACAGAGAAATGGAAAGTTCATTAAACCAAAGGTTAGGTAACCATAAACTGAAACCAACTGTAAGACCTAATTTCAAAACATTCTATAACATAATTGCAGCAGTAATCACCCAACTTCAGGATGCACAGTTGGAGGCATTCATTTTTTTAGTATATCACATAACTTTTATCTAAAAAAAATCCCTTTACATTTCCACCAACAGTTTTGATGGATGGCAACAAGAAGCATTTGTACTATAATTTTTCAGTGCATTATAATAAAGTGAATGTTTTCTAAATGTCATAGTTTAAATTTCATGGGGCATGAAATCGCCTTTGAAATGAAATTTAAAGCCCTTTTCAAATAAGAAGACTAATCTTACAGTCAAAAACACTTTCTATTCCCAGACATTATTAACCTTGGAGTACTGCTTGCAATGTGATAATACTTTCTGACACATTAAGATTAAATTTGTCTTTATACAATTATGTTAAAGAGTACATTTTAAATAGATAAGATTGGAAGAGAAATGTGTACAATAGTAGGATTCCCATTTACTAATAATAAATTTAACTACTCATCATTCGTATGGTAATGTCAACATATCTGAGCAGCTCTTTTCTAAAGAAAACTATTTTTAGATTAAGCATTGTGCTTAATGTCAAAATGGCAACATTGCATAATAATATAGAAAAAGAGATGGCATTAAGTTCTTATGCTGCTTTTAAGTTTACAAAAACACATAATAATGATAACCTTTTATTGGTAAAGAGCAAAGTCCTTTTGATATAGTCAGAGTTATCTTGGTGTACCCCAAAAATATTTTTAAATGTTTCAAAATACATTAATTATACTCGGAACAGCATGTTTCAACAGTTTGTGTTTAATTACAACTAGATATTTATGAAAGGTTTTGGCAAGAATAATGCATGGATATTTTATCAGTACCTAAACCATTTGTTAAATGAAAGACAACAATGAAATTGTATTTTTATCTGCTTTAAGACTTTGAAATTGTAATGACAATGGAAAGTATCATGTATCTCTTAGAATTTTTCCATCATAATAGGACTGGTAGCAATTTTCATTTTCATAACCCCGATGCTTTAAAATATGAACAAGTTAGACCAAAGAGAAACAAAAGAAAGAAAGAGAGAGGGAAGGAGAGAGAGAGAGAGAGAGAGAGAGAAAGAGAGAGAGAGAAAGGAGAGAGACTAGCTCATCAACCTCTACTCTCCGATGAGCAAGAAAACTAAGACTCTTGTATGACAATAAATATTCCGTTCTGATCCCTGACTTCATTTGAGTGTCAATTACTGACTCTTCTGTGCCTTTGGCCCCACCTGGTGGTTCGTAAAGAGAATGGATGACCAGATATTGCGACCTCTAGAAATCTGCATACGTCCAAGGATTCCTTCAGATTGTACAGGATGTTGGTGTCTGTTGGTTTGACACATTTTGTTCATAATTCAGTTAACACAGCACAATAAATTTTTGTCTTACTCAGAAATACACTCCCTTGAAGTCCTTTTTATTCTTTCTCTTTCTATGCTATCTGCTTAACCATTGTATGACTTCTTAACTATCAATCTCATCATTGAGCTCCTGCCCCTCCTTCTTATACTTGCAAACCAAAATGACCCAATTGATAAAGCACAATATTACTATTATTAATAAACTGAATTCAAGAAAATAAAAACTGTAGAATATATTTTAAACCTTCAAAGGAATTTAACCTGCCACCCTGTTCTTTACAAAACTGGCCGCCTCTTACAAATAAACCAGTATTTGTCAGAGATAAGATTCAGAAGGACCAAAGGCCTTTTCTTTTTTACATTTTTCCCTTGATATTTTTTGTGTACTTTAAGGGAGAATTTGTGTAGTGTGTGTGCATGTGTGTGAGCGTGCGCATGCCCTGGCTTTATTCTCTTACTTAATATTCAGAGCATAACTTTCATTAGAAAATGGTCTCCAACTTCCAGTAAACCAACTTAAATTAACCTTGGTTTAAATTGGATACTGCTTATATTAAAGCCTTTTATCTTTATTCTCAGTTTAATTTCCTCCAGTAATAGAACATTTTGTTTACCACTCCAAGCACAAAGCCACAAGTAGCGATCCACAATAAAAATACTTATGGCAACTTATTCCTCTCAAAGAGCCATTTTCACATTTTCAATGTTTTATTATCCATTTAAAACCTTGATTATTCCCAAGGGAATGAATACTACAACACAGGTCACCTTTGTTCACGCCAGTTAAGGCCCACGATCCAGCAGTATTTGAATCTCTTAAAATAGGTTTGTGTAACTAGCACTTCTACTCAAGTCTGTCATTATTACAATATCACTTTAATCATTTTCAACACAAGCAGTATTTACGACTGAGTCTTTGAAAATAAGAGCCTTGTATTTAATTCTCTAAATTTAAGTGAGTATTTTTAATTTTGTCTCCCAGAAGTGCCCCCTAAAGCATTGTTAGTGATGGAATTCCAGAGGAATTTCCCAGATGGTTGCAGAAATGAGATATACAGGCTGGAAAAGAGGCGACTCAGGCCTTTGCTGTCCTCATTAAGCTCTCAGCTTAGAGAAAAATGACTTACTAATCACAAGCGCGAGATGCTCTGCGTTACTTTTCTGCCCGACAGAATTACCTCTGACCTGGGAGGGAAAGTTAAAATGTTCTTAGTTTCCGGTGTTTGTTTAGCACTTTACAATTTAGGAAGTACTTCCATCTCTTTTATTAATTTTATCCCTGACTACATTCCCTCTAATGGACTTGAAAACATCAATAAAACATTTTTAATCCTAGCATCCAGTCTATTAATCAGGACTTCTTTTTATTTTAAGATGAATACAAATTTGCACTAAATTGAGAGCTATTTTTACTTTTTGGGAAGAAGGTTCCTCTCATATACTTGCCTCACAGTATTCACTGGAGAAAATATGATTATATTATATAAAATAAAGATTTTCCAGAACAGAAATGTGAAGCAACAGGAGGTTAAAGCTATTCTTTTTTGAAATTATATATTCTGAAATCTGACTTGTGTTATGTAGATTTTCAAACAAATTTATTTTTGTAGGAAAATTATGTCACCAAATTATAATTATTCAAAATTATTACAATGCCTCATTAAGTATGTAGTTATGCAAAATCTTGAAAGAAGATGCTAATGTAGCACAGAGTACATTTATTTAGAGTGGCATTTATAACTGTTAAAATACACAGTACAAAGTTATTATTTGACAGCCTTTTCAAAGCATGTCATAGAAACAGTGGAGGTTGTTTTAAAGAAAGATAAGGTGATTTTAACACTTGCTACATTACATGATATGGATGGAACTGTGGAAGTCACTATAGTCACTAGAATTCTTCACAAATGTACAAAGACATGTTATACTGACTAGCTACTGAAAGACACCATTGAGATATGACCTATAGTGGAAGATTTCCACCACATATGCTTTATGCTCAGCAAAATTTTAAAATGAGATATGTCATTGGAGGATACAGACTATGAGTCAGATTTTTAAACTATGAGCTGTTCAAGGTGAGCTGGTTTTACATGCCACAATATCTTTCCTACAAAATCAGAGAGAAGCATACTATTGACTATCACTGTCTACCAACTGCTGAGCATCAAGTTTTCTAATAGAATTAGCTCATTCCCCTCTCCATAGTCATAAACTTGGCTCATAATTGTGAAACACCATCAAAGAGTTGATCAAATTCATTAACTTTGAGTGTCATTCCACCCTCCACAGCTCTTTCCCAATATTATGAAAAATGTATGTATTGTATCTTTATAATAACTTCTCTTTTCATTTCTAGTAAAACCTAAAATATGAAAGTATTAACCTCTCCCTCATAAAGTTGTTGAGTACCTGTAAATATGTCTTCTATCTTATTAAAATAGAAAAGGTTGTTCAACTAGTGCTTAAGCTGCTGTAACCTAAGAATACTGTAAAAACCAAACAGAATGTCAAGAACACATCTCAAAATCTTCTGCTTAATATTACGTCTATTTTAAGCTTCTGAAAATATACATACTAATTAATGGAACCACGTAACAAATCTAGGAGATGTTTAAAAGCCTATGACAGCCAAATGTGATTGGGACCTCATTAAGATTAAGATTATACATTGATGAATGTAAGAAATTCTCTCGTTGGCAATGGCATACAATTTCACTTCTACTGAAAGAAAATATACTTCTAAGGAATAACTTGGGTAATGCCTCTTTCCACAAAGTAATTACCTTTTATGTTTTGACATGGATGACACTTGTTAATGGCAAAGTCTTAAGGTGTTACAAATGCATAAATCACTGTCAAGCACTCTCAATTATATAATGTGGGGTATTTTTATACTAACATCTCCATTATCAAAAAAGTACTTAACAAGTTACTCAGCTAAGAGAATTACATAAATGCTTTTTAGTAAGGAGGGTTGCCATACTGAGGATAACACTGTTGTCAATACATGAGAAAAGACCTAAGAACAGCACAGAATAAGGTACAAAATCAAGACAATATTAAGGATTAAGCGTAAGTGCATTTTGAACCTATGCATGACACATATTTGTTGATGAGGTGAAATTATGATGAAGTTTAATGATAGATAAAGGCTATATTTAGTCCTACAGATATCTAGCTATGATATCTCAAGTGCATTCAATTTATGTTGTTTTATGTTTATATATTGATCTGGACTACCAATGTACGTGATTGGAAAATAGAATGGATTATATACTGCAAGTAACAAAATGTGTATATTGAATTTTAAATGTACTATCATTATGAAGAGAAGAGGATTAATTTCCTAATTACATTTTAATATGAGTTGGCATTTCCAGAACACATATTGCTTATTGGAAAGGAAGATGCCTTAGCAATATGCTAATACCATCCAAATATGACAGGCACAATGGGATTTGGTCTGTCACTGCACACACCCACAGAGAGAGCTAGAGAATTCAGATCTTGAATGCACCCTTTTTTCCTCAGGAACTTTATTGCTCAGAATACATATGTACTTGTCCATCTTTAAAACTACTTGGTCTGAACTCTCTCTAAAGCAATCTGTCAGTGTGATTTGTGGGAACAAGCAGTCAAGTTTAGTATACAACTCTTTTCCATATAATTAATCACTGTTCCTTTCACATCCCAGAAGAAATAGGTTGTCAGGATTGGAAATGCGTCATTTGCTATCAGATCCCGGTGTTAGAAATCTTCTGGGCCTCATGTTATCTGCTGAACTGTGCCTGGAAGTTTGAAAGAGCCCCAGAGTTCTTCAGTGGGCAGAATTGGCCCTGGGCCAGCAGTCAGAGACAAAAGAGAGATGGAACAAAGAAAAATTAAAACAGAGACGAAAGAAAAGTGAGAAAGAAGAAGCAGAAAGTAGGGACCTAGAGGAGGGAAAGGATAGAAGCAAAAGAAGCAGGAGAAAGTATATACTACACATTGTGGAACATTTTTGTTTGCTGCAAGGTATTGATAAAAAAGAAACTGCCCCATCTCTGCCGAAGCTTCAGATGGAAGGTGCCTTGCTCGAAGGCAACCCAGGCAAAGTGTTTCCATTGGAAAAGCCCACAGGAACAGCAAATAACAACAGCCACCACCATCTGCTCTCACGCTATGAACTACAGCCTGCAGGCAGTATGCAGATATGTTTCCTGCTTTCTAGCTTTTGAAACAAAACTCTAGTGCAGTCATTTGTACTTACTTTGCAAAGACCCAGAGGACCAGGCCACTTCAGTGACATACCAAAGGCCACAGTGGTTTTAAGTGGGAAAGACCCACACGCCAGCTTCCTCCACTCCACCATTTTGATGCAAGGATTTACAGTATTCCTCCTTTGCAGCATTTCTGATGCAGTGAGGCAGTACTGAATGTTTGCTTTTAGAAACAAAGCCCCTGTGGAAGTTCTGATTGATTGGCCTGACCTGCATAACCTGATAAGGTCCATTTGGGGAGAACTACATTTCTTCCTCCCCTACCTGGAGCACTGATTGGGCAGAGGCACGTACCCCTGATCAGTTTGTCCAGTTACAGAACTTGCAGGTCACGTGGTGGGTGCTGAGATGACCATGTGGCCTATTATCTCTCAACCAAGGCTTTTTCCTGTTATTCTTTCCTTTCTTTTTTTCTAAGTCAAAGAGTTTTTTAGTGAAACATGAAGGGTAAAGACACCACCAAATCATAGAAAAATTCTGAAAATATCCCTTCAAACCAAGTGGGGACCTAGAGTTGGCCTCTCCAAAAGCACAAGATCAGCAACAACATGCTCTCTCAGCCCCCTAGCCAGGTTATGAGCTACTCCTTAGCTCCCACTCTATCCATAGCAGGAGGAGAGAGTTGAGGAGGACTTCACTCAAAGGTCCTGTTTACCTCAAATAGTGTTGCAAATAGTTCTATAAATGTTGCTGAAAAGGCAACATGCTTAGTACTCTTTCCAAGTGTTTTTCTGGACTTTCCCCATATGCCCATTACAACCCCGGATATACATGGCAGAAGCTCAAGATCACATTTCTTAAAAAATGTAAAGAAAAAGAAAGCAAAGACTAAGCCCTGTGGGTCTTTAAGAAGGAAGGAAGTTGCTAAAAGCAGTCCAGGGTTCCTTCCATAGGAGCTTGTGTTATGTTCCACAACTGCCCAGTGGCAGCATGACCTAGCTCTGCATGATCTTTTGTCACCATTCATCCTAATGTCTATGTAGGACTGTCAGTCCCTTGCTTGGTGTCACAAGCATGGAACAGGTTGAGAAAGTTCACATATTTCCTAATGTTTTTCATGATGACCTTAATGTATTCCAAGACCAGTAATGTATGCCAGCCCAGGTAAATCTCTCCCTGCACTGGGTCCTCTGTCCCACTATGATGATTGCCTTCTGTTACTTCCCTAGTGGGAGCTGGTAGATGGACTATTGATACATGACGAGCAGGCCTGGCAATGCATCTCACTATACTTCGAGGGTCTGACTGTCAGACACCCAAGGAGAGCAAGGTTGATATCCTGAGAAGAGAAATGGGAACAGGAGCTTCTTAGTAGCATTTGGGTTTCTGATTGCATGCATCTCCAGGACTAAGAATTCTCTTCTTAAAGTTCTACCATGTCTGTCAATGTCTCCTCTACTCTACTTGTTACCAATACCGATTTTAGTTACTTAACATAAGATTAACCCTGGCATATGTTAGTGAACTCCCAAAAGTCCTAGAAAAAATAAATACTTTTTAAATTGCTGAAAAATCCATTTAGTTATGTAAGAATTGATTAATCTGCCATATATTTGCTTATTTTTTCAATGCTCATTGTTCCTTTCACACAAAAAGTAAACAATATGGGTTTCTTATAAAAAGAAAGAAAAAGAAAAGAAAGGTGAAATAATTCACATCATATAAATAACATATATGAATTCTATTCTTGAAATATCATGAGGAAAAAACTAAAGTCAACTTTACATTTTTATTTGATAGAAATGTGGTTTTTTTATAGAAATAAGTTCTGATAGCCTTGACCCACAAGGTAAATATTGAGAAATGTACTCAGATCTGCTGTTCTACTTTGTTGCCATAAGGTCAAGCTCCTATAAAGAAATAATGTGGTTCAGTGCTACTTTCTCAAACTTAGTTCTGTTCACATCCTTCCTTGGCCCTTAAGTCAATGAAGTGATCATTGGCTGGATCTATACTTTGATTTGGAAAGGCTAGAAATCCACATTTCTATTAAGAGACATGGACTCCTAGCTGTCTTTGACAGTTTTCTCCATTCTATTAGCCAGTCTCTATAATCTTGAGGTAAATCCTAGGACATGAAGGAAGAGACCTGAAAATTACTGACAAAGAGGGTGCAGGGTATTTTCAACAAATCCCTTGATTCTGTAGGATATCATGTCAAAAAGGAGTAAGTATGGGCCAGGTAATTGTTTTGTTACACACAGCACATTAGCATGTTCCTTTAAAGGCAGTATGTGTGCTACAGACAGCCAGCACATTTCATAGTAGCTAAATCTTGGAAGTGATCTATATGTCCATCAGCAGATGAATGGATAAAGAAAACATGATATTTACAAGCAATGGAGTACTAGATTGCCATAAGGAAAGATAAACTGGACTCCTTTGTAGGAAAATGGATCCACCTTGAGACCATAATGTTAAGTGAAATAAATCAGACACACAAGTTTAAATATCGCATGGTTCCACTTATTTGTGAAATGCAAATTACAAAGAACAAAATAAAAGATAATGGTAATTAGGAAAAAAGATCTTTAGCAAATGGGAGGGGGATCACAAGATGGAAGAAGGGGAAGAGGAGGAACAAGGAAGAAAGGAATGAAAAAGGAATTGTGGTGTGTTTTGTACATGGATCAACTCCACACAAGGGACGGAAACATTACCTACTGCAAACATGTCCTAATAAAAATTTTTAAAAATTAAAACACATTACAAAAAAATAAAGTGATCAGATCTGTGAGGCTAGGGTAACCTATGAAAATATGACATGATATAATTCCACTTACTTTAGTAATGTGAGCTGCTCATCGCTAAAATACATGTAACAATAATTTGATTATTAAGATTAAAATCGATGAGAATTTTAAAAACCTGAAGACACAATATTATGTATTGGCATGTTTATTTTTTAAAAGCTGATTTGTTTTATTTATCAACTGTAATATTTCCATTTACACTAATTCATTCCAGTAAGCAATTATGTTGTTATCTGAGAATAGATTATAGCCATATAAAGTTAAACCCTAGCTAAAATTTGACCAATCATTTGTTTCATAAAAATATAAAAATTTTCTAATTACTAAAAATTGTTGGTATTTCAGGGAATTTTTTTTGTATAGGCATTCTTTACGTAAACTATAAAGAAATGGAATTATTGTCATGAATAAAAATTTGTGAAGCAAGTAGCTGCACCAATTTTATTTTCATTAACTACTTTTTTCTTCTTTCATCCAGTATCATGATTACCAGGATCTTTTTCTGCAAGAGAAAATAAGATAATTCTAAACAGTTTTTTTTTTTTTCAAGAAAAAGAAATACAAATCTTTGGCAGCTATTAAAAATTGCTTAACCTCACATATAAAAGAATTCAAGTTAAAATAAGATACTCATTTCAATGAAACCTTGAGAAAATTTAGTGAAATTAAACACCTGTAAATAGAAAGGCAGCTTCCTCCATTGCCCTGGGATGGCACAACCTGCAAGAGGAGTGGGCGTTCATGCCCCTCCCTTCCTCCACTGACCTCAGACTGCGAGGCTGGCGAGAAGCCTGGGAGATGGGCTCGTACCTTCTTCCACCTACTGGGGATGGTGGGAAGAATCTGAGATCAGCTCCTTCCTTCCTCCATTCACTCGGGACAGTGCAGCTGATGAGAGAAGTCTGAGATCCGCCCTCCTTCCCTCCACCGGCGGGACTCAGGACTGGGAGACCACCGGTGGGAACACCAGCAACACAGTAGGACCCTTGCTAAGGTGCACAGGATGGACAGGCAGAACTAGAGGCATGATAATATCTCACGCAACAGTAACAACAGGAGCCAACAGGTGGTAAGTTAGGAGAACCGGTGCTGTGCTTGGGGACAAAGGCAGGAAGAATAGAAGGGAAAGGGCAGGGGCTGCCCCTTCTGTTTTCTTGTATTTTCGCTTTCTCTTTCATTTCTTTTTCTTTTTCCTTTTTCTCTTTTTTTTTTCTTCTCCACACGACTGGGGAAAACTGCAGCCACAGAAAATCAATCTCATCCCCCAAATCCAGAGACAAAGATCGGATCCAAACCCAACAACAATCCACCTGCAATCTGGACCAGAGTACACATTTCCGGGATCTTACTTGGACCTACCACAGAACTATAGACACTGGAGGAATTTCACTAATTTCATTTTTCTCTGTCTGATTGGTTTCCTCTTGATATCTGGCTGGATTAGTGTTTTGTTTTATTTTTAGTTTGATTATTTTGGTGGTTTGTTTCTTTTTTGTTTTTCCTCTGTTTTCCCATTTTCTCTCTGTTCTATTTTTTCCTGTTTTCTTTTTATTGATGTATGTTGTTGTTTTCTCAGTGTGTGAGGCTATTTTTGTTTACTTGGTTTTTTTTTCTTTTTTCTTCTTTTTCTTTCTTCTTTTCTTTCTTTTCTTTTTGTATTCTTTTTTCTATCTCTTGTTCACAACTTAGGTCCATAACCTTTCTTTTTGTTTTATCCTCCTCATCTTCTTCCTTTCTTTAGTCAACTACCTTGCTTGAATTGATGAAAATTTCATGTGAGTAAACATCATCTCTTCTCTTTCTGGTTCAGTTCAAAACTCCTAGGACTTCTCCAATCCTTCCCTCCTATGTCCTACAATTGCCAAAGCCTGAATGATCATTCTATGCCCTCCAACCAGACTCATACTATACTTAACCTCATCCATCTCTCCATCCTACCCTCTTCCTCTTGAACTCCCCTCCCACAGCAGGGTAAAATCACTGTATTAGTGGAAAATCATTGCATACAAGTTCCTGGTAGAAGTTGGATTATATTACATTTCTGTAGACCTTCCTCCTGTGATTATAGATATCAGGCTAATAGTTACCACAGTGTGTCAGCAGCCAGGCTTACTTGAGTCCATTGTTATTGCCAACTGAACTACTTTAACTAGGATGTCATACATGGTATAACCAGTTCCCCACACCCCCCTCCCGTATGACAATACTGAGCTTTTAAGAGGTCATAGCAATCACCATAGTCCAGTACAAAAGGAATGGACCCTAAATCAAATAGATAGCAACTACTCAGTCTTAATATGTTGGAAAGGTAAGGTCTTGGGATAGACATGAAGACTGAGAACAACCTACATCTAGATGATATCAAGAGGAACAGACACCTCTTAGGAAAGTCTCAACACCAGTGATAAGGTTATCTAACATAAGAAATCTACAAGCATCAGGACAGAAAACAAAATGAAATAGAGAATAGAAAATGACAAGATGAACACGCAAAATGCAATCCCAGATGCCCAGCCAAATAGGACAAGTCCAGAGTACAAAGAGATAAAGGAAATCCAAAGCCAACAAATGGAATTCTCTCAACTGATAGCAGCAGAAGTAAAAAAAAAAAAAACAATTGGAAGGAGCCATACAAAAATAATCTCTAAGGTTCAAAAAGAAACAACTATAAAAATGAAAGACTTTAAAGCCGATACATATAAACAAATGGAGGAGCTCAGGAAAAGGGTGGAATACATGAATGCAAAACATAGATAAGAAATGGAATCAATGAAACAGATCCAAACAAAAATGCAGGCCTGAAGATCAGTGGAACAGATTACAAGATGTAGACACAGCCCTAAACACACTTATCCACCTTATCTTTGACAAAGAAGCCAAATGTATTCACTGAAAGAAAGATAGCCTCCTTAATACATGGTGATGAAAAAACTGTCTTTTCACATGCTGAAGACTAAACCTACATCCATGTCTACCACTATGCACTAAAGTCTAAAAGGATCAATGATCTAAACATTAAAATAGCAACATTAAATTTACTGGAAGAGAAAATAGGTAGAAATCTTGAAGACATAGGTGGAAGCAGAGACTCCATGAACAAAACTCAGACTGCAAGGGAAATGTTACAAAGAATCAACAAATGGGATCTCACCTTATTAAAAAGCTTCTGCACAACAAAAGAAATTACCAAGACAGTGAAAAGACAACCCAGAAAGCGGGAAAAATTATAACCAGTTGCCCCTCAGACAAAGACCTTATATCTAGAACATATAAAGAATCAAAAAAAACAATCAGATCCTTTGAAATTCAAAAACTCAATCCAAAAATGGGCATCTGAGAGGAATACATACTTATCAGTTGAAGAAATACAAATGGCAAATAAATATATGAAAAAATGTTCAAAATCATTGGTCATTTGAGAGATGCAAATTAAGACAACACTGAGATTTCACCTCACCCCAGAAAGAATAGCTATCATCAAAAAAATCAGCTGATAGCAAATGCTGGTGGGACTGTGGGGAAAAAGGAACCCTTCTCCACTGTTGCTGGGAGTGTGAACTGGTACAACCACTGTGGAAAGTAGTGTGGAAATTTCTTAAAATACTAGGATTAAGGTCTCATTTGACCCAGCTAGTTCCCTGCTGGGTATCTTCCCAGAAGAATTAAAAACATCATACCATAGCAATATATGTGCACCCATGTTTATAGTAGCACAATTTATAATAGCTAAATCTTGGAAATAACACAAATGCCCATCAGTTGAAGAATGGATAAAAAAAAAAAGTGGTTTTTTACATGATGGAGTACCACTCAGCCATAAAGAAGTATAAACTGGAGACTTTTTATGTAAATGAATGCAACACAAAACCATACTCATAAGTGAAATAATTCAGACCCATACGTGTAAACATCATATCATCTCACTAGTATGAGAAAATAAGTGAGTAAATAAGGTCCAAAACATACAACAGATATTGTGAATTGGGAAGAAACTGTTCAAAATAAAAGACAAACTGTGATGTGGTAGAGGGAAAGGAAGGAAGGGAAAAAGGAAAAATATATTCATAAGCAAGATAGTTGAGATTCTTATACAGCTAGTCTCTCTTAGTTCATTGAAAAGAAAGCTTTGTGCTAATATTGTTTGGACAAGATATTATGCCTATATTTTGTACTCTGAATAACAACTATGATGACAACAACACACAATGTATTAATTATTGTAACTCTCTTACTAACCTGCTTTGAAGCTGTTTTATTTTTTCTTTAAATAAAAAAGAAGGGCAGTGTGTGCTTTCTTGGCAGTACATATAGTAAATAAAAAGGCAATACATTTAAAAATACTAATTTAAATATATTTATATTTAAATATACATATGTCAAGTGTTCTTCATCCTATAGAGGGAATAAGAAGTCCAGTACAAGAAAAGATTTCTGTGTACTCTAAATTTTAGGGAAGACTTAAGATTTCTTTTTAGAAAATAATCTTGAAACTTAGGTAGAGTTTTGAATTCCTATCCAAACAGGGTACTTAGAAATTCATTAGTTGCAGATACTCACATACTTTTTGCTCAAGTATGGTAGAAGCTTTATTATTCTTCATTTTCATTTCTTTTATGGCCCTTGAGTAATGGCCAAGGGATGGCAAATTCTTGGGTAAGTATTATATAAGTTCAGACTTACTTCAAGTTTCTTTGAATTTTCTAATAGGTTCTTCAAAGATATGATAAGGAAAACCTTGTTTATTTATCGCATGACTCTCTGTCACATCTTTATTTTCTCATCTCTATGCCATGGTATCTGAGGGAATTTTCTAAAATTCTTCTAGGAATCAAGTTAAAAGAACACTTTTAAAGTGACACTGTACTCCAGCCTCAGGCTTCTCTTTGAATTTAGAGCAAGTTACTCTGAGCCTTTCAGCACTGTGGTGAAGATACAGGTAGCACCAAGAACAGATGAAGCAGAGGACTTCTAGACAGTGGAACTTATGAATAAGAAACATACACACACAAACACACACACACAAACACACATACACATCCGCACATACACACATATCTCAGTATCTTCCCAACAGCCATGACGATCTGTTTTTAGATATAGTTTGTCAATTAAAGCTCCAAACACCAGTGGCACCAGATGGAAACATGATACTGGCGAAGCTAAACAAACACAGGCAAACCCTACAGTGTAGACAAAATCTACTCTCAGTGAGGATTCTGAGGTAGGGATACTCTGTGGAGGACAATTTAGAGATTTACCTCATTGCTGTGATATTATTTCATAAGGCTTAGATCTTTCTTTAATTTAAAATTCATAGTTTACCAGAGTATTTTTTTTACACACCAACATATCTTGTCTAAAACAAGAGAAAGAGTCCTCTAAATAGAATCAATAAATGAAAGAATTTCACTCACTACTTAATCGAACCTCCTCCCTGGTTAACAACCACAGTTAAACTCCTAAGCGGTAGGCAAAACACAAAGCTAAGGGCCTCTACCTATTGTTGTCAATAAAACTTTGTTAGATCACAGCATTGTCCATTCATTCACATACTGTCCATGGCTACTGTCGTGCTATAAATAGAGGAGTCTACAAGTTGCAAGGGAAACCAGCCTAAAAGTCGTACTACCAGTGACTTTCACAAAATAATCGCCAATCACTGCTTTAGAGCTGCACTTAGTGGCCACATGCTTCTATTTTAGCTGCAGCTCTAACAAGCAGTATTATTCATTCTCTCAGATGGACGAAGGAAAAGGAAAGTGAACAAACATTTGTAAATGAAAGAATTAACCTTCCTTCCTGCGTTTCTCCTTGACAGGCACTGAGCTTAATGATGGCCCTTGGCGAAGAGTGTAATTGAGTCCTTACTACAACAGTTTCTTCAAACTTTCATTTTGGAAACTAAAGGCACAGACATAAAGAGATATAGCCTTCCTTTCTAACTCCCAGAAGGCTCAAGAGAGTACCCACTACAATTAAGAGAAGAGCTAAGCACTATCCTGCATAATAAGATGACTGACCTCATGGAAGACCAGTGCCTTGAAAATATGAAGCAGTCCAAAAGATGTAGATTTTTCTTCATAGTATGGAGTTAGCCTACTACCTTTGTTAATTAGTTTTATTTCTGGAATATTATGTGAAGGTGTCCAACAGTTCCAACCTTTACTCCCTGAAAATGTGAAAACAGAAACAGACACACTGGAGCTCATGAAGAAGATGAAGAGAGAATGATCCAACTTCAGAGAGTACATATCTCTGGGCTGGACTGCAAGGATCCCAGGGAAAATTCCCTCTCCTTGGTCTGCTCCACAGACCTTGGAGTAGGTATCTCAGAGTCCGCATGGAAACTGAGGATGTGCTGTGCTTTTTCAATGTTATTTTCTTGGAATGTGGAGAAGTTCATATTTACAGCACAGCTTTAACGATCTCTTTTATTTGTTCTTTAGGGATAAACTGTAAAAGACTTTTAAAGAGAACAACAAGATGGCTGGGTTTCTTACTCTGTCTTCTGCCGTCATAACAGAATACCACAGAGTTCGTAAATTACAAGAAATAGAAATCTATTTAGCTCATGATTCTGGAGGCTGACAAGTACATGATTTAAAAGATACATCTGGTAAGGACCTTTGTGGTATGACATAACATGGCAGAAGGGCAAAGGAGAGCTTGGAGACAGAGAGGAAGATCAGGATGAAGTCATTCTTTTTAGCAGGAGCCACTCCCAAAATAATCAAGCCACTTCAATAAAGCATTAATCCATTCTGAGAGGAGAGCCTTCATAACCTACCTACTGACCTCTTGAGAGTCCCACCTCTTGGCACTGTTACAATGACAACTAAATTTCAACATGACAGGGCCAGGGATATAGCTCAGTGAAACAAGAGCCTGCCTGGCAAGCATAAGGTCCTGAGTTCGATTCCTGGTATAAATGAAAATCATAGGGTCAGATTCAATTATCAGCTGGGTGTGGTGGTGCACATCTGTAATTCCAGCACTCAGCACTTCCAAATTCAGGAAATCCTCCTGTGGCAGGAGGATCATTGCAAGTTCGAGACCAGCCTTGGCTATAAAGTGAGCTCAAGTCCAGCCTGAACTGCATAGCAAGACTCTGTCTCAAAGAGACAAAAAAAAAAAAATAGCAATCCAATGGTAACACTGAGTTCTTCAGGAGAAAGGTAGACTAGCATACCCTTCAGAGTTACTTAAAAATATGTTACTGAGCCTTTCTCATTGAGCTTTGTGATTTGTGCATAACTCACTGCAATTCAAATAACTATTCAAAACAATGACAATTGTTTACCTTCTTGCATTATATTTCTACCCTGCTTTAAAAAGTAAATAATCAGTTTTGAATCATTTTGTGAATTCATTCCTCCATTCATGATTAACCATGATGTTTTAGTACTGCACAGTTCACTGTCTTAATTGTGGCTGCTTTCATAAACCTAAGACACTAAAAGCATATAGTTCTAGTTAGTAAAGAGTTTAAGGTAATAACTTTCAAAATTTAATTGAAAATGATGACAATAAACTAAGGCACTGGTGCTTAAACAGTGAGGTGTATTTACTGGGAGTAAGTCCTTTGGAACTCTCCTTTTACCAAAGATTCTGGGTAATGAGCCAAAGGTTGAAAATAGGAACAGTAGTATATTTATTTTTTTCCAGCACAAAGAAGAGCATATTGTTCATTTCAAAGTAGGAACTCAATGTTCAATTGATTCCTGAATGTGAAAGCAGAATATGAGTTCAATCCAAATAATTGAGAGAAAAATAACTTAATATAAACAGTCAATATGTGGCTGTAGAAAACCAATTTAATTGGGAGAATAGATCGTTGAGCAAAAATTATCCCAATAAGCAAACGTTGAATTCTAGAGCTAGTGCAAAGATGAACAAGTTGACCACGGGAAATGCTACTTCCAGTTAGGACAGCCTGGAATGTTTTGTAGGCTAAACTACTGTGATTCCTCATAAAAGGTGTTAGGAGGAATTCTTTCTGCATCCTCATTCAGACTGATGTCGAGGATCTGGGGATTTAGCTCAGCAGCACAGCACCTGACTGGCAAGCTCAAGGTCATGAGTTCGGTTCCCCGTACCAGGCGTAAAAAAAAAAAAAAAAACAGACTGATGTCTGATGACTTGGGGAGAAGCACAGAACATAGACAATGACAGCAGCTTAGCTTTTCTGAACTAAAATATCCTGGGAAGACATCAACAGACTATGTCCTGTGAGGTGTGCTGTACCCCTGGACTGTATCTGTGAGCAAAGTTTAAGTGGATCTCCTTCTTTAACAAAGTGCAGCAGACACTGTGTTGCCTTCCCAGAACATGCTGTCTGATGCCTCCCTTTGGAAGACAAGTACAAGTGTGAAGCCTGCATCATCCATGAAAAACTTACCTGGGAGCCTCTGGACTAATTAGAATGAGCAAGGGATGTTATGGGCAGATCTTGGTCTCAGAACTGGACAACTCTCCTTTGGAAAACTGAATTCATTGATCTTTCATGCTGTGTCCAAGCTCATCCCACCAGATACCAGGAAGTTTCCTTGTTCTCCTTGGTACTATAGATTAAGTATTTCATGGTGTATGTTGCTGTCTATTCAGATTTATCCAGATTAAAGGAGAAGCATGTTCTGGAATTCTTTTCCATTGAACATATTGATGCTGCTAAGTTGACTGTTTTCTACAGAAAACATAGCTGAAAAAGTTAAAATGGACAGATATTTTAGTGTGAAAATAGCATGTCCTCACCCTTTACTTTATCCTGACATCACACTAGGGCTTAAACTCCACTGTATACATTAAAATTTCCTCTCATGCAAATATAATTTCACATACAAGCTATTTCATTTAATCATATAATATATATGTTTTTTTTCATTTTTCAGAAAGTGTTTGCCACTGGTTTGCTAGAGAAGGGACTATATTTGCATTATGAGTGGCAGCATCTGGTCCTGCTTCTGATACCATAGCAACAGTGTCAGAGAGTCTTGGTTCTTGTGAAGGGACGTGTGGTACGAATTGAAGAGAGAGACAGTAAAGGATCCAGTCCCTTTACACCTGAAGAGGAAAAGTTTGAGGGAGAAACTCAAGGCTCTTTTACGATTTCAATAACAGTATCTAATGTTTACTAAACATACTTGCAGCAATTTGCTCTTTTTTATTTTAAACAGAGTAGTAAATGAGAAACAAACAAAAAATTGGAAGATCAGAAAACTATCATTGAGAACTCAAAAAAACAACAAATTCTCCATGGGGTTGTAAGGAAAAAGGAACTCTTCTACATTGTGGATGGGGAAAAAAACTGGTAAAACCATTATGAGAATCAGTAAAGAGATCCCTCAAAAAAAGTAGAAATTCCATTTGACCCAGGTATAACTCTTTTGGATATCTTCCAAAAAGAGAACGACATCATATTACAGTGACACACGCACACCTCTGTCTGCAGACACACAACTCACAGGAGCTAAATCTTGGAAGTGCTGGGAGTGATGTATATGTCCACCAGCAGATGAGTTGATCAAGAAAAAAAATGATATATATACACACAATAGAGTGCTTCTCAGCCATAAAGAAGGATAAGTTTGAGTCCTATTTAGGAAAACAGGTATACCTTGAAACCATATTGTTTATCACAAGGCTTCTCTTATATGAGAAACCCAAAGTATAGATAATTTAAAGAGCAAAATAAAAGACAGATGATAAGAAACAGGAAAATAATGAGAAAAGATTTAGGGATGGAAGGAGGAAATGAGGAAAGTGAAGGGCGGAAGGAGGGAAATAGTGAGGGTGGAAAAAGTGAAATAAAGAGAATTAAGATGAGACATGCACATGTGAAAACTCCTCACAAAGAATGTATTTATTGTGTATTTGTGGTTTAAATAAAGCATTTAAAAGAAAAAAATTATTCATTGTGCATATAACTTGAGAAAGTTAGTATTATAACATCCTACCAAATACTGTAATACCTCTTCTGGTTTCTTCTGTATTTGATTCTTTCCTAACTTTATTTGTGAGGAGAGGAGTTAAATAATTTACTCATAAAAACTGAGGACAGAAAATGATATTTGCAGATTGTTAATAAATTTTTCACACACCAGGTAAAGCTGTAGTTTAGTCTCACTTTAAAAATTGCTTGCTAAAAGGCTTGTTTTTTTTCCCTCTTCCCTGAAATCACTGATAGTCATTGATTATTATTTTGGTTGGCAGATATTCTGCCCTGACTTAGGTGCCTGTCCTTATTTATTAACATGCAAATTTCTTCCTAGACTAGGTATTGAATGGGTCTAAAAAAAGAGGTTGTAATTCTCAAAGCATATGTAGCTGTATATTAGAAACATATATTTCTTACTTATTATACCAAGATAGCTTTAAACTAATTTTTTTCAGATAATCTCTACCTGCACGATTTTAGTTTAAGTGATTTTTAAAAATGGTTAAGCTAATCCTACCTTTTGGTAGTGGTGGTTCTGACAACACATATATAGTTGCAATGACATCTTTTCAACGAGTCAAAGTGTGTCTTACCCTTGTAGTCATACCACAAATGACAACAGAAGGGTCAGAAATTTCTATTCATCCTATCAACTTATTTAAATAGACACTGAGATGTGGAGTCAAAGAGCTGTGAGGAACCAAGTGAAAGAGCAAAACCAAGTTAGAATCATGGAGAGCAAAATAGATCAGACTCATAAATAAAGATACAAAGGAAACCATTTTGCCTGAAGGGTACTGAAAGAATGAACGTGGTTCCAGCAGAAGCATTGTTTCCGGGGCAGCTCCCCTAAGATCTGACAGTATTTATCCAAAGCATTATAATAAATCTCCTTTTCTGTTTACAGAATCTTTACCAGGATTCAGTTCCTTGCAACCAATGATTGCCATCTACAATAAATGTTAGTTCCAAAGACACACGTAAGGGCAAGAGATTGTCAAAGGTTTTGATTTGCCAGCTAGTTGAGAAAGCAGAGAAGCAGATGGCAAGGGTCTGGAAATTACCTGCAGTGTGCAGTGGAACTCAATTTATCTATTTTTTGTAACCTAGTGAGATAAATGGGGGGGCGCCCTTGGTAGCAGAATATAAAACAAATGTTGGTGCTCTTTATGATGTTAAATGTAGCAGCCTTAGTAGGAAAATATTTGACCTAGTCTGTAGTGACCCAGCTAAATGTAAGGAGTGAAAAACTAGTGCAGACACTCATCAGGTTTTCATTAGGAGAAAGGAAAAGGCCAAGAAGAAGGGCAGCTAAACAAAGCAGAGCTTGCTATTGTGTCCTATGTGAAAAATGCCTCTTAGACCATCCCAAGGCAATCAGCAGTGTAGGGGATCAGAAAATCTGAGAGATCACAGAGTCAGGGAAGAGACTTTTAAAGGACAAATGTAGTTCACAATACAAAACCAGATACAGCTACAAGGATGACATGATGCCTTCTGACTCTATAACTTTTTTGTCAACTTTTGGTTTTTGATCTATGTTTGTCCTCTTCTAATTACTAAGAATAAATTATTTTAAAATGAAAGGAAGTTAGTTGCTTTTTTTAAATGCAAAAATAGGATTAGGAAGTCTTCTTTTATTCCAGTGTCTGCGTGAAAATGGCTAAATCACAGCGGAGGCTCAGCAACATAAACTGGAAGAGTGGATCAAAACTTGGGGTATGTCAGAAGGAAATAAGAATATAGGATTAGACCTCATAAGTAATAGTCTGGAGACATTATGTGGTAAGAAACTTCTTTGTCAGTATAAAAGTATACAAGAGTGCAAAAGGCCATGAAGATAGGAAAAGAATAGTTAAGGAAATAAGAAAATTATATTCCAGCGATTCAGAAGACAGACATATGAAGCAAGAACATTCATTATTTTCCAAAATATGCTTTTGAAAACCATCGTTCTCTACTTGGGATAATTCTAAATATCTGATATCTAAAGGATCTTTTTGAAACTATTCTTCAATCTCTCTCTAAAGCAAAATTTGAAAGAAATACATTTTTTTACCCTGTGATAATTCAAGTAAAATGATTACAGACTATTCACATAGTTTCTTTGTACTAACAAAATCTATCTTCAGAAGTTTAAGATTTTTTCCCATTCTTTTCATTGAATAAAATAATCTCTCACTTGATATTGCTTAAATTAGGTCAGAAGATAAACCTTTCAAAACAGGAAAGAAAAGGAAAAGACTTTTGTTAGGCTCTGACATAATTCATTACATTTGCAGCAGAAAGATGAAACTCAAACTTATAAATATACTTCCATATAACTGTTCAGAAATATAAATGCAACTACCATTTGCCTGATGATATTGGAGGGGCACAGTAGCTCCCAAATGGTGTGAGCTGAAACCTACAAAGAAGTGAATTGTTAAAGGAAGCATTTAGCAGATGAAACCACTCAGCAGAAGCAAGCAATTAAGGCAGCAGCTTCACTTTTTCTTTCTCAGGAAAACAATTATACTGCCAAGCTTTGGGGAAAGACTATCTCAATAACCGTAGCAAGTGTTTGCTTCACTTTGCCCATCTACAAATACCAAGCAACCAGTTGGTATAAATCTAATTACTGATTATGCTAAGCAATCTCAAGTCAATCTTCAACTCGTTTTGAACTTACTGGAGTGTGCTGTTACAAACTGCTTCTTTACCTGTCTCCTAAACCTGTCTGTAAACTCGGTGAGGACAGGGACCACCTATATTCCCAAAATGGGGCCAGCCAATATCTGCATTACTAGGAAAATAGGTAAAAGCATAAAATCTTAGACCTATCCCAGAAGTCTTGAATCAGAAACTCATTGATGGTCTTGAGAAGTGCTAATTCACGTTTAGACATCAATCATCATACTGGACATTGTGACATATCTACCAGCTGCAGGGAAAGTTAAGCTTTTGGGGAAACCTCTCTTTCAATGCTTTCATCACACTCAGTGAAGTCCTCCATTGTGCTAGAGCCCATTTGCTGTGTATAAAAGTAAAATATTAACCCATTCAAACTATTGAAATATACTACTTTGTTCTACAGTATATGCAATATTAAAATGAAAAATGCCAGACATAATCATACCTATCCTATTGTCTTGTGCAAGGTTCAGTTAAATTCAACTACCTTTTAGACCAAAAGCATAAGTGAGATCTTTGGCTTGAGAGAACAGTTCTTTGAAGTTTCATAAGATACTGAAAGGCGAAGTGCGGTGCTGTGACTGCCTCACAGCCGTGCTGCACCCACCCAGCTGAGCAGCGTGGTCAGTGTCATCTCAGCTGAAGGAAAAGGAGGGATATCATGGCTTCAATCTGGCCGGATATTTAAACTCTTCTGGAGTTTCTCCAAGTAAAGCTTGTTCCTCCTCTCCTCCACCAAGTTGGTCATGATGGCCCTCCATATGTTCCTGGGGTCTCCAATTTTCAAAGCCTTCCCCTTTGGTATTCCCACCTGCTTTTGAACTTCATCTGAGGAGGTCACTGGCTTTCAAAGTGTTCTCCCGAGGAAGGCAGCCCCTCTTCAAAGTGTGTCCTCCTTGGAGGTCTGAGGTTTTCAAAGTGCTCACCTTCCTTCCGCATTCCTTTTGAGGCATCTTCACACTGTGTCTGAGCGGGTTCAAGACAGGACTGTGAGCTGCCTCTGCCCCTGCACAGTGCTTCTTCAGTGGTGAGGAATGTTAGGGCCACAGCACCATAGGAACGGAGCCTCTCAGAATGTTGGAGCCAAGTGATGTCACAGGTGCTCCTAGCCCGAACCCTTGTATTTACTGACCAAAGAAGATGTTAAGCTCGAAGATAAACCACTTTTCATTTAGTAATATAGCTAAATGAGTATTTATTAGTTTACTAGGGGTGCCAGTATCTGGATCTGACATCATTAACAGTAAGGTGGGCCATTCTTAGTGGACTGGGTTATGGCCCAAATATTCTACAGCTTCCTATCCCTAGTAAAGAGAGGTGGTTAGAACTTGGAACAGAGACAAAGACCAATAGTTAGCAACTCCCAAAGAATGCCACTGAAAAGAATTAATTAAAGTGTTCTTCCTGTTAAAAATAAAGCTTTCCACTATAATCAACACATAAATCTCAACACAAACAAGTGAACAAAAATAGAAAAAAGAGAAGACAACCTAACAAAATGCATCCAAAAATTCCAAACACCCCCAGAACTGATCCATGGGTCATCAAAGGGGAGGAAATCAAGTCACATGGCTGAATTATTCAGAATGGTACCAGAGGAGATAACCAAACAAACCAAAAAGGTATGTGCAAGCTCACAGAATATACAGTATAAGTAAACAGATACTGGACCGAATAAACAAAATGATATGCAAGTCTACAGAAGACACAAATAAAAAGCTAGCAGAGCTAAACAAAATGATGCAAATCATGAATAATCAGCATACAAAAGAATTATAATCCTTAAAATTCCAAATAGAAATTCAAGACATTAAGCATTCTGTGGAAAGTCTGGGCAACAAAAGTGACCTGTGTGAGGACAGTGTGAGAACTAGAAGACAAGGTGACTAAGGAGAGATACCTTAAAAACAACAAGAAAACATGAAAAATGGACTCCACAGCTCCTGGATCATGCAGAGACTATTTTAAGATTAATTGAATTAGTGAAAAAATCGGAAGACAGCACAAATACCATAACAAATTTTACTGAAATAATAGCAAAAAACCTTCCAAGTAATACAAAAGAATTTAATATGCAGATAAGTGAGACATATACAACCCCAAATAGCCATGATCAGAAAAGAATCTCTCCATCACACGTCGAAGTCAAAATCCAGAAGACCAATACAAGAACAGAGCGCTAAAAGTGTTAGAGAAAGCAGCAAAACACTTACAATGGTTGTCTTGGTTACTTTTTTCTCACTGCCGGGACAAAATACCTGATGCCCAAAATTAAGGAAGGAAAGGTTTATTTCACTTACAGTTTGTGGAGGTTTCAATCCGTACTTGGCAGATTATAAGGCAGAGTGGCACAAGGCAGAGGGCTACAGCTCAGGGTGGCAGAACACAGCAAAAGCAACTAGCACACACCAGGGCGGAATGGGGGAGGAATGGCCTCAAGCACCCTTTTCCTCTCCCTTACATATGCAAATTATCCACCCCAGGGTGGGTGTAGCTCTCACACCCACAATCAATCAACTCTAAAAGCCTTCCCCATGGCCGCATGAGGCATTGGGGGGACACACAGACAAACCATAACAATGGTAAACCCATTAGAATTACAGCGGACTTTGCAATGCAAACCTAAAAGGCCGGGAGAACATGGAGTAGAGTGTTTTAAGCCCTGAAAGAAACCAATTCCCAACTCAGGATGGTAAACCCAGCAAAACTATGTTTCAAAATTGTTGGAGAAATAAGATATTTCCATGATAAAGAGCACCTAAAGAAATCCATGACCCATAAGCCAGTTGTGGTGGCACATGTCTGTAATTCCAACATTCCAAGAGGCTGAGGCAGGAAGATAGCCACAGGTTTGAGGCCAGCCTAGGCAAGACAGAAATAAAAAGAAATTCATGACCACCCAAATCAGCATTTGTGGAAATTCTCTAGGTTATCCTACAAAGAAATAGTGAAGCAGACAATGACAGAAGGTCTAGTAGAGTAAACACATCAGGTAGGATGAGTAATTAAATATAAGGGAAAGATGGAATCAGCAACAGGAAAATAAGGCAATAACAGGAATAATTCAATACCTATCATTAGTAACTCTCAATGTGAATGATCTCAATTCCTTACTCAAAAGACATAAATTGTGGTATGGATCAAGAAACAAAATCTAATGGTGAGCTATTTAACCTATTTAACCCCCTATTTAACCCCCAAAGACACTCACAGAATAAACATCAAAGAAAGTTAGCTATCTTGTATATATATAGAGAGAGAGAGGAAGAGAGAACCCTATTTAAGAGAACCCTATTTAACCCCCAAAGACACTCACAGAATAAAAATCAAAGGAAGTTAGCTATCTTGTATATATAGAGAGAGAGAGAGGAAGAAAGAGAGAGAGAGATTTTCTTTCCCCTTCAGTTTTCTCTCCTTTCCCTCATCCCAATTGTTCTTTCCATTTGAGCAGTTTCTTTTCCTTTCACAATATCTATTGTACACTTTGGATCTTGTTTACACTTTCAGTTTCTCATACTAGGGAGACAATACAATGTTTACACATGCAAGTCTGATTTCTACTAGTTCATTGTAAAGAATGTTTTGTGCTTATATTGTTTGATTGATTTTTCATGCCTATATCTTGTAATCTGAGCAACTAGTTTGAAGATAACAATATGCAATGTGTTAATCATTGTTAATCTATTATCATGTTTTGAAATTCTGCATCATTGTTTTCTATTGGTTTTTTTCTCTTTAAAGTAAAATTTTTGAAAAGGTAAAAAAAAAAAGATACTGAAAGGCAATCAGGTATTTCTTTTAGATTTTTCCCTTCTCTTTCACATGGGTTCCTTAAGGGTAGTTAATGTGTTTGTCTCTCAGACCCTGGGACCTACGATTTTAAATAGCAAGTAGAAAAACATATGATATATTTTAAATAAATTAATGAGTTAACACTACAGAAAACTTACTTTCCACTTATGATTACCGAGTTCTTTAGCTTGTATATAAACATTTCAATAATAAATTCCTTCTTCAGAAGCTCCCCATAGTGATCCCAATTTGAACATATAACACCAGTTGCTATTAGATAACATGTACTGTATTTCCAAAGTATTCAGTAACTCCTTTCTGAGAAAATACAACATTCTTGCACTCTGAGGTTTAAAAGTACTTTACTAACCAGGATTATTATCCATAATTGTGACCATTCTCATCAACAACCACTTGCAAGTGATAGTCCAAGAGTCAGAAAAGAATAATATTGGTAATATTCTTAGGGATGTAGTCAGCTTTCCATTACGATAATGCATGTCTGAAATAATCAGCTTATAAAGCTAAACGTTGATTTTGACTAGCAGTGTTAGAGGTTGCAATCCATAAGTCATTGGTCAGCTTGTTTCTGGGCAAACGTGTGGCTTGAAAGCATCCCTCAAATGTCCCTGCATTAAACAGTCGATCACCAGCCTATGATGCCATTGGAAGTGGTGAAACTTTCAGGAGGTACAGCTGATTTGGAACTAAGCTGGGTTATGTCAGCTGCCCTGGAAGGGGATGTTGGGACCTTGGGTCCTTCCTGTCTCTCTTTTTGTTTCCTGGTTACTATGAAGTGAGCCACTCTGCTGCAACAAGTGCTCCCACCACCATGGGCTGCTTCACCACACAACCAAAAGCAATGGTCCAACTGACTATGAACTGAAACCTCTGAAGCCAGGAGCCAAAATAAATCTTTTGTCTTTCTTTATTCCTCGTCTTAGATATTTTATCACAGGGATGATAGGCTAAGACAGTAGGAGCGTGTGATAGAGCAAAATTCCTCACCTCGTGCCCAGGCAGCAAAATAGAGAACAAGGAACAGACCAGGTCCCATAGACCCCTTCATAAGCCTGGCCTCAGTGGGCGAAAGCCTCGCAATAGGCCCTACCACCCATCATTTCCTAGTACATTACCAAGATAGGGACTAAGACTTGAATAATTTGGACCTTTGGGAGAATATTCAGGAACTAAACTATAGTAAGGCATTAAGAAATAAAACAGATAGATAGGTTAGCTAGCCTGAGACCTTGTAGATGTTTTTTAAGATTTTTTCAAGGTAATTTAAAATACAACTAGAAGTACAGTATGTAGAAGTTGGGAATGGTTTGGATCATAGAGTTCTTTTTTCTGTAGCACCCAGGAAAATCCATAGACATGAGCCTGGAAAATATTGAATTGATAGGAGTGATATCTAAGTTTGTAATTGAAGTGGAATACATGGTTTTGCACAGGTTTAGTTTTATGTGTTATGAAATAGTAAAGGCACCCTCTAAATTATATAAATGTAAAATGTAAAACCATTTCCCCACACCAATTTCACCAGGTAGTTGGTTGTAAGTGGAAAATCACAGCAACTCCTGTAGTGATTTGTAAGACACGCACCCACCACTATCTCCTATACTTATTCACCTTAGAGAAGGGCTTCAAAGATCCGAACACACTTGTTTTAAAACCATTCTCTTACAGTTCAGAACATAGAAAATACTCTTTTTTACAGAAGATCTATAGAGTTTCATTGACCATAATTTCAAACTACAGTCTTGCAAATGTGTATAACTTGTTCTTATTTTTCCCTTTAACTCTTTAAACCAATTTTACATTTATATAATTTGGAGGATACCTTGATTATTTCATAACACATAAAACTAAATCTGTACAAAACAGTGTATTTCATGTCAATTACAAACATAGATATCACTCCTATCAATTCAATATTTTCCAGGCTCATGTCTATGGATTTTCCTGGGTGCTAGAGAAAAAGGAACTCTAGGAACCAAACCACTTCCCAAATCCTATATACTGTGCTTCCAATTACATTTTAAATTATCTTGCAAAGAAATAGCTCCTTCCCTGAAGGAGTTTCAAATATAAGAGAAGTCTAATTCTTTTTCCAAAGCCACTTTCCTATTTCTGCCTGATGACATTTTCAATCTTTAAGTAACTTAATTTGTGAATCTGCTTCCCTATATATTGATATCCTCTTCTGATTCAATCCATGATTGTAGGTATCATCTCTGTGCCAGTGACTCACAATACACACTTCATCCCCGCTCCAAGCTCCACACCCATGAAATTTGCTTCCTATTGGAAGCTTCACATAGCTTTCAAGCACTTCAAATTCAATGTCTTTAAAACTCAACTCATGATCTTTGCATCCAATCCTACTTCTGCTACTAAAATCTTTTCACATACAATTTTCAAGACAACATACCTTAGAAAAGGTCCTCAAATCTGACCATGCTGTTAGTTTTACAGACAAACCATTTCCCAAATCTTGCCCAGTCTAACTAATTATATTTCAAATCTATTTCCTTGGCTTGATCTCAGCATTACAACCCTTCAAAGCACTTTGTTCTTTCACCTGGATCACTGCAACAGCCACTTAACTGGCTCCACTGTCTGTAGGCAGATGCCGTATTCCAACATCTTGGCATCTGTAACCTCAGATGTGAATGTGTCACTCCCACAGTGTAACCTGCTCATGGTCTCTTATTTTCCTTAGGATAGGGCTTATATACATTATGATACCTGTAAGGCCTTGCTTTAAGTCTGAACTCTTTACCAAAGCCTATGAGGCCCAATGATTCCAGTTTAATCATCTGCCTCTCACCTTTTTTGCCTGCGTTGGTGTCCCACCCAAACTGACTTTCATTTTTCTAACTAAGCCAATTATCGATACCATCTCTGTATTCCTCTGAATGCAATCTGTTTTCGCATTTATTCCCCTCTGTCCGACTTTAACTTATCATTTTCTCAACTATATTACTCAGGCCATAGTTTTCAAAAAGTGATCAAAGCACAGCCATATTTACAGTCCCACATGCTTTCCCAGAACTTTGGCCCTTGGCCATCAAGAGGCAAAGTCCATTTTCCCTCCCTCTGAGCCCAGGCTGCCTTAGGACGACTCCAACCAGGAGCGTATGGCAGAAGCGATGTCATGTGACTTCTGGGGCTACGTCATGAAAGGCATGCAGCTTCTTCCTGGCTGAACGTTTCTTGGGACGCTCAGCTTTGGAACTTTGCTGCGAGGAAGCTCAAACTAGATGCAGAGGCCTTTTGTGTGTGTTTTAATCAGATATCCCAGCTAAGACCCAGCCAGTAGTAACAGCAAGCACCACACATGCGAATATCCTCCCATTGATTCCAGCCCCTACTCTGTGGATCCTCCCACTGAGTTCTAAGTCATTGAGGGCAAGAAGTCATCACCCCACAGTGCCCAAAGCAAATTTTTGAACTGCTGAATCTGTGAGCATGACTATTCTTATCTGAAGGTACTACACCTGAACTCAGTTTGTTATGCTTCCTTTTCTGTTGGAAGAAATGTCTCTTCATCCTTTGCAGAGACATGGTACTGCTGTTGTTGACATCCATATCACTCATATAGTTCTCTTAAGTACATCTGTACTGTCAACGTTTCCTTCTACACCGGCTGCTTGAAGAGATACAAACCCTGTGCACTTTCTTCACAGCCACATTCACAATAGAAATATGTGTTAAATTATGAAATTCCATCAGCAATAACTAAAGAGGAGCTTGATATTCAGAATTAAAAGAGAAGCTAAAATAAGTAGCAGAGAAATTATGAATGACTTTTCAATACTTTTTTTGTTTGTTTGTTTTGTTTTTTGGTTTCTTTTTCCGGTACCGGGAATTGAACTCATGACCTCACGCTTGCCAGGCAGGCGCTGTTCTGCTGAGCTAAATCCCCAGCCCCTCTACTTTTCAATAAATTTTATAGTATCAAAGTAAGGTAAAAGACTGCAGTGTTGTGCATAGGAATTGCATGTCAGTGGTATTTGTATTTGTGAGATGAGAAGGAGCTAAGGCATAAGTAAGGTAGATAAACAGCATATATTTTTATATAAAGCAGAATTGAAATAATAAAACTACAGCCATTGAGAACAAAAGTAAGTAACAAAATCAAAAAGAGTATTCACAATTAGGTTGAAGCCAAGATTCAAAAACAAACATCAAAGGGTTTCTATAATTTAATACTCTTCAACAAACTTTAAATATATAATTGAAACTAAAGTGGACAGATATCCTTATATTTCATCCATATTAAATATGGTAAATGAAAATTGATAATATAGCTTTCTAATAATGACAGATGTAAAAATTATATTGATGTTCTCTAATATCATTTTTCCTACAAGGTCTTAAAATCTTCACATCTAATTCTCTCTCTTGTTGAATTTTCCAAGGTTCTAATTCTCAAAATATCCATATTTTAAGCCCATTTGTAGTAAATAATTATATACTTTCAAAAAATCATTTTACTGTGGCACAAAAAACTAAGAAAATATGCCTGTAAGATGAATAGGTTTGTGAATTTTGTACTAGAAAAACCTTGGGTAAAACAATTTCCATGGTTATTTGTAGATCCTTATGAATTGGGAAAATAGATAAACATAGATACGTCTCAAATATGTGAAAGGAAATCAACATTCTTCTGCCCAAAGAAAGGAGAATAACAAGGTACTTTAGGTATTCATGCCAAAATAGATTCAAGATTTAACTAATATGAGAGAGAAGGCACAATAAATTTCTTATAACTGCAGTTCAGAATCAAGCACTTTGAGATAATAAAATGTCCAGTCAAATGGGCTTGTCATAAAAGATTTCTACAATGGATAGAAAAATGCCAACAAAGCTTTACTGTAAGCATATGTAAGATAATGTACTAGCAAAAGGTAATCCAAATCCCACTTACAATATAATTGGATGTGAGCTATCAGCACAACTCAGGAACCAGAAGACTTGTAGACTGACAGTCCCTGAAGGCATCTATGTAATGTGCTCCTTTCAGTTAGTACCTTTAAACAGAAAGTCTTCCAAAGTGCCACACAGGAAAAGTACCCAGGCATGTAGCCTCTATTTAAAAACCAATTCTTGAACTGCCGAAATCAATCTCATGGCTCATCCAGTCTCATTCTAATTTCCCAGCTACAAACCTCAGTATTCATTTTCCTTTATGCTATTGCTCAGCTCACAGATTTGACAGCATAAGCTATCACTAGGTAACACCAGTAACTCTCCACCCATGAAAAGGGCTGACAGTAAACCTCCAGTACTTCTAGCCACATGTGGCCCTTCAACCTTCAACTCAGCCAGTAGTAACAGCAAACACCACACATGTGAATATCCTCCCATGGATTCCAGCCCCTGGAATCAACCTGTGTAGTCGCCTATCAAAAGTAAGATCCCTCCCAGGAAAGATAAACATGTTTTAGCAAGACTAAAAGGAAAAACAATGCTATAATCCTTACTGTCAACAAGTATTATGGAGATTTTTCTTTCAATCTTTTCTTTAAGCAGGATACAAATCATCTTCTGTACTGAAAACATAAATAAAACTAAGATTTACCATCCTGAATTCTAATGGTATATATCCTTTCCTTATAACATCAGTGTAAGAAAATTATCCAAGTTTTGCCTAATTTTGTTCATTTTGCATGAATATAAATTGTTTCTCAGTGAGTACAGTCACATCACTGCATAATGTCCCCAGTTTAAATTATAGTATTGTCAAACTAGCAAGAATATTCAGGCAAGACTAGCAAAGGATCATTAATGTAAGTGCTTTCTAAGCTGAAATATGTGCAATTATGTGTACATTCTTTGAAAACACTGAGATCACACAACTGAAGCACAGCAACTGAACATATAAATGTTTATTTTTCTCCATGTCTTTCAACTCTGTAGAACACCACTACCTAAATAACTGATCTTTTTGGTTTTTAATTACCAAATGCCATATGCTTTCCTTTTAATTAAAATGACTTCCATAGCATATCCAGTTTATCTTGTGAAAATACAACAGGAGAAAAAACCTGACTGAATTGACTACAAAATTAGCATATAAGCATGACTTAATTCTGCATGACATCACTCATTTCTATGAAATATTTTTTTATTCTCTAAGACTATCAGCAAAATCTATCAGAATCAGAAGTTTCTGTGATGGAATGTTACAAATCCCTTTACATCTACAGTGCCCTAACAACAACAAAGGCGGATTTTTAAAATAGGTTGAGAACAATTTGTTCATGCCTTCAATATACTAATTTTTCAAGCCCATTCCAATTTGGTCTATAGTATGCTTCTGCCATCTACTGGAACAAAAACATATTGCAACTGTAGTTATTTTTGTAGCAGTTAAAATCAAAACAATAGTGATTTAACCAGTTTAAGCAGGCACTGTAAAGATGATTTCTCAAGAGTCTAGAACACCTAGAAGCATAGTAAACTTGACCCTTTCAAAATTTCTATGTAAAATATGTTCCAAAACTAGAGACTTCCAACATGACTAAGAACATTTCTTTTGTGAGACGATTGCTATTTCCTTCAAAAGGCAAATTTAAGATGCAAGGATGCCTGTTCCAAATGTGGAGTATCATATGGAGACAAGAGAAAAATGTCTGGATTACAAAAACTTGGAGACCTACTCAACAGAGAGGAAAATGTACAGTTAAGCATATCATTAAAATTGTTAGCATACATTAATTTTGGTTCAAGATTAGTTTTTCATAAACACGATCATCTGATAATCTCTCTTTTATTCAGTAAGCAATGATATTGCTTCGTCTGAGAGATGAGGAAGCTGAGGAGTACACCCACGGTTCCTCCTCCGGGTATTCACACCCTGGTATGAGCCCCACACACACACTTGGCTGGAGCTAGAGGCTTGTTTGTATCTGACTACCTATGTTTTTTGAATCATCCTTTGAACTGCTCGTAACATCTAACTAGTTACCTCATTACTTCATGCGTTACATAACACACCTTTGACTTGTGTTCATTTTATATATTTATAAGAGTTAAGAGGTGACCTTTCCTATATATTTTAATGATATAAAAAAGGAAGATGATAAATTAGAGGCAATTGAAGTGGCCTCTGAGACTTACCTGGCTCTGTGTGGTATCGCAAAACCTCACTGAGCTTTGGGTTCCTCAGGTGATTAAATTCAGCAACTCCCAAGTACGCACAACAGGCAAGGGCTAGGGAGCTGTCTCGGGAGCTAAGGAGGTAACTCAGGGCTCTAATTACTTAGCTTAGGACTGTTCGTGGGTATTATGAGTTGAAAACTAAGCAAAGTCCTGTAGCATGCTGTTGTTGCTACTGGATGGCTGCCCAGGAAGGGATTAGATCAGCGGAGAGCTCCATCAAGTACAAATTTTAGCAAAAACACGTCTGCGGCCAAGGGAGGGATGATATAGGTGGTGAAATCTTACAGACAGGCACTTCAGCAAATCCCTTACAGTAGTCTCTTTCCTAATACACCAAAGGGTAGATATTGGGGTCTTCTCTTCTTGAAAAGGACATAGCTTTTCTCTCCTTCCTCACCTTCTCATGCCCTTTTTAGACCAAGATATGCTTTCCTCTCTCAAATGTTCCTCTTCCCTTCTTGCTTCTTGAAGCTCTTTTTTTCTCCTGTGTAAGTGCTCTGCAAATCACAGTCCTTCCTCCACTGACTCTGGTGGTCCATTAGAATAAATTCACCATATAACTATTAAGTTTCACCACCTTAAAACTTGGGTGAGTTGTCATCTGAATGTTTAGAAATAGCAGTGGTTAGATGTTTAAATTCAGAAAGACAGAGAAAATATATTTCCCCACTACAAAAACCTGAAATAGTTTATTCTGACTCTTCTATATAATAGAAGTAGAATTAGGAAGAAAAGAAGTTGACTGATAATGCATTATGAGGTAAAATATTTAAAATGTGACATTTTATCAGATCCATTGGCAACACAAGAATTGGTATAAAGTTATTCTAGTATATCCAGCCCAGGGCCATTGGTAGGGGCATTAAGAGAGGAGAATTCAGGTCAGGAGCTAGCTTGGGGTTTGATTGGTGACATGATGTGCCTTTTATCAATGTAAAGACCAATCATGGTTGGAATAGTCATTAAAGGGAAATTTTAAGGCTGTGATTAGGAAACTTTAAACTCTTCCAGTCTAGTTTTTTAATTAATAAATTAATTGCTGTAGATGATAGCTACCTTATAATACTATATACCTTTTAAAATACATTCTCTTCTCTAATTGTGTTTTTATACAAAAATAAGTGCAAATATTATATGCAGTAAACATAGTGAAGAGGAAAATATTATTGTGACAGTTTAGAAAATTTTGCTATAAACTAGAAATTAAGAGAGTGATTAGATACTGGAGAATCATATGTAAGAGTAAATTCCCATCGCAGATAAATCATGTTTGAGGGGGGTGCTTACCTAAGTCTATCACATCGAAGTCCTGAGTGGGACATTCCATGACCTCATAGAAATTTTCTATACTTTTATTCCTAGACTTGAAAAACAACAACAAATGTGAAATTTTATGTTCACATATTTATTATGCTATGCATGTGATTATGGAATATTTCTTATTTTAAAATGGTTACTACATACCGCAAAATCTCGACTACTGTTAATCTCAGAAAGTTGTATATCATCGTGGGTAGTGCATCATTTGAAGGTCAGCCTGCAACCAGAGAAAACTTTTGTGGACGGAAAGTAACCTCTGAGGTTGCACAGAATAAGTCATATTTTATTTACTTTATCAGATTAAGTTTTTACTGTTCTTTTGTAATGCAGATATTGAAAAAAGACAAAATTTCTTAGTTTCTTATACAATTATTTCAATGCTTAATTATTTTCCTTTTCATCTGTGATTAAAAAGCACAGTTTCAAGATTCTAAATTTCTTAATACCACAAAGTGAAGTGAATTAACTATTAAAAAAGTTTAACCCTATTTAAAATCCTGATTCTCTATAGTTTACTGAACCAAAACAGTTAGCTTCAGAGCCCAACATTCTGTCCCCTCCCTTTATTTCATTATTTTGTAAAAGTATAACTTCATTGATAAAAAAAGCAGCATTACCTTTTATAAGAAAATGGATTGTATTGCGACCCTTGGCAAACCCATGAAAATTAGCACTCAGTGGAATGAATAATATGAATCTTAGTTTCAGGACTTGCTTTAGGCAAAATATGTCAAGCAGGCAATCTTGCCTCTCCTCCCTGGAGATCAGGGTGCGACTCTGAGAGGGAGGAAGCCAAGGAGCACATTACCTTCAAACTGAAATATTGTTTAGGCCCCAGCCATTTCCTATTCTATTTAAGAAAACTAAGACTCACACACTGCGTGACAGTTAATTCCTTTCAAATAAATTTGTTTTTGTGCAGATCCAGTGGTGAAGAAAAGATTAATCCTTAAGCAAAACACCAAGAAAAAGCATGAACATGTTTTTTTTTCTATCTTTTGTAATGAATTAAACATTCCTTTTTAAGGTAGAACAAACCCTTAGCCACTTTTGAATGACCTAAATCTAATATAGTTACATACACTCAAACTTTTTTCACTGTACTAGTTTATTACAGTTCTTCAGTATAACCAAGAACTCACTTCAAATTAAATCATATCACTACTATCAGAACTAGAATATACCAAACAATATTGAAACTGAAAAAAGTACTGAAAATGAATCTTTGCTGAGTTATACTTTTATTAATAGAAGCTTTGTATAATGAGCAAAGAATATCTTAGGGTTGTTGTATGCAATTAATCGTGCATTTTCTTCTGGGAAAATAAATCTGTGCACTTTTTAAAAGCATAGTTCAAAAGAGTCTTTTCTACATTATATACTATTATAAGTACAATGTAACTTTGCAAGCCGACTACACAAACCTTTTGAATACTACATCTGCCTATATTGCATATAGTTATATAAATCAATACATTCTGTGTTTTTACTCTGGAAAACCTTAATAAACTTGCTGAAGTATCCCTTTTATGCAAAATAATTTTTTTATACTCTAGGAACAAATACTGGGAACAAATATCAGAGGGATGTGTTATCTCAAATTTAAGTGCAAGGCTTAATTGTCTATGATTATTTAAGTCCTGTATTATCAAAATCATTCACTTACAACATTTTAATTCTATATTTTGCCTGCTCCTATTGTTAAGGTGTTTTTTTACTCAGGTTAAAAAAACTGTTGTCTACTTCATTAAGAATTAATTATCTGTTTAGGTTGAGATTTGGATAAATGCAAGTATTTGAGATTATATAAAGTGTAGGCTTTTGGATTTTGATCGAGGTTTCTTCAAATAGTAAAAAAAGAATCAAAATTGGTTAGGAAATACTTGATAAAATTTGTGTTCTGTGTCATTGGCAATTAGCATCTCAGATTCTCAATTTTCTCATCTATAAAAGGTAGCAATAATATAAGCCTTGTAGACGTAACAAGATTAAAAGAGCTCGTCAAGTTAAAAAAAATAATAAACACAGCCCATTCCCTAATACGTAGATTTTGGATTTGTCATCTAGAATCCTTATTTTCAGTTTCTTTATTTGCATAATAGCTATAAAACTACTGTATTTGTCAAATTTCAGGTTGGTAAGATAAAATACTGGACATCTCCAATTGAAAGGACAGCATAATCCTGGCTTGTGGTTTCAGAGGAGTTAGTCCATGGTAAGCTGGTTCCAAAGCAGAAATATCACAGTGAAAGGGCATGGTGGAGTAAAGCTGCTCACATCCAAGAGGATGCAAAGCAGCAAAAAGGAACAGAGCCAGTGAGATATGTACGCCCTCAAAAGACTCTTCTCCAGTGCCCATGTAGGGCTGGGTCCCCCCTCCTCACACGACATTCAGCTATGAACGTGGGTGGATTAATCCACTAATCTATACAGTGCCCCCATAATCCTCCCTAGCAGTCTCTTAATCCAGTCAAACTGACAAGATTAACTGACATGATGATTTAGCCTGTCTACCTTATACAGTTATTAAGAATATAAAACATGAAAACACTTAAATTTTCAAAAGGACTAACAGTAATGTAAAGCAGTATTTTATTTCAGTGGACACTGTATGAAATGTACTGCTAAAGAATGTGAGCATCTTTTCCCATTCTAGATGAGAGAAAATGCAGTGTTTGAACTGTTGGTGAAACCTACATCTTGTCAAAAAACAAATTTACATGGGAAGGAAATGAGTATCTCCTTGTCGGCAGTGTTTCACAGACTTCCTTAAACACCTCGACCTCACAATGACACTAAGTATAAAGTCAGATGAAGCTACCAGAAAAGAGAGGGGGGAGATTCTCTGTAAAAGAAAAGTGACTTGTGAAATGAGCCAGGAAAGAGCAATCTGAGACAAATTTTGCCACTTTGCTAAGTAATGACATTGATTATTAGCCCATCCGATTTGGAAAATTTCATCCTTAAAAAGTGCTCGCCACTGTTTGCCTTGCCAGTGCCATCTAGGTATTCATTATCAATGGAAGATCTTTGAACTAATCTTCCACAGGAACTGAGGGATGACACTGTGTGTGTGTGTGTGTGTGTGTGTGTATGTGTGTTCATGTGTGTTTGCCCTTGTATATTTTATTGAGATTCTACTTACACTAACATTGGTCATAACACACACACACAATACCTGATCTGCTGGAATAATTATACTTTCTCATTATATTTTCTGTTTTCCTTTCAAACCATTGGTAGCAATAATAATTGGTTTCTCTTTCTAGAAAATGACTCTGTTTAATCTTTAGCCCATTGCCAAAAATATGCAGATGATGAGTACTTGGTTTTCCAAGTAGTGCACAACAAATTCAAGGATAGATTTCACTCGCCAGCAGGAGTAATTTTCTGTTTCTCTTCTCCATCCAAATTTCTAATTGAAGTGGTCAAATGCCTCCAACAAGAACAGTTTGACATTTTAAATTATACTCATATGATTCAGTAAAAGAAATCTATTTTTCTACCAAAATATGTATATGTATATGTATATTATCATAAGGATATATATTTCAAAATCTCTTTTACAATATTTTAGGGACATAAAATGTTTTTTGAAAACACGTCAGAAATATTCAGGGCTATATAATAAGTAAATAGATATATAAAGCCAGACAGCTAAATAGTCCAACCTTCAGTACTTCTCCCTCAAACCACTGCCACACACATTTCTTCATTCTCTGTACATATATAGGCCCACTTTCTACTTTGTTGTAATGGCACAAATGCTAAGAAATACAACAAATGTATAGATCACTATTGGCTCTCCTGAATGTTCTAGGAATCTTCTTCCAAAAGCCATGCACACATTACAAAAGCTTATGTATTTCTAATTTACTGCAGTTCAAATTCAAGGCTATATTTTCTTAGTTCTAGTCAAACACTATAGAAATATTTAATGGTAAGGATAAACCAAGCATTTCTAGCCAGTCACTTTCAACTGAGATCGATATAGTGTAATGATGATTTAGGATGCTTCTTAGTTGAACTTAAGCAATTTTCCTTTTTCAACTTTGAGACTGTAAATCTGACTAATTGCTTCACACTCTCTAGAATTGCTTCTTCTTGCAAAGCATAATTGCTATGCCTGGATTCTCCCATACCCCAAGTAATTTTATGGAGGGCTTACCTACTGATTTCATTATACTTCCAGCTCTGATATATCAGGATTCATGCTGTTATTTACCTATATCAGTATACTTGATAAATTAAATCCAGGCCTTGTGAAATTTCCCCCTCTAAAGCACTAGTATCACAATTTAGAATGGATTAAGTTAAACTAATAGGTATTTTGCTTCTTCCACAGTGTCGTATACATTAGTTGGCTTCAGTCTGACAAAAGAAATATCAATATCAAAGGAAAAGTAATAAGGTGATTTGTGAAATAGATGAGTTTGGGGAAAGAGTATTTTAGAATATTTTTAAGTGAAAAAGTGACTATATACCATCGTTGCTTAATTCAACTCTTAACTATACAAGTGTATCATGTGGAATATAAAAAAGAAAAAAAGAGAAGTTAAGATAGAGCTGGGGATTTCACTGAGTGGCATAAGCACCTGCTGAGCAAGCACAAGGCCCTGAGTTCAATCCCTGGTACCAAAGAAGAAAAACAAAGAAATTAAGAATAATTTTCTTCTTATACACATCTAATTGTAAAGCCAGTGATTTTGATAACAAGATAGAATTGTCATTTTCAATTCAGCCCCAACAGTGTTTATTCTTTCATTTACACCAGGTTATTTCAATCTCATTAAGAAAACCAATCCAACTTGACGAACTTTTCTATTGCTTTGCTCCTGTGTGTGCAGCTGGGGAGGGGACAGTCCGTAGGTTCTTTGTCAACAGTGCCTCTGGCTGCAGCTCCCTGTGAAGGTTTTATCCCTTGACTGGTTTCTTTCCAGCAAAGCCTTTGAGCAAACGCATTTGCATTGAAACTGTCACTCACCTGGAGCAGTCCAAGAACAAGTGTTCTCATCTTTCTCGCTTTATCTTTGGAACATTTCTCAGCAAAAAACACAGCAGGCTGCGAGTGTATGCTGCAGAATACGCTCCTCAGAATACAGGATGGAAAAGGTTTAAGCCATTCTGAAATCCAAATGTTAAGTAGAGCACAGATTTTTGCAGGGAAAATTGTCCCTCAGATCAAAGAGTTGAGGCATGATGTAGACACCATCTTTTTCCTAAGAGACCTGAAAGGCACAGAAATTGGGCATTTCTATGCTGAGTTAGTATTCATTTAGGGGAAAATTTAATCAAAAGCTTTTAGAGCATTTTTTTTTCCAGCACTGGGGGTCACACAGAAGCCCTCTGCACTATACTGCACCCACAGCCCATAATTTTGTTTTATTTTTTATTTTGAGAATCTCTCTAAGTCGCTAAGCTGCCCAGGCTGGGATCAAACTTGTGATCCTTCTTCACCAAGCTCCCACAGTGTTGGGAATAGAGTCAGGTGCCCTTACGCCCAGCTGAGCATTTTCAAGAACATAAAGTATGATCCATCAAAAACACGTACAGCTGAGCCCTTCTTTGATGGGTGTGAAACTGACAGTAAAACACTTTTTTGCCCGTGTTAATTATACCCTACTGACTAAAAAAATGACTCCCAAGACCTCGTGACTTCCCTTGATGACATGTGTGGATTGTACTGTTTTGGTGGGTTGAGCTGTTGGGAGTGGCTTAGCTGAGTAGTTCCAGCTCAGGGTTTCTTTTGAGGTGACACTGGTTGGAGGGCAGTTATTGAAAGTCTGACTGGGCTTGAAGAATTGTTTTCCAAAATGGAAGGCACATGTGGCTATTAGCAGAAGGCCAGCACTCACACAGCTGTTAGCAGAAGCCCCTTGCTGTTTTTAACATGAGCCCTCAGTTTCTTGCACATGGACTGCTCCACAGGACGGCTTTATGTCCTCCTGGCATGGCAGCTGGCTTCCTCCAGAGTGACTAATCCCAGGAAGAAAGTAAAGAGGTCACGCGATGCCTCCTGTCTCAGATGTCACACATTATCATTTCGGCCATTTTCAAGCAGCAATATAAATAAAGAGCAAAATAAAAGATAGATAATAGGAAATGGGAAGTTTTTTTGCAAAAGGGAAAGGAACCAAGAGTTGGAGACAGAGGGTAACAATAGGAGGGGAAGAATATGAAAAAAGAATTAAGGTATGTTATGTACAAGTATCAACTTCATTCAAAGATGTACTCATTATGTGCTCCAAACATATACTGATAAAAATAAAACTTGAGGGAAAAATGAGTTGCAAAGTCCAGACTTAAAAGAACAGAGGTTAAGGGAATTTTTTTTTTCTAATTCTCACTTACGTACAGTGAATATGCTTCTAAGCTACTAATACTTCAGCTGAAACACTATGGTATTTGTGGTGGGCAGATTTAAAGATGATCCAGTGGTCCCACCTTCTGATCTTCATGACTCTATGCTCTACTCCCCCTTCAGTGTGGGAGAAAAAATGTGACTTGCTTCTAACAGATAAAATGTGGGAAAGGTGATAAGATGTGCATGTTACATAAAGGTAGCACCTGGCTTGCCAGGGTCCTGTTTATTGCTGGCTTTGAAGAAGCAAGTTTACATAAATCCTACTGCCACAAGGAAATGAATTCTGCCAAAACCTGAATGATCTTGGAAGCAGATCTTTTCCCAGTTGAGCTTCCAGATGAGAATCTACACTGGAATGGCACCTTGATTGGAGCCTTGCAGAGAATTCAGCGCATCCATTCCTGAATTTCTGCCTCACATTTTGAGATAATGAATGCATACTCCTTTAAGCCACTAGGGCTATGGTACTTTGTGAAGCAGCATAAAAAGCAAAGATAATACTAAATCCAGAAAAGTCAAGTCTGACTTAGACATACATAAAAATAAATCCCTTCCCATCTAAGGGATCAGTGTCCTCATCTGTTAAATAATGCAATGATGTTAATAATGTCAAGGATGTTCCAATCATTTTCTGTGAAGAAACATAACATGAGAAGTCAATAGAAAAAGCAGTTAAGTAATCCTTCCTTGTTATATACAGAGAAATGTCTTCAAATGTCCATCTTCCCATTTTATATCCCAAGTGTTAGGAGGAACACAGACTGAGTAGCTTTGAACTAGATTTGTCTCTAACATGTCAGGAATCTACTAGCCTGATCAGGCTGTGATTTTATGACAGCCTCAAAAGTAAAGCAAGATGGGAAAGAATTATATGTATTCATTCACCAGGTGAACAAAGGAAATTCCAGACACACAGAATAAAATTCCACTTGTCACCAGATTATATGACCCATATATTACCCATCTTTTCCCCTTGTGCATGTCTCTCTGAAACATATGACAGACTAAAACAGTGTCCAGTAGACATTATCCTTCATAACACTGACTTAAAATAAAATCTATATAGTGAATATACACCAATCAAAAACTACCCAAATTCAGTGCGTGTGTGTACCGTACACATGGGTGTGGCAAGAGGCCTTTCTAGCATGGGTAGCACATTTACCAAATTTCACCACTGGCCCAATTCTTCACCCTTATCTACACCTATATCCTTTGTAAGGGAGTTTGTAGTTCCTTTAAAGGGGAAGTATATTTTCCTGCCTCTCGAATATTGAACTTGGCCATGTAATTTAACCTCAGCTAATGGTAAGTGGACAGAAAGCATAGTATGTCAGTTTGAACACCACTCTTAACATATTTCACTTATTCTCTCTTTTGGTCTTTGTGCCTCTGCCATTACCATAGGCCCTGGGATGTGGCCTTGGAATCTATATATGGTCCCTGGCCCCTTCTTCTCAGCTGCTATCCTATTGCCTGTTTCCCAGTCACCCTTAACTAAATATTTTTGTTCTGTGATGAATTTCTACCATGATCTTTCCACTTTGGAGGTAGCTAACCAGGGACTGAATCCCCTGAAACTGTGCATCAAATTAAACCACTTCTCCTTTAAATTGTGGGTGGGTGGTTGGTATTGTGTCTCAGCAACAGGGAAGCTAACTAATCCACAGCCCTTCAGTTTGAAGCAAAAGAGTGAAGCTCCCCAGGCTGAGAAAAACTGACCACCTGAGGCAGCCTGAATCAGTCAGGTCTGCCCCCTCCACATCATTTAGAATAACTGATTACTGATATAAGCCACACAAAATATAGTAGGATAAGAAAAGGGGAAAAATTTTATATGTTATGGTTGCTAAGGTATGCAGCAAGAATGAGCCTCTATCCATGAAATTGTGAAGAAAGGCAAAGACATTTGTGTTAGTTTTACTGTCACTCCTCAAGCAGCAAAAATTAGTCACAGTGTGTGATACATGCTGAGATACAATAAAAAGATGTTAAATTTGTGCTTGGGAGATATAAACAGAAAATGTGTTCCAATTGTTCTAATTGTTCTACTTTATTACTAACTATTGTTGGCCTCTTGTTCTGCACAATTTATGAATTACACTTTATGGCAGGTCCAAGGATATATATGTAAGAAAAAACAGTAAGTGCAGGGCTCAAAGGCTTTAGACTCCCACTGGGGCCATGGGATGTATCTCTTGCAGTTATGGTAGGCCTGCTGCATTGAAAAGCTTGGAAGGCCAAGGAAAACTAAGAATGAAATTATAAATAAATAAAGGTAAGATAATTAAAGTATTCTAAATAATTGATATATTTAATGATATAAAAATATTGCTATGAAGCAGGAAGTTTGAGTCTGTGCAGCTTGTCTGAGGCATATACATTTATTATTGCTCTATCTTCCAAGAAGATTGACCCTTTTAACATTGTGTAATATTCTTCTCTGCATCTGTTAATTCTTGCTCTGAAAGTTCATGAACAAAAACCAAACTGCATGTGAAACACTTCAAAGAATCAACAACTGGGATCTCATCCTACTGAAAAGTTTCTGCACATCTAAAGAAATCACCAGAAGAGTAAAAAGAACATCCACAAACTTGGAAAAAGTTTTAGCTGACTGTCCCTTAGACAAAGGGCTTCTATCTAGAACATATGAAGAATTTAAAAATATCAGCCCCCCCAAATTCAAAGACCCTATCCAAAAATGGGCAGCTGAGGTGAATACACACTTCTCACATAATCAAATACAAATGGCAAATAAATACATGAGAAAATGTTCAACATCATTAGTCATTCAAGAAATGCAAATTAAAATAACATTGAGATTCCACCTTACCCCAGTAAGAATGCCTAGCATTAAGAAATCAACCAATAACAAATGCTGGTGAGGCTGTGAGAAATAGGAACCCTTCTCCACTGCTGCTGGGAATGCAGACTAGTGAAACCACTGTGGAAATCAGTTTGGAGATTCCTCAGAAAACTAGGACTAGAGGTCCCATTCAACCCAGCTATTCCCCTTCTGGGTATTTTCCCAGAAGACCTAAAATCATCATATCACAGTGGTATATGTGCACCTATGTTCATAGCTGTACAATTTGTAATTGGTAAAATAAAGAAGGAGAAATTTTGTATGTATGTATATACAGGATAGTTAACATAGTTGATCTACTGTCTTCTATTTCTTTGCTGAAAGAAACTGTCAATGAGTCCTTGATTGATCAATGTTGCATGTCTCTATCTGTTTTCATGAGAAGCCACTTTGAAGATATCAATATGCAATACAACAAGCATTGTTAATTTTCTACCACTTTGTAACTCTGTATTGTCTGTACTGTTCTTTTACTATTTTATAAAAGGTTGTCTGTCTGTTAGTGTTTTCCTCCTTTTATTTTTAAAATAAAAAAAAAATTCTTGCTCTGAAGCTATTTTATCTGCTGTTAATAGAACCAATTCTTACTTTTTCTGATTTGTGTTGTATGGCATATATTTTTTCATTATTTTTCTTTCTAGCTCTATATTTGTATATGAAGTGAATTTCGTGCAGACAAAATATATTTTTAATTCTTCCTCACTCTGTGAACCATATATTTATTGATTTGTTATTTGTTTATTTCTTTATTCATTCATTTATTCATTTTGCAATGCTGGGAATCAAACTCCAGGCCTTGTACAAGCTAGGAAAGTGCTTTATTTGTGAACTACATCCCCAGCCATTTTTCAGTCTTTTTGTTCTTGTATTTGTTTTGTTTCTGAGACCAGATCTCACCTATTTGTCCCAGTTGGCCTGGAACTTAGCGTCCTCCTTCCTTAGCCTCCCCGTGAGCTGGGATTGCATTCAAGTGCCTGTGTACTTATCTTAATCTATTTTTGTATTGACACATTCGGATCATTTAAAGTCAGTAGAATTCTTGATATGTTAGGGTTTATCTGCCATTTTATGTTTTGATTATTTTGTTTGCTCTTTCAATTTCATATCCTTGTCATCTTTTATCACCCCATGTGTTATTTAAACATATTTTAGAACCCAATCTCAACTTATCTATGTTTTTAAATATACCTACAACTTTCTTTTTAACAGCCTCACGGAATCACAGTACTTATAACATAATTTATTTAGTCTGCCCATATTTCATTCTTTCTTCACAAATGTAGCCTCTTGAATTTATCTGACATATCTGACTTCAGATCTTTTCAACTATGATATTCACTATATTACGGGGTTTTCCTTCCAAAATACCATTTACAACTTTTTTTCTCTAATAAAAGTAGTGATATTTTTGAAATAGTCACATCTCTCTTCAATCTTCGTTTTCTCTTGTAGGGTGTAACTGACACCTATATACTTGTATTTACTCAGGCCGTATTAGGTATAAAATAAAATCATTCTACAACCAATACAGAATTGTTTTGCTTCTGATAGGAGCCTCTATTTGAGGACTTGTGAGATACCCCTAATCATTTTCCTCAGTCTCCCTGAGTGCCTCAGTTAATCTCAAAGTGTCAACTTGGCTAGATGAAGAGATTCTCAGGGAAGTGCTGGACCCATGGGGGCATTACATTCACCCCATGGGGGGCATTATAATTGATCAGCTGCAGGCCATATTAGGAGATGAGGCCTACTTAGAGAGATGAACCCTCTGCGTCTGCCACTGAAGTATACACAGGTGATCTTCCCCAGCGCCGCTTCCAAGCCTGCAAGAAGTAAACAACTTTGGTCCACAAAAATCCTCCAGGGTTTTCTGCCTAGGAGCAAGCTGAACCCTGAAACCAGGAGGCAAAATCAATCTTTCTCCTTTAAGTTGTATATGTGGGGTATTTGGTCTTAGCCTCAGAAAAGCTGACAAATACACTGGGCATGCATCACAAGCAGCTAACCTAACCCTGTTTGTGAAAATGTCAGAGAAACTGCTTTCTCTGCTTTTAGCTCTAGTTTCCTAACATAAGATAGCAGAAACGTCTTATCCAAAGCGGACCATTTTAAGGATTCTTAATACTGCCTGTGCAGTTTCTCCTGAAGACATTTGTCTGTGCAATGTCATCACACTGAGTTGGAGGGGTTTGGGTATTAAAAAAGAATTAGCACTTTCTGCCTGAGGGATTGCTTGACATTTTAAAAAGTGGATACATACAGAGAGCACAAAATTCAATTGATAAATTCAATTGGTTTGATTTTTTATGATTGACTAATTAATAATATATAATTTAATTATTTTCAATTAATTAGTCATTTTAATTTATCATATCTTAAATATGAGTTGCATGATCACAATCTAAATTTCCCAATCACTGTATTCACTCAACATAACAGGCTTTTGAATAGTTTATGTAGGATACGCAATAGGTCAAACCAATTAATTAGCAATCATCTGCCAAGGTATTTAGAAAATATTGACTCATTCAAGAATTAATAAGTTCAATAGTCCTCTATTACAATTTGCCTTTCTCATTGGAAAGCAGGAAATGCATTATTTCATTTCCTTTAAATTGTCAAGAAGTCAGTATTCAAACCATTAAATAAGGTGTTAACGCTTTAATTCAAAATTCTTCAGCTTAAGGGCATTGAATTGAATCTTCTGAGAGTGTAGAAGATTTTTTCCAGGTAATTTTCTATTCCTTGCCATATGCGATGCACAAAAGTAGAGCTTTTGGACTGAAAAGTTTTTACTGAGTATTTATAGAGCTTATTCTTCTACATTGCTAGGCACAAAACACTATGCAGATCTTTTCAAGTTTAGGATCATGACTCTGCTGTGAAACTCATATCTTTTTTTTTTTAAATATTTTTTTTTATTTTAAAGATAAAAGGAGGGAAACATTAACAGACATACAACATTTAACAACATATCACAAGCACAATACAGACAATACAGAGTTACAAACAAAGTGGTAGGGAATTAACAATGGTGGTTG
>NW_004955404.1:18388254-18394493 GCF_000276665.1 Chinchilla lanigera | reverse complement strand
GAATGATAAAATAATAATAATGCCTTCCTTCCCAGTTCCAAATATCTATTGTGTTTTTCACCTTTTCTATCCCTACTCCTATCTCATTGTTTCAGACATTTCTGTCCTTGGTCACCTGGCTCCAAGGAAGAAATGGCGTGGAGGAAGGGCTTGGCAGAGGAACACTTCCAGAAAGCAGAGGGAGAAGGAAAAGCCACAGATATATAGAGAGACAGACCCTCTAAGGGCATAGTCATGCACCTTCTCCAACTGGACTCCACCTTTTAATAGCACATTCACTTATGAATTTCTCAAAAGATTAATCCGCTGATGAGTATAGTACCCCCATGATCCAAGCACTTTCCAAAGGCCCAACCTCTAAATACATGAGACTTGGGGGACATTTTAAATCTAAACCATAACACTTATAGAAGGCTCTGGTGATGACTATAATATTTTTTAAGTCCTTCAGCTCATAAATGATGTCTTCTTTAGGCTGGAGAAAGTATACAAGGTAAACAAATGGTCCTGTTCTCAGGATTACATCCATCCCTCCAGTCCAAACAAGAAATGCAGCATGCTTTGAACTCTCTGACTCTTATATCAGTGTGTCAAAACTACCAAATGCTTTGTTTCCACATTCTTGATCTCTTAAGTAGATCTACCTTTTCTTCTTCTACTGACTTGTCCTAGTCAGGAGCATTATCTCTCAATTTGAGCTACTAAAATGACCTACAGACCAATTCATTCCAATACACCAGAACAAAATTTAGTCCGCAGGCACATAAATATTATCATCATATCCTATTTCAATTTTTCAATGATTTCCAATTGCTCCAAGGATAGAACCTACATTTTTTTCACTGGTTCACTGGAGCTTTAACCATTTGATCCCTTCTCGTTTTTCAGTTCCCTGTTCCCTTTATGCATGCTGTAGGAAAGTGAATCTTTATTTCAGTGTTTAGACCACTTATCAGTTTTATCAACACTTAACTAAGTCAGGGTTTCTCACTATGGCACTGCTAATATTTTAGGTGGATAATTCCTTGTCAAGGAGAGCTGTCCCGAGCATTGTAAGTTTAGCAATGTCTCTACTGTTTACCCTTGGTTGTGTTAACTTGAGTGGCTTAGGAGCTGCCTGGGGAATGAGTAAAGCATATGTCTGGGGATGTCTGGGTCAGTCGACCCTGTACTGATGCTGTTCCCCCTCTCTGCATCCCAGCCACCATGAAGTTAGCACATTTGCTCTGCCAGCCCTTCACCATGATGTTCCTGCCTTGGAGCCACTCGACTAAGGATTAAATGATCTGAAACAATGAGGTAGATTAAACCTCTCCTCTCTTAAACTGTGAGTGTTGAGGCATTTCTGGCCTCTTCTCACTTGATGAAACACTCCCAGTTATGATCACCATCAGTGAGTCGGGACCTTGTCAAATGTTCCCTAGAGGCAATATTGTCTCCTGCTGAGGACCACTGCCCTCGATGAAATAACTCCGGTCCGTGTACTAAATATGACAAGCACTGTCTAAGAGCTTTTCCGTCAACCACCTGGGCTAGGTTGATTCACCACCGCCATGCACATTCTAGCCGAAAGGAAGACAGTAATCAGGATAGGTGACTGTGTTCACTTCTTCTGGGGCCATAACCCTAAGTGTGTACATCAACTATACTAGCTACAAAGTGGGCTGACAAATGTAAAAATCAAGCTTTCATTACAGCAATATAATACTAAATGAACAAATAACATGATAAAAATGTGTATTAAGGAAGAACTAGCAGCTTTTGCCACAACCTTCTCCTTTAGCCACCAAATTGTTGGTTGTGCATCTTTATTTTCATAATGAAAATATTTTCATCTCTTGCACAATAAATGAAGAACAAAACCAAAATCCTATCCGGTTACTATACCCAGATCAAAGCACAGGATGAGTGGGAAATAGTCCTCTTCATACATTGCATTTATTTCTATTGATGAGAAAACTGAGGCATGAAAGGAGAACTATCTGTCCTCCACCACTACTTCACACACACACACAGACTCAACATCAGCTAGTGCTGTGGGAACTGGATATTCTCTAGTCAACAGGAATGACCCAATCCTGCTGGACAGAACCTAGAAAGACTTTCTCCAACACAGGCATAATTCTTGACCTGGGTGAGTCTATCTGGCAGCCCTTGACTTTACTTAAGGGAGTTTTTGCTTTGTTCTTTATCTTAGTGACTACATCAAAAAGTGGCAAGAATGGAAAGTATGTTCTTCTTGGGGGCTACAGTTTTGCAGCCTCTTTCCTATTATGGAGATTTGGGTCTCTGAGCTGAATTCACCACAGGACTTTCTAGGTCAGGTTGGGGGTTCCTTTGCTGAGAGGAAATTTCTAGTGTTAATATCCACTGGTGAGATTTCCAGAAACCTTGAGGATGAAAATTTTTACTTAGAAGTCCCTTTGCTATTCCCTCTCCCTCTTCTTTCACTTTGTGACTTTTAAAATCTGAAAGAATAGGTTCAGGAGGAAGGCAACCTCAGTGATCTGCTCTTCCACATTAAATAACAAAATAACCTGAAAATCTTAGGATCTTTATCTTGTCTTCTATCTAAAGCTATCTTCCAGGTATCCCACTTTATCTAATTCATATAAACAGTAGTACAATATTTTCTTTGGCTTTATAAATCCCTCATTCAACATAGAACCTGAGTTCCTGTGGATTTTTTATCTATCTTCAACAGTGTTTTAATCCATTTTACACTGCTATAATGGAATACTATGGGCTGGATAATTTGTAAAGAAAAAAGGCATTACACTGGCATCAGTCTGGCTCTGATGATGATTTCATGGCGAGGGTATCACAGTAGCAGGGGCACATGCAAGAGGGAAGGAGCCCCTGGGGAGATAGGAAGCCAGGGAACAGGGAGGGGGCAAAAATCAACTTCCCACCAGGATCCCCTTCTTAAAAGTGCACCCGTTCCCAACACTGCTGCCCTGTGGACCCATCTCCCAGAACATAAACTCCTGGGGTATAAACTCAAACCATCCCAAGGCTGTAGCAACCAACATCTAACCCTGAGGGTGACTCTTACCAAGTGTTCAGTACAGTGGCACCTAGGTGCACGAACTTATCTTAGCCCATTCCATTGGTGTTCATGCAGGAAAAATGACCACAGTTGTGTTGTCACCTGATGCTGGGCTCCCAAATAGATTTAAAATTTTGCCAAACCCTTCTGGTTTTGAAACAAATACCAAATTGTTCATAAACAAAAGAATTCTTGAACTGAGGTAGCACTGTAATTGGTTTGTACTGGATGTTAAAAGCTAAATACACAAGGTAAGTGTAGAGGCTTAAACAAATTTCAGGCTTAGTGGAGCGTGTTCAAAAGAGAGATTGCTGTGGCTACAATTGCTAATACATACATACATGCATATACACATATATACACACAGACACACAGACAGACACACACATACATGCATACACATACATACATATACATACATACCCCTACATAGACACACTCATGCATGCACATACATACATATACACAGGCACACATACATACATACATACACACAAACATACATACATCCTATAGAGGGAAAAGGATTTATACAGAACTTTCTATACCTCAGAACCTCTTTTTAAAATTCCAGCTATGTTATTTCACTTTTAAATCTATCCCACAGAAATAGGTGATACCATGCTATTGCATAACTAGTAAGAGGTAGACCTTGGATTCAAATCCATATCTTCCCAATTTCGATATCATCATCTTCCCATTCCCTATAACTGCCTTTTGGGAATTAGACCAGCTGAGTGAGAAGAAATGGAACAAAGTATTTTAAACACAAGCAAAGTCCTGGAGCAAATGGTGCAAAAAAAAGAGCAAAAAAGAATGTTAGAGAAAATTATGTAATTAGGTCAGCTTTCAAGGGGTTAGCATTTAAAAAAAAAGTAGTGGGAAATAAACTGAAAAGACCATGACATCAAAGGTGTTTTGGGAAGTCTGTTGACTAATGTTCTTTAAATGAGCCTCAGTTTTGCTGAATCTCAATACAATGCAGCTTGTGCTACAGCAAGTCCTCATTTTATAGCTAGATAGTTTAATACATCCCTTCTCCCTTTTATAAGAAAATTATTGTTTGATCATCTGGAATTATGGTATGCTATTGCTTTTACTACATTACAGAAAAAAAACTTAAAATTTCCTTTCTTTTACAAATACAATTTATACTGCTTAACATTTATTTCTTTTATTCATTTATCGCTTCTGCCATAGAAAAAAACAATGTAAATAATGTTTTTCATTTTTCTTTTAAAACTGTTTAGGAAAATTCACTTTATTCAGTCTTAGAGGGTAGAATTATCGCTTGTTTCTTTGCGGAATGCCTTTATCTAATGTAGAAAACAGGAAAGATGCACGAATAAGTTGATTGTCTTGGTACCCACTTTAATAAGCTTGCTTCGTTATTAGTGATTCATTCTAGGGCAGTTACAAAAGAAAAAATAGGGTATTTGAGGGTCACTTAATTAGATAAATGGATCTTGGTAATTAGACTTTTTTGGAAAGATAATGTATTTGTCAGATGTATTTAAGCAAGTTTATTTAATAAATATCCCCTGGAGATGTTAGTTCCTGTTGTATTTAATTGTGATGGGTTTCTATACATATCCTGAGGATATTAGGGAATTTCCTGTTCTGCTAATGGGTTGCTCCAAATTCTTTTTTAGTTTCAGAAATGACAGAAATTTCATCCTAGGCTTAATGACTATTTAAAGAATACTGACTGGAGCAGGTAATTAGCAACAGGAAATAGGGTTATGCAATTTAAATTTGTGTTGGACCAAAGGAGACAGAAGGAAGGGAAGAAAGATTGGAAGACCTGAAAAGTTTTACCTTCGACTGGATGTTAAATACTAAAAAGGAGTATTTCTGCTCTTTAAACCAGTGTATTTACCTTACTTTAATTGAGTCTTTATTTTAATCTATAGTTTTTATACAAATTTATGTAGGAAAGATAATTTCTTCGTGCATTCAAAGTGAAGTAGTTCTCACAGACTTCAAGTTAAGAACCTATATAAAAGCACTATATATAAACCTAAACAGAAACCTACTTATAAGCAAATTTATAAAATGGATCAAAAACGTGTTGGTACTTTTCATCATGTACGCAAACAATAGCATTTAATCACATGTTGTGCTTTTCAGAGGAATGGCAATTGTTTAAAACGTGCAACAAACAAATATGCTCTGTTTTTATATGCACATAGGTCTACATCAAATTACAGAGCTAAACTTCGACCAATACAATGACAATAAATACTTTATATGACCTTAAAATGGAAAGCAAAACACAAGAAAGTAACAAGGTTTATTATAAGTTTGGATGGTAACATGATAATAAGATTCGACTCAATCAAATCAAATTCAAAAGACAATGCATGTAAAATTGCTTGTTGTACTTTTTAGCCTCCACAAATGTGAACTAAACATCTTCAATCTTGTTCAGAAAAAGCAGGCACATATAAGTAGACCACATATGGAGAACCGTCATTACTTTTATTTCTCAAATTTAATCAGATAGACGCTTTGATGATCATTCTGGTAAAATGAGAGGTAGGAAATAAAAATAGCAATTCAAAGATTTTTCTCTTGTGCTGTCATTGAGATATTCTGAAGGAAAATACAGGCTAAAAGGACTCTGGCTAGGATTCTCCCAGCAAAATGCGGAGATGGCAGATGGCAGGCAGGCTGCAGCAATGGGAAAAGGAGACGCTTTGGCATGTGTCAGACCTTTTAAACCCTCGGCCCTGGTTTATAGGCCATGACGGTAGGCAAATTATTTAATCTCTCACAGCCTCGATTTCTTAATCTCTACATAACTGAAGCGACACGGTGCGAAACACAACCCAAGTTGGCATTTGGTTCCTTGGTAAGCCTGTCCTTTACAACCCAAAATAACACCAGGAAAAAAATAAACTGTTGGCGGAGTGCAACTCTTTATTAGACTTACTGCTAGGAGTCTTAGCTTGATCTGAAGAGAGGAAAACAGAAAGAGATATTTATGGGGTCCGAGGGCCTGGGCTGAGTAAACTTTAAGGCAGACAGGTGCTCAGAATGGGCAGTTTATTTGTTTTTTTTTTTGTTTTGTTTTTGTTTTTTGTTGTTGTTGTTGTTGTTTTTTTTTTGGTTTTTCTCCGGTACCGGGAACCGAACTCATGACCTTGCGCTTGCCAGGCAGGCGCTTTGCCGCTGAGCTAAATCCCCA
>NW_004955404.1:18384085-18388154 GCF_000276665.1 Chinchilla lanigera | reverse complement strand
TTGCCAGGCAGGCACTGTGCCGCTGAGCTAAATCCCCAGCCCCCAAAGCCAAACTTACTAACCAGGAAGTCCGATGTACCTTGTAAGTATGAAGGGGACCCTTTCCCCAGTCAAGGAGAACAGTAGTCTCCTACAAGCTTGCATTTCCTGGGTCACTTGCAATTAATATGATGATTGCCAAGAAGAAATAGCAGATTTGTAGCCACCTGTATAGGCTTTTATTTAAAATCAGACATAAAATTTTCATGTAATATTTAACTACAGAAATCATTCAAACATTCTTATAAAGATTGTATGTTCAGGCTCCAGTCTGGAATCTTACACACAGATTTAAAATCCTGGGTTGCCCAAATTTAGGTCTTTGAACTTAGAAAAGCTTGTATTATGCTCATTTTGTCATTTGTAAAAATTAAGCTGTCTTTAATACTTTTATATATTCCAGAAATGACAAAATAGAGTAATTGACATACTCAGAAAGAATTTAACAGAATTCCTAGAACTTAGAGTAACACAAATGTAAAATATGATTGCTATTATTATATCTAAAAATTGATGTACAGTCAGACTAGCTAGAACAAGTTTCCTATAATTGCACCAGAACATGTAGTCAAAAATTACTTGAGGAACAGGAAGAAGAAAATCAAAATAAACTTCTAAATGTGAAAGCCAGGCAAAATCTGCTCTTGTTTCATTTGCTCAGGTATGGATGTTATAAAAAACATAATACTCAGGGCTGGGGATTGCCCGCCTGGCAAGCACGAGGTCGTGAGTTTGATTCCCGGTACCGGAAAAAACAATAATAATAACAATAAATAACATAATACTCAAGAGTCCACATCATCTACAAAGGAACCAAACACATTCATTCCACACTTATAAATAGACAGGTAATTCCAGGAAGTGAGACTTTACAATAAACGCTAATGATAGCTGTGGAAACAAATATTTAAATCTTCATTTTCAACTTAATATTTTTGAAAGTGCATCCTTTTTATTTTCATCTTTTGAAATCGAATGTATCAGGAAATATAAACTTTGCCTTATTTCTTCTTCTCAAGATGTTATGGCATCTACTTACTGAGCTTCTTCTTACATTAAAGAAATGAAACACACACTTTTCTTTCCAGAGCGCAAAATCATCTCTTTAAACTAACATCCATTCCTCTCCAGCAGAGGGAGCAAATAAGGTTTTGCATTTTCAGTTCTACAAAAGGAACTTCTCTGACTTACAAGGTGCTTCTGAGAAAACTTTTTGAATGAGAGGCTATATGAAAGAATGAACTGATAATGGAAATTGTCAAAGTAAGCTCAGTAGCATGTATTAAATGCTCATAAAATACTCAGAGGTGTGAGTCTTGTGCTTTCCACATTTCTAGAGGCGCTCTGCAAATTCACATCTGAATATCAGCCAAAGGAGAAAAAATTACTGTTAATCTCCAGAAATACTAAAACGCATACAGTGTATTTTCAATAATTGTATACTATAGAGTTCTGAGAATTCTTTGCTTTTGCTTTTTTAACCTGACTTTAAGAAAATAAATAATAGAAACATGGCAAATGAATGGTGGGCAAAGATGATTACACATTCTGGAGCATGCCGTAACTGAGAATTAATTGTGTGCTAATTAAGCTTACATTTGACTAACAAGATGCAATTATTCAGGGTCCTGGTCATAATTCTGAGGGTTATGTCTTCATAACCTTGAAAAGGTTATTCCCAAATAATTAGTCCCAAATAATTTCAACAATTTTTAAATGACCTTAAATATTGGTCAGTAAACCAGAAACTCCTAAGTTTGGGGATTTTTGTTTTTTTGTTTTTCTTCTGGTACTAGGAATCGAACTCACAACCTTGCACTTGCCAGGCAGGCACTGTGCCACTGAGCTAAATCCCCAGCGCCTCCTAAGTTTTTAATTTTACCTTAATCTATATTTTCTTTGTTTCAGCCATAATGAATTAATAAGAACCTTAAGAATGAATGATTGCTAATTCTGACAGATTCTAGTAAGGTATGAAAGATTCTTCTGGAGTTCACGTACTAATTTCCATTCTTACAGGGTATTTTTTTGTGTTTAGCACTATCTTATCTTATTTCTTCATCATAAGGACACGACACCTATCAACCACAAATTAAAGGAGGAGAAGTTTCAGTAGGTAATCTGCAGACTCCAAAGCAGGATACCATGGCAGAAGGACATAGCAGAGAGCTGCCCACACAGGACAAGCAGGAAGCAGAGTCAGGGAGGAGGCAGGATGGGAGTTAAATCATTCTGGTTCAAGTCCACAGTGATCCTCCTATTCCAAGCACACCCCACCTCTAAAGAGCACATCAGCTATAATTCATCCATAAGCCAATCACCTCCCAAAAGCGCTACCTATGATCATGTGAGGCTTGGGGGAGACATCTATACATAAACCATAACATTCACCCTCTGGTCCCTCAAAGACATGTACATCTCTTTATACGAAAAGCATTTAGTCCACCTCTAAGAGTTACCAAAGTCTTTAACAGTTTCAGCATTGCTGAAAAGTGCAAGTCCAAAGTCTCATCAGAGATTCAAGGCAAACTCTTAGCCTTGAGCCCCTGTAAATATCACAAAGAAGTTCATTGTGCTGTGTCAGCTCGACTTGTATAAGAAGCACCTAGCAGATTAGTAAAGCTCTGGGTGTGTTTGTATATGATTGACAGGTAGGCTGCAGGAGGGAGGGCTAACCCTGGAAGTGAGTGGCGCCAACCAATAGGCTTATAGCCCAGCTGAAATAAAAAAAAAAAAGAAAGAAGGAATTCTTTTGTCTTTATCACAGGAAAAGACTATTTATTGCTTTTGGATGTTTGTCTCCAGCTCCTTCAGGCTTTCAGCTCAGACTCTTCAGACTTCCAGAGCAGATTCTCCGGCTTTCCAGCATGAATAATATGTATCCTGGAATTGGGACTTCTTTGTTGGAATTCTAAATCAAATATTAAATACAGAGAGTTGTGCACTGATTGACAATTCAGGAGACTCTGAGAAATGCACCAGCAGGTGATTTGTTACTGTGGAGTATACGTATACAAACTAAGTAGTTAGGACATCATTAGATGATATCTTATGGGACCGCTTTCTTATACACATTTATCATAATGGCAAGTAGTATGTAACTGTGTTCATACCAACTATACTCTATTACTTTACAATAGTGATTTTTAAACTGTAACTTTCAGATATCATTGTGCCATTAATATGGAGGCACTCAGAAACCTTAATAAACTTGTCTACTGTTGCTAAAATAGCAACTGAAAGATACAAATAGCCTTGGACACTATAGCAATTTTCTATTTTGACTACAAAGGTGGGGCAAGGGGAGAGTCACATAACTCTAGTTAAATCCTTCAGTCTGAGACCAACCCTCAACATGTTAGAATGTACTTAATATGTATTATAGTTTAGATCTAACATGCCCCCACCTAAGTCTCTTGTGTTCAGATGTGGTGCTTTTATAAGGTAACTGGATCATGGGAGCACTATCCATATTGATGAGTTCATGTTCTGTGAGGAGGTGGGGCCTGGTTGGAAGAGGCGAGTCACTGGGCACATGACTTGAAAGTATATATTCTTGGCCTCAGCTCATCCTTGCCTTGCCCCGCCCCCAACCCCTGCTTCCTGGCTGCCATGGAGTGAGCAGCTATCCTCTACTACACCTTTCACCATGCTGTGTCTGCTATGGAGCAGCCTACCATGGACTGAACCTCACAAAACTCTGTCCCAAATTAAATCTTTCTTCACTTAGGTCATGTGTGTTGTGTATTTTGTCCTAATCATGGGAAAATTGGTTGATACAATATAATAGAAAATTATCATCATAGGTCAAAACCCTAGCTACTCATACTTTGTTCTTCGGAGATGGCTTCTATCAGTTTGTTTCAAATGAATGATAAAATAGAGACCGGCGACTCACTCCCGACCTCGTCGTTCCCCGGAAGGTGGGCTTCCGGCGCACAGGGAGCCACGGGTGGGGAGCGCCAGTCTTCCGGCTGGCTAGCTTCCTGCCTGCTGGCTCCCAGAGGGTGGGCCCCCGGCGCACGGGTAG
>NW_004955404.1:18341185-18374815 GCF_000276665.1 Chinchilla lanigera | reverse complement strand
TTTTTTGGTTTTTCTCCGGTACCGGGAACCGAACTCACGACCTTGCGCTTGCCAGGCAGGCGCTTTTGAGGCCGAGCTAAATCCCCAGCCCCAGCGCTGCTTCTTATAATTCTTCAGTATGTTCTTGAAATTGCGTAATAGTTCTACAATTTTATGTTCTCTATTTCTGTTGTTTTATTTTAATTTATTTCTTAATTTGTCCTTTTCTTCATTTTTTAAAGTTTCTTATATTGAATGATGAATTTCACAGGTTTTGACTCCTTCTTCATGTTTATAACAATAAATTTTCCTGTGAGCACTGATTTAGTTGTATGCATAAATTATTAGTTGTAGTATCCTGATTAATTTTATTTTACAGACTGTGGCCCATAGCCTGTTCAAAAGAGTTAAGTGTTCAAGTTTTACTTCATTTTCTATTTTACTTTCAATATTATTTTTAGTTTAAATCAGATAATTTTTGGAATTTGTTAATATTTTTCTGTTGACTAATATATAGTTAACTTATACGACTATTTCAAAAAGATCTATATTCTTTCCATGTTGGGTTGCCTAATAATTTTATTTGTGTTTCCTCATACATTTTATCTGTGATAGAAAGGTGACTTAAACTTTTAACACTGCTGTGCTTCTAACACTTTCTACCTATTGTTCCATAAGATGTTGGTATGCGACAGCTCCTTTTCTTCTTTGCCGGTTTGTTTTTTGTGTCTTCTTTTAACTTTGCCTTTTTGTTGTTGTTCTGTCTTTACCCCCTGGGAACGCTCCCCAACTTTCCGTTAACATACTTCTGGCAATTATATCAGCATGTGGCTTTTAGGGTGACAATCTATCCTAGAGGTGGTAATCAACTGTCAACAGTGCTTCAGGCGAAGGAGAAGGCCCTAAGTCAAACCAGTGAGTGAAAGCGCATAATTTTGAACAAGGAAATTACTTCTTTCTATCTTTTCTTACTAAAATAGCAGACACTGAGCCCTGAGATGCTGTACATGTCCTGTTACCACTTGTAGAAAACCTGCTTGAGAATAAAAACAATACAGATTAAGTCTGCATTGAGTTTGCATTCCATTCTTGGCAGTATCCACAAAGCTCTAGCGAAAGTTAGACCATCAGTAATCTATCTAACCTTCTGACGTTTTAGTTACATGACCCACTAATCACCCCACTCCCTTTTAGGGAGATTTAAACTAATTTGAATCTGGTAGTTCCTCCTTGCCGGCACAAAGAAAATAATTCCATTCATAATGCTTAAGAATAGCCTCCACATTTTTCCCTCAATATTGTAGGTCAGAGTTAATTTTCCAAATATGAGTACCAAAAATATATATAAAGAGTAGCCATAAAAGATTTGTTTAATTCCTTAGTGAAGGACAAAAGAGACATAAAGCTACCTGAAAGTGCAAATGTCAGGCGCTAATATTAGAGTCAGTGAAAAAAGAAAATCTGGAGTTTACTTTAATGTGAGATTTAAAACATGATTGAAATCTTTCAGTAATATAAAACAATAGAGGTGGGATTTTGTTTTTCAGTCAGCATACTATTTCTTTACTGTTCAGGCCTGGGATATAACTCAGTGGCACAAGTGCTTGCCTGGTAAACCTGAGGTCCAGAGTTCAATTCCCGGTACCAAAAAATAAAAAAAATAAAAAATAAAATATTTCTTTACTGTTGTTCAACTTAGTTGTCCATTTGTTATTGAAAGCTGGATAGTGAAGTCCCCAGCTACTGTTGCTGACTTCTGTCCCGGCTTCCCATGCCCTGTGTGTATTAGAATTATCATGCTCCAACAAGCCACACGGTTCTGACCATGAGGTTGCTAGCGTCTATGTTCTTATAATGTTATGGGATCCCATTCACCATCTATGGATTGGAAGAGATCATGAGTGAGTCTCTAAATTCAAACCAGTCAAATGAATTAGTATCTTTCCTGAGGACCTTAGGAATGGGAGCAAAGACTCAGCAGTATTAATTTTAAGTGGAATAATGATTGATCTAAGAACAAGGAAACAGGAAAAGTGCCTTAATGAGATTTACATGCAGAAAGAGGAAACAGCCAGTGCATAGGAAGGATTTTCCTGCTTACTTTCAATCCTCTGTTCTCCAGCTCAGGTGCTTCTTGGGGTTCTACACTACTTCCTAGACTTAGGTTGTGTGAGTCACCTCTGCAGTCTCACGCTAGATGCTCCTCTGCTGTTCATACAGCCCTCAAGAAGTTTCTATTAATTTCAACCACAGATATCAATAAATACAAAGTGAAATATTCTACTGGTTTGGTTAACAGTTGCGCAGATAAAATATAAATAAAGTAAAACATCTCCAGATTTTTTATTATGATGATTTCCATCTGGAAATCATCTCCAGATTTGGTATTATGGGTTTAATTAAATATTATAAATTACTTGACATTCTTATAACTTAAAAATTTTACCTAAAAATTTACCAAGCTCAATATGGAAACAATTCAGTGAATTACTAGAAGAGAAAATGCAAATTCTTTATCAGTTATCCCACTTTTACAAGAGTGTGTGTGTGTTGTGTGTGTGTGAAATCAAAAATACTGTATATACAACAGTGTGAAAACAATTATTCTTTGATAGACAAGCTATTTTGCTAGCATTTTGTTAAAAATTGTATCATTTGTACACTATTCATATGAAGCATACCTTAGCAGGAGTAAAAACACTTAATGTTAAGGATGAAAAGAAATGTGTAAGACTAGAGAAATGAGTTTTATACTAAGAAAAAGGTCACAGAAGCCAAAGCATTAGGAAACTTGCAGGAAATGGGGGCTAAGTTCTGAGCCTCGCTTGTAGGTAGTGGGAAATAACTACTAAATAGTAGATTGTTTCTTTCTTAGCAACTTTAAGAAGATAAATAAGGCAGACTGGTAAAGGGAGAAAAAGTTGGATGAACAGATTTTTTATTATTGGTGCTCTTCAAGAAATTTTTGAGATTACTGTGTTTTCCTCAGAGATAAATGACTGAAATGCCTACATTGTGGTCTTAGACCATTTAACTTGCTTTAAATTAGTTTAACAATTCATCTTTCACCGTATGCAAAGCTGCCCCTTGGCCCCGTGTCCCTCTGCCCTTTCTTTGACCTCGCTTTGTGCTGCGCAGTTTCTAATAGGAACCAAAGCGAGGGCCTCCGGGGTCCTCCAGCGTCTTGTTTGACTGACCAGTTCTGCAGGGAAAGAGAAAGAAGGTGGAAAAAATGGCCGGAGTTTTCTCATTCCACAGAAAGCGCTTCCTTCCTGCTGAGGAAGGTCTGGGATTCTCTTCACACGGCCTTGCTTCTCTCCTGAATCGTTCCCATCTAGGACAGAGAAAGCAACCCACCATCAGAACTGCACTGGTCACAGGGAGCCTTGGCCTCTCTGCCTGCACCGTAGAAAACATTTCCTTTACTAACCTCTTCTCAAATTACCCTGTGCGCTGTGCCATCTGCTTCCTCAGGGCCCTCACTCAAACAAAAGCTTCTCCTTAAAACAGATTGGGAGCATCTGCTCCCTGTTCTTTATAAGAAACTTTTTCATTAAATAATTTTCCACCAGCTCTATGTTTGTTCCTGGGATACAATTACAAACGGCCCGCAGCAGACATGATCAACCTTCTGCCTGTAAATCCTACATCTCTTGGCTCATTTCTTTTATTTTTGTTCCCTGCACCAACACCTGCTCTTTTTGTTGGTGGTGCATCCCATTTATCTATACACAGGAAAAGACAGTTGTCTAAGAATGTACCTACCCTCACCCCTGCCCCACGGTGGTTAATCAATGACTGATTGTGTTCATGTAGAAATACTTCAGCTCCCTTACCTTTGATGGAGACAAATCCTGCCCCAGATGCTCTCTGCTGAACTGAACCACAGAGGTCTGTCCTTCGTGGGATGAACTTGATACGATGAGCCTGCGAGAATTTCTTCCCTGTCCTTCCCTTCCTTTGCTTTCTCTCTTTGGGGACTTGCTCATCTGTAAGTTTTTCCTGGACATATTTCCTAATGAACCTTTTTTACCCACATTCTCATGTCAGGATGTGGTCAGGGCAACCCAGTCTATGTCAGGAACCACAAAATATGTTCTAGAAAATAATTTCTAGGGCCGGGGATATAGCTCAGCAGTGTAAGCATTTGCCTGGCAAGCCTGAGGTCATGAGTCTGATTCCCAGTACCAAAAAAAAAAAAAAAAAGAAAGAAAGAAAGAAAAAATAAAAGAATTTCTAGAAAATATAAAATGATATAAGATTTTTTAAAAGTAAAACTGTAGAGGGCAAATATGCATGTCTGGACTAAATCTATAACATGTAAAAATGTTATGGTTAACTATGACTTAACATAATTCATTTTAGCCTCATCAGAGTTTTCTAAAAGGCAATGCTCTGAAGAGAATTGATCTCCTTTCTCTGACACCTTTTTAATACTGAGATATACAGTGACAAAATGCAGCCTCAGAGATCATCTTGCCCTTTACCTGTGAGTGTGACATCATTAAGAGCGAGGAGGTAACTTCTCCCAGCCTCTTATAGGAGCAGAGGACTGGAAAGAAAGTAGTAGGTGCTCAGTGAGCTGGTTACACTAGGAGAGATCTGGTAGCCATTCAGCTAACTGCAGGGGTTCTTCAGAATTTATTCATTTGTAACCTCTCCTGGGGAGAACAAGCATCTCTGTAAAATCAGAGTAATGAATGAAGAAGAGGCCAGAAAGACACGGCTCATTATCTCCCTATTGCAGTCTCTACTCTGATGAATGAGGTGACCAAGTTCGAAAGAAGAATTGAAGAAGTTTGCATAAAACCATTCAGCTGATTAGTGGAAAAGCAGGAACCCCAAGTCAGGCACCCAAAGTTCTAGCTAACGGAGTTTCCACCTCTGATGCTATTTATTCTACACTGGAAATTATTTAAATATTCTTCAAGTTTCTAGAAGCGATCCAAGTTTACTCTGCCATGATCTTTTGATTTTTTTTAGGTAACTGTTGCAATTATATCAGAAAGGGAAGTGATGATTAATTTAAATACCAAAGTTGAATGAAGCTAATCATTTGTAAGGCCACTAGAAAATGTGCCTTATCCGTTCTAAGCCTGATTTTAAAATCAAGGATGGAAGTCGAGATCACCTTCCTCCTCCTCTGCCCCCATAACAGGAGTCATTGTCACCAAAACCCAACAGCTTTGAGGAGGATGTTAAACATTAAAAGTCATATTTTATAACAAAAATGTGAAGCATATATTCAATCCAACAAAATGTAAAATATTGAAACAGCTAATGGCTTTCAGAGACTTTGCTTTTTATTTGCAGATTAAAAAAAAATTACTTTCCCTGCTTTAATTTCTAAGTAATTTCTCAGTTTAGAATGAATGAACTGAATGAATCATAACTTCATTATTCCCATGCCTGTAGAAGATAGCATTAACATAAATAACTTTTCAAAAATTCTGATAAATCTATGTACCTAAATCCGTTCTATTGATATATCAGGACCATATTTTTCAAAAACCTAATATACAAATGCAAGATCTGTAAATGAGTTCTCCTTGACTACTGGCATCTATTACAGTAAATGATATATGTGATTTTGGTTTTAACCTGGCCAGCTTTATATTCATAAAAGCTATTTTACAAAGTTTACATACATATACGTGACTATCAGCTGTAAGTTAAAAGTAAGAATAGAAAGCACATGATGGTCACTTTACAAATAATTCTTAACTATAAAATTCAGACATATTTTCCAAATGCATTTTAAACATAGCAAATTTTGCTTGCACTTTTGATCAATTTTAAAAGCAGTTATTTTTGAAGCTTTTTTTCCCAAGAAAAAGGAGGCCATTGTTAATAGATTTTTAATCACTTACAAATTAAAATGCAGAAATGTTATACTGTCCTATGATAAGCCTACACATTCTATTTCTGTAAAATTTGCTTCTACCTACACATACGCAAAACTATCATTTATCATAAGAGGTTATGTAAGGAATAATAATTTGGGAAGATTATAAATGTGAATAAAATACTAACACTTAAAAAGCAATTGTTTAACTACTGTCAATCTGTACAAATTGAACTCATGTTTGTTTAGCAAACACAAAATTGCCTTTGAATTTAAATTCTTTTTTTAAGTTTAAACTCTTTGTCTCTACCATTATTAGCCCTATTAACAGAAATAGGCCAAAAGTGAGAGTTAAATCTGAAATCCACCACTCACCAGCAAAGTGATCTTAGGTAGATTATATAACCCCTCTGAGCCACACTTTCTTCAAATGTAGAATAGCTATATTATTGATAGTAATTATGTCATGGTGTTGCTTGAATAAAATTAAAATGATTCAATATAAAGAAATATTTAGAAGAATACCAGGACAGAGCTACACTATATATGTTTTTATTATTGTTATTATTATTTCTAGATGCTCAATAAATGACAATTAAATTCCCCTCCAAAGTGAAAAAAAACAACATAAGAGCCCTAATCAGATAATATACTACAACATATTCTCACATTTGATGAGTACATCCTTCTAAGAAACTCAGAAGTTCTGGTCCAGTAGCCAGGAGTTACAAAGCAAGGACTTGTTTATTCTGTGCTTTCTGAGGGCCTCTGAATACTCCATATCCCTCCTAGCAAATCTGCTGTAGTGCCCAAAACCCATTCAATACTACTTCAGCTAAGCTGAAGCTCCTTGTAAAAGCCACACAGTTAAAAGCTATAAAAGGTGATGTTCCACAGTAAAATATAGTCAGCTTCTTAGAACAAAGTGGGGGATTAAAAATACCTATGAATATTTTAGCCACATGGGGTTTTTTTTCATTTTTTAGATTTCAACTAATTTATAAATAGTCTTTGGGCTCATATCAAAAAAGAACACACTGGCCAACAAGAGAGTGCTAGAAGGTCTCTATACCGTGGGAGGAACAAATTGCCTAATTTCTTTCCAGAGGGTAGTGCACCTGTGTCATGCCTAACGCCATCAATGCTATTTTAAAACAAGTATTTTCAACCTTGGGATGCATGCAGCAGTGTACCTAGCTTTTGAAGTCACTGACAAAAAGATCTGATAATGTTCCATGTTATGACACTTCCATTATCCCACAAAATAAAGACTTTCTTCCTTAAAAAATAAAAAAAGTGTTCCCATGCTTCAAAGCAAAAGCTTGTCTCCTCCTAACAGTGAAGGTTTCATTTAAACTGTGCGCAGAGTACAAATTGCAGTGCAGGAGTGAGTCTGGATCTGGCGGTGACACAATTAGAGAGCCTGACATGAGGTTACGGGAGCAGAGACTGCTGCTATGTGACCTTGACCGGCTGCATTCAAAAGCAGAGGCAGAACGCGGAAACACCGGTGTGCTGTAAGAAGCAAATGACGCTGGGTTTTAGTACATACCCACTGCACTAATTTCAGAAAGCTCACAGTGTTACTGTATTCTGACTTCCAGGGTGTAGGTGACTCTGCTCAGGTCTGTGCCATGACAGGGAAGGGAGGCTGGAAGATACGCAGGAACCCCTCTGATACATCTATAGATTAATTTTGCAGAAATCTGGGGCAGTGGAAGTGTTAGTAGTGTTGATGTCCTTCCTTCCCAAGGTCAGAAAGGATAGATATCAGAGTCAGACTGATAAGACGTGCCAGCAGTTTAATCAGTAAAATCTACCTCTGGGGAAACACGGCACACAGAGTGACAGACGGCTTGCTGACATGTAAGTGACTTTAACTTTCACACTTCTCAGCCCAAAATGTGGCCAGTAGCAAAGTCAATGCTACTACTCATGACGAATGCAGAGTACCGCACATTTTCTCTTCAGTGCAGAGTACCCTCACCCTCAAAACAGCGAGACACAGAGACAAACACTCTGGTTCTTTTCTCTTCTGTGATGAAAACTCACTATAACAAGTGGTTTGTCAGCCAAAACTGAGATACCTTGCTTCAGGGACTTTGGGATATGAATGAGGATACTCTAGGTGAGCACCAGAATTGCAGAGTATCCTCCAAAGCACATTATAGTCCCAAGGCAATGAAAAGTTTTCCTGCCTAAAATCAACTTGAGGAACTTTGCTAGAAACTCTTCTCAAGGAGTCCCAAGAAGCAAAGAATGAGTCACAGTAGTGGTGTGGGAGGTGGGTATCTTGGTTACTTTTCTCTCCTTGCTGAGACAAAATACCCGACACCCAAAATTTAGGAAGGAAAGGTTTATTTAGCTTACAGTTTGTGGAGGTTTCAGTCTGTAATCAGCTGGCTCCAAGGCAGGGTGGCAGGGCACAGGGGCAACAGCGCAAGGCAGCACAAGGCAGCAAAAGCAGCAAGAGCAAAAGTAGGCAGGTAGGGCTGGGGATACAGCCCAGCGACAAAAGTGCAAGGTTCTGAGTTTGATTCTTGGTACCAAAAAAAAAAAAAAAAAAAAAAGGAGGGGGACATACCTGTTTCCTCCCTTATGTTTTAAGCAGACTACCTTGGCCCAGAGGGGATGTAGCACTCACACCATCTCCGTGCCCTCCTCTTGCACAAGATGAGGATGTTTACAGAGAGGATCCTGGCCCCCTGAGGAGTCCTTTATTGAAACTTCTAAACTTCTCAAGTTGACAGTGTATCAGTCATAACAGTGGGTATGTGTGTGCCTGCCCATGGCTGCAGCTAAAACCGTAGGAGCTACTCTTCTCTTTTTAAAAATAAAAGTATAATTTATTCTCAGAAGTCATTATCCTTTCTGTGACAAATTCTGAGATTTGACCACTTCCAAGATAAACAACAATTCTATCTCCCACAAATTCCCCTATGACCTTCAAAGTCAACCCCTGCTACCCCAGACGGCTAGAATGATCTGTTGCTTGTCTTGATAACTGTGTTTTTTCATAATGTCGTATAAATTGAATCATACTTTTCCATCTAGCGTCCTTCACTTAACATACCACGTGTGAGATTCATAAATCTTACTGCATGTAAAAGTAGGGTTCTTCTCTTACTGCTGAGAAATATTTCATTGTGGGGTTGTAACAAAGTTTACTTACCTATGTTTCCACTGAGGGGCCTTTCATGTAAACTTTTTACCCTTAGAGACTCAGGTTGCAGATGAGATAACTATCTTTTCAGAAATTCATGTCCAAATCTGAACTTGCAGAAACTCTTCCCATAATCTCTCCCAGTAAGTTTGAGAAACTGTTCTGATTCAGGTGATATAGTTTACTGAAACTAGGTTTCTTATGCATGTTATCATTATATTACTTATTATCTTGCAATTGTCAGTAACACCCTAGACTTTAAACTCACTGAGGTAATGGCAGTGTTTTGCTTAATATTTTTTTTCCAAGGCATAATTTGAATAAACAAATAACAAGCCAAGGAAACATTCTTATATGTGAATTTTTATGCATATGTAAGAAATATGTAACAAATATGCATTTATTCCTGTCATAGATTAAATTTTATGGAATAATTAAATAATAAACAAGTATCAAAATAAGTAATACAATTAATCATATATCACAGTCAAAATATTCTAATGCACCTATGTGAGAAGAAAGTGTATTCTATTAAAATGAGCCTATCAATGCACTTCAAAATGCTTTTAGACTTTATGAGTAGTTGGTAGAAAATTGTAAATATTTAATAAAATACAATAAGGTGAAGCTATAACTGCAACAGCTCATAATATCATTTATATTTAACTCAAAAGGAATTATGATAAACTATTATGCTTGGACTTTTAGCCAATGTATATTTTAAAATTTCAATTAAAAGATTCATGTGAATTAGGTTTTGCTCCTTGAATATACTTTTAAAGAATATGTCAAATAATGCAAAACAATTGTGTATTATTACATGTCGGAGGAGACTATTACTGCTCAGAATTTTTACTGGTATTTATTTTGTTGTGCTTTAATGTCCTTCAGAAGTAATGTATTTTTGGGCTGATGGAGTGATGCGGTGGTAGTAGAGTGCTTGCCTAGTGTGCGTGAGATGTGGGTTCCATCTCCAGCACCAGAAGAAAAAGAGTGTACCTTCTCCTACCATAGGACAGATGAGAGAGCTCCAGGTGATGGAGCTTGAATAGACGTTGCTGTTCATCTCATGGTACAACTACACCAAATACCTGAATTCAGAAATTCTCCTGAAGACTCCATATAGATCAACATACTTTGGTTGCTGTTTGTGATGCTGTATGCCACCAAGAACATGTATATGGAAGAAAAGATTAAAATCTCTGAAGGTTTATTGTGCTTTGATCACAGTCACCTCTTTTTTTCTGTGCCCATAGAGACAGTTGGGGAGTCTAAACTCCAGAGGAAGATATCAGATGAAGAGGGATGCCTCTCTTGACTAGATGGAAGGATCATTGCAAAAGCACTGATAATCCAACTTTACAAAATATCACTTTGCATGAAGGCGAAAGACCTGAGCAACCTTCCTTAGAACATCTGAGCTTTTGTATTAGTCCATTGTCTGTTGCTATAACAAAATGCCTGTAGCTGGATACTTACCAAAAAAAAAAATCAGTGTATTTAACTCACAGTTTTAGTCATGGGAAGTTCAGTGTCACATAGCCTCATCTGTGCTGACTGTAGTGAGAGAACCTTGTTGGGATCACAATTATAGGGAAAAGGGGCTGGGAATTTAGCTCAGCGGCAAAGTGCCTGCCTGGCAAGCGCAAGGTTGTGAGTTTGGTTCCCGGTACCGGAGAAAAACAAACAAAAAAAAACAAACAAACAAACAAAAAAAACAATTATAGGGAAAAAATGGAAAAAGAACTGCTCCTGTGCAGAAAGGGGCCAAGCACCTAGGATGGCCATTTCATAACAACCCATTCTCATGGGAACTAACTCTCTTTAATCCCTTCCAAGGACTCAGCACTCCCAGTGATCTGATTACCTTACAGTAGGAGTAGGCCTCACATCGTAAAGGTTCCTCCACCTCCCAACATCATCACTCTGAGGGCCAAATTTCGAACACCTCTGGGGACAAACCACATCCATATCATAGCATCTCTTTTACTACTGCCAGGATCACATGAGCCCCAATTTGAAGAGCACAAGTGACATATCTCTAGGATTTCTGACTTAATTCCCACATCCAACTGCAAGTGGAAACATATTGTTGACCTGACCTGCTATGAGTGATATACAATAAACTTATAAATTGAAACTTTTGCTTACCTCACTTACAGTGTCCTTTTCTAACCATGTTTCCTGTAGTTCTTCTTTGTAGAATTCCATACCAAACCAGCCCAAATTTTCTGGTTATTTTTAAATGTCTCATCAGCCATAGGAGTAGGTCTATTTATGTCTATGACAGTAATATATTTTTCCTTGCCCCAGAGATAATAATGCTATGATGAATAAAATATCTAATGGCAAAGAAATATATAATGGCAAATGTATATATTTATATAGTTCAAATATAAACATAGTTCAGTCTGGAAAAAGTTATTGTGACAACTCTGGATACAGAAGATGATCATGTTAAGTAGCGTATTACATCTAAAATAAATCATTTTACTGGTAAGAAAAGAATGTAACCATGGCTACTTATAAACTTTCTAATATTCATCATAATATTTCTGATATTATAAAAGTTCAGATTTTTATATATATATTTATATATCCTATAATTTATGTATCTAATCTTATCGTGCATCACACCATGCAAACACATGCATTTTCAACTTTTAAAAAAATGAGATTTTGTGTCTATTATATTGAAACTCTTTTCTAGAAGAGGGCTCTTTTCTAGAAGTAATTATGAGATTTAAGAGAGAAAAAGTTGAGAACTACTAGTTTAGGAAATGGAAAAATCAATTTGGCAGTAACTGTACTTTGCTCTCTGTCATATAATCTCTGGCCAATGATTGCAGAATTTTGAACCATGACTTCCTATAATTTACTCACTAATTGTCTCCAACTAAAACTGAAATGCATCATTTTTAAATGTTTCCAATAAATCTTTTCTAAATGTGTAATAATATGGTTACACAATCATGTGACAGCCTGAATTAGTATCATCATTATTTAAAGTGGCTGAAGTAATAAAATGGATTACAGAATCTGACTGAGGTTACACAGAGATGTGGTAGTGTATCTTCAGGTAAAAACCTTTGACACATTTTGGTTCAGTATTTGTCCTCCTACCAATCCACATCGTTTGTCCTTTATGTGTTTCCTCACTTATATGGTTTATGCTTTTTGAACCATCAGTCCTTCAAAGTGGTATGCTTGGAATATATTTTAAAGAAAGAAATATATTTTAAAGAAGAAAAGAAGGGAGGGAACAGTAGAGGAGGGGAGGGGAAGAAAGGAAGAAAAAAGAAAAAAGTTATTGTGATAAACCTGAATACAGGGGAAATAGCTTAGCAGCACGAGCTCCTGCCTGGCAAGTGCAAGGTCCTGATTTCGATTCCTGGAACCAGAAAAACAAACAAACAAACAAATCTGGATACAGAAGATGATCATGTTAAGTAGAGTATTGCATATAAAAAAATCATTCTACTGGTAAGAAAAGAATGTAACCATGGTTACCTATAAGCCTTCTAATATTAATCATAATATTTCTGATACAGAAAGTTCAATTTACTAGCAAAGGCATCTACATAGCAACTGACAGAATTGAGAATAAATGAACCTTTGATAGATTACTTTTAAAACTCTAGAAAAACAATTGACTTTACAATTTGTTAGTGATTTATTTCAGCCTATTCAAAAGAAATGTTTCCGATAAATATCTGTAATTCATATATAAAACCAAAGAAGCTGTTTGGTTTTTTTTTAACTGTGCATTCTATTGTCACTTTATTTCATTTCTTTTGCTTTATTAAGCACATCCTTATCTGGCTGGTTAGAAGCCAATTCTTTTTTACAGAATGGCAGTTTCAGGGGTCTGGGGATTTAGCTCAGGGTGCAGCACCTGCCCGGCAAGTGCAAGGTTGTGAGTTCGATCCCCGGTACCAAAAAAAAAAAAAAAAAAACGAAAAATGGCAGTTTCAGGAATGATGTGTAAAGTCTCTGCATATCTTTTGTATAAAATTCCAACTGGACTATTTCATAGTTTTAAAGGATAATTCAGACCAAATTTATAGACTACATTCTGCAATTTTTTTCAAAAGAAACTAATATTTATGTGATTTGTCAATTTCTGAGAAGCCACAACTATACCAATGTCTATAAAATGAATAAGAGGAAATTGTGAAGTGTCTATCCATCGGGGAAAATGCAAATATTAGTGAAAACTTGGGATATATAAAAATTCTGCCAAATGTGTAAAAAGCAAAGTTGGTCAATTTACTTCATCTTCTTTTTCTTGCAAACATGCGGTACCGTCAATACACAGACAATACACAAATATTCAGTCAGCTGAAGAAGCTTCCAAATATTTGAATTCACATTTTTTCCGCAAGTTCTTTGAGAACTGTGCTCAAGTAGGAAAACCTTGGGAATGTGGCTCCCCATTCCCCCACCCCCGTGCCAGAGACATTGCTTCCCATTTGGATTTTCTCTGCTACAAAGGAATGGGTCTTAATTGCTCCCAGCTGTGATTCCTTCTCCCAGTGGTTGCTTCCTGCTAATATCCAAGTAGTATAGAATCATGCAATTTCGTTAAACCCCAATAAATACACAGGGCCTTTGTAGAAACTAATTCTCTACACCAGATTTCAAGCACTGTAGCTATCAAGTAAACTTTCACTCAGCTTAAACACAAACCTCCTAATGATGACTATTCTTTTTCAAAGATGTGATGAGATCAGGCAATCAAAACCTGCACTTTTTGCCATTAAGGATTTTAGAATATCATTTATATTCTTATTTTAATTTGTATGGATTTATGTCTATGTGTACATTTTAAATTATTTGTGATATATTGAAATATTTTTCATGTATATTTAGAATTGACTAAATTATTGTTATAGCAAAAACAGATAAAATAACAGTTTATGACTCTGTGATGCTTTCTTCAAAACATTTTGTGATAATAGCAAAAAAATGACTCTAAGTGGGGAATTTGGCACATTAAATTCCTCAAAAAGTAAATACTTAGCTCTTCTTTATATTTGTACTATTCAATCTCAAGCAATGAAATCTTTTTCAAAAGTATCATTCCTTGACAATCAGAAAAACCTTTTAAAATTATGTCACCTGAAAATATTAGGATTTTATCCTTTCTATTTTAGTAGTGATACAAACTGAACCATTCGGTTAGTATTAATGAATCAAAACATCATTAAATATTTTCTTACAAAGAAAAAGAAGCAACAACAACAACAAAAAGATTGGAAGAAATTAACTACATCTGAAAGTGATTTAAGATGTGGCTGGGGACTTTTTTATTAAAGCCAGTGAATCTGAAGTTTCAGTTAATGAACCACAATTCAAGGCTATTAGCTTGACTAATAAACTATATTACTGGGTAGAAGGCTGAGGATAATAAAGACAAAGTATCAAAGCTTGAAAACAGGTTTCCATTGGTAGAAAACAAGCAAGTTCAAAATACCTAAAAAAAAGAAAATTTGCAAAACAGCATAAAGAAAACCACAAAAATAACTGATTTACTTACACCAAGAGTCATCATTGATCTCACTGCCTGTTACAACACACAAAGGTATATTTGTGCTCCAAATAATATTTATGTGGCATCAATGTACTTAAGATTAATAAGCTGTATATGGCATTATACAATTTTAATCTAATAGTAAAAGTGTTATTAAAACATTTATACACTTTCAGGGTCATATGGAAATGTTCATAGTGTTATTTTTTATTTTGAATATAATTTTTCAAATAATAGTTCAGCACCGTATGATAAAACATGTGCCATATTTATACTAATCTCCATACTGTGAAAATGTCATATTCATATGGAAATAAAATCTAGAAAGTATAAGTTGAAAGAGGATTGGATAGTTTATGGTACACCAATGCCTCCACAAGTAGCAAGTAGAAAAGTTAGGTAAAATATAAAAATCAGTTACTTAAACAACAAATTGCTGCAGAAGCAACAAAAACTAAAAAATAAATATGAGAAGACCATGCAGAAGTGAAGGCATAAGCAACTGAAGTCATGACTTTCTTTGGGGCATTTGTTAATTTGGAGCACCAGGAGAGGAGAGGTGTTGTGGTTTATATCTGGATGTCCCCTAAGAGCCTCACAAGCCCATAAGGAGCACTTCTTGAGAGTACGAGACCATAGAGGCACTACATCTAATGCACCATCAGGAGATGGGGACTGCTTGAGAGAGTCAGGTTGCTGGCGTGTGACCTAGAAGGTCTCTCTCCCCAGCTCCTCCCTTCTCTCTCCCTGCCCTGGACCACCATGATGGGAGCAGCTTTTCTCCACTGTGTCTGTCTGCTCTCTCTTCTTTGGAGCCTGTCAACCAAGGACTGAAACAAGAGCCGAAATAAGTTCCTGCTCTAAACTGTGTGCATCAGATATTGTGTCTTAAGGATAGGAAGTGACTAAGACAGAGGAAATTGTGTTTGGCCTAAGAAGAAAGCTACTATGAGAAAAAACAAAACAAACAGAGAGTTCAGTGACTATATAGAGCTGGGAAAATTAGATTGTAAAGTAGAATAGCCTCAAACATGTAGTGTGATCCCCCAAAGACATATACTGAATTCTAGCTTGTACAGGAAACAGCACCCCCCCACACACACCAAAAAAGAAGCTAATCAGAAATGTATGAAGACTAAAGCACAGCAAAGAAGATAAAAAGATGGTACCTGAGAGTATTAAAAGATGCTCTACATTACTACATCACAGGGAATGCAAGTTGAAACATGGAGATACCACTACACACCTATTAAGTGGTCAAAGTCCAGAACATGACAACCCAAGTGCAAGAAAGAATGTGGAACAACTGGAATTCCACATTCTTAGCTGGTGGGAAAACTGCAGCTTGACCGTTTCTCCCAAAACTACGCACACCCTTAACCTATGATCCAAGAATCTTGCTCCATGGTATTTACCCAAAAAAGTTGGAAATTTATGTCCACAGAAATACTGTACACAGATCTTTGTAGCAGCTTCATTTGTAATTGTCAAAATGTGGGAGCAATTAAGATGTCCTTCAATAGATGGGTAGATAAATTGGGGTACAGTCAACAGAAGAAAGAAATGATCTATGAAGCCAAGAAAAGCCATGAGGGAAAACAAAATGCGTATTGCTATGTGAATCAAACCAATGTGAAAAGGCTCTGTATAGTATGATTGCTAATATAGGACTTTCTAGAAAAGATAACATTATAAAGGCAATAAAAACATCTGTGTTTGCCAGGTGTTAGTGGGAAGGAGGAGTGAGTAGGTAGAAGAGAAGGAATTTTTAGGGCAGTGAATACTCTGTGTGAGACTACGGTAGTGGATGCTGTGATTGTGTATTTCCAAGGCCATACAATGCACAACACCAACAGTGAGCCCTAATGTAAACTACAGACTTTGGGTAGAAAGCATGTATCAATGTAGATCCATCAAATGCAATAAATGTACCAATCTGAAAGGAGATACTGATCACAGGAGAAGGAACGGGTACATTGCAGGATCTGGGAAATTTCTACATTTACTGGTCAATTTTCCTGTAGAAACTCCTCTACAAAAGCCTATTTTTAATAACAAAAAAAGTAGGGAGAAAAAAGGAAAATAAACTGTTCCATGGAATCATGATGCCAGAAAGATTCTGAAGATGAAGTCCCACGGAATCTAGTATTTTCAGATGAAAGTCTTGGAAGGAGTAGTATATTTTCATTTTTTTTTTAAACAAAAAGGTCTAAACTTTCTTTTCTTATTTTAAAAATAAAAGAATGAAAATGTATTAACAAATAGACATCCACTTACAAAATAGCACAAGAACAATATAAGCAATACTGAATTACAGACAAGGTGACAGGAAATTAACAATGGTTGCTGTATTACATATTGATAACTTCAAAGTGGTTACTCAGGAAAACAAATATAGACATGCAAGATTGATCAAATAATGAATCGTTAACTGTTCCTTTCAATGAAGTGATATAATTCAGTAGTACAACTATGTTAACTATCCTGTACATACATATATACATAGTTTTCCCCTTCTTTCTTTTCTCTTTTCCCTCACCCCAGTTGTTCTTTTCTTTTTTAATTGGAGAAAGGAAGGAGTTGAGAATACATTCTTACTCCTGGCAAGAGGCTGAGGGACAGAAAAAGACACAGAAGTATTAGTGGTCTAACAGGGTTGACATGACAAAATAAAAATAATGCCACAGAAGTTTCTTCACGTATTCATGGCAAGGAAAGGAACAGTGTACTCTGCTAGGATAATTTTTCTGCTGAACAAAACAGTCCTCCAGGGGAAAACACTGGTTGTCTGGGGTCAAAAAACAAACTGATAGTACACTGAGTTTTTCTAAAAACAACTCAGTTTAGAAACAGAAGATTGAAGTCAGGTCTCCTCTGAGGGAGTTTTGATGCTTTTCTCACAGAAGATAACCTCTTGTTGCTTCTAGTGAACATTATGTGGCATTCAGTCAGAACCATTAGGCAGTAACTAACTGATTATTAAAGGATACAACTTCAGAAAGTAACACGTTTACTGGCATTAACAGACAGTACCTTAATATAATAATTAATTAATATGTTGTTGAAAATAGAAGAGAGAACTGAGACATCTTTAAAATAGACAACCAAATGTTAATTTTAGAATAGGAAAATACACTTCAAATATCCAAAATTAAGAAGTCATTGTTTAGTAAACAAGCAGATGGGTACAATAAAGAAAGTATTTTTGAACTGCAGGACAAGTCAACATAAAATATTCTAACTAAAGTAGAGGAAGGACAACAAATCATAAAACAAAGAAAAAATATAAGAATTATTAAGGACATACAGAAAAATTCTGAAATATGTGAGATTTAGGTTTACACAAGTAGAAAAAGAATGGGATAGATGAAATATCTGAAGAAATAATGGCTTTCAATAAAATTATTGAAAAAGTTTGATAAGCATCTTCACAGACATCTACAAACTTGAAGCAGGAAAAGTATATAGAAAGTCATCTACAGTTATATTGTATTACAATTGTTAGAAACTTTAAAAAATGGAAAATTCTTAAAACAGCTATGGGAAAAGATACATTCCCTTCCAAAGCAGTGAATTTAAGGATGACCCTGATTTCTCAACAGAAGCCATGGAAGCCAAAAGATAAGGTAATAGCATCTTTAAAATAACTGCTATCCTAAAATTCTGTGCCCAGTAGTAATTTCATTTTAAAAAAAATAAGTATCAAATGAAGTCATCATTAGCCAAATAAAAGCTGAAGTTTTTAACAAAGACTTCAGGAGCTGGGGATTTAGCTCAGTGGCACAGCACCTGCCTGGCAAGCGCAAGGTCGTGAGTTTGATCCCTGGTACCAGAAAAAAGCCAAAAAAAAAAAAAAGGAAACAAAGACTTCATTTATGAGGAATATAAAAGGAATTTTTTATAAAAAAAGAAAATTACTTCAGAGAAAAATAAATGAAAGCAGGAAGAAGAAAACAGTAAAAGAAAGTTTTTAAAAGGTTCAGAAAGGTTTTTAAAGCAGGCAAATACAAATAAATGTCAACTATGCAAAATAATACTAAATCTTGAGAAGTTAAAAATAAATACCAACTTGTTTACTAAATGTAATGTGGTACAATGGAGGGTATTGTAAGGTCCTTAGATAAAACTGAATTACTCTGAATAAGTACGGATTTCCATTAATAACAATATTGCGAGAATGGTATATTAATTGTGTCAAATATATGTTAATAAGGTGCAAATAATAAGGAAACTGAATATGGTTATAGCATCACTATATTTTTCTAGAAATCTAAAGCCAAGAATAAAATTAAAAGTTTACTTAATCTTTATAGAACTAAAGTGCATGACAACAAAAATACAAAACATAGGAAGACTATGTACAACATTTTAAGCTTCTAGTATTATCAGGCAAGTGGTAAAACTAGTAATTCAAGATAAACTCCCTAATACGTATTTAGTCTACACTCTTTAGAGAAATACTACATAGGAAAACTCTGCAATGATAGAAACTCTCTGCCAGGATCTATATGAGCAATGCCTCAGTTAGTAATCCCAGGGATGCAGGGATGGTTCAATACATGCAAATCAGTAAATGTAATACACTATATCATCAGAGCCAAAGAAAAAAAAATCACATGATCATCTCAATAGACGCAGAAAAAACTTTTGATAAAGTCCAACACTCATTCACGATAAAAATCCTACAGAAAATTAGAATAGATGTTCTCTACCTTAATCTGATAAAAGCCATCTATGACAAACCAACAGATTACATCATACTAAACAGACAAGGACTGGAAGCTTTCACTGTAAAATCAGGAACAAGACAAGGGTTTACACTGTCACCACTCCTATTCAATATAGCTCTGGAAACATTAGCCAGAGCAATTAGACAAAAGAGAAAAATAAAAGGACTAAGGATAGGAAAGGAAAAAGTGAAATTATCATTATTCTCAGATGACATGATAGTCTACATAGAAGAACTCAAAAACTCCACCAAAAGACTTCTAGATATAATGACCAAATTCAGTAGTGTAACTGGAGACAAAGTCAACCCTCAAAAATCAATAGTGTTCCTGTACACAAATAACAAACTTACTGAGAGAGAAATTAGGGAAACCACACCCTTCACAATAGCATCAAAAAAATGAAATACTTAGGAATCAATCTAAAAAAGGAGGTAAACAATCTACACATTGAAAGTTACAGTACTCTGAAAAAAAAGATTGAAGATTTCAGAAAGTAGAAAGATATTCTTTGCTCATAGATAGGAAGGACCAACATTGTGAAAATGGCCACACACTCAAAATAGTTACACAGATTTAATGCAATCCCGATCAAAATACCATTAGCATGCCTCACAGATCTAGAGAACACATTCCTAAAATTCATCTGGAACCAGAAGAGACCTAAAATAACAAAGACTACCCTGGCCAACAAAAGGAGGGTAGGAGCCATCACAACCCCTGACTTGAAATTATACTACAAAGCTATTGTGACAAAATCAGCATGGTACTAGCAAAAAAACAGACCTGAGGATTAATGGAACAGATTAGAAGATGCAGACACAAGTATAAACACACTCAGCCACCTTACCTTTGACAAAGGGGCCAAACATGTGCACTGGAAGAACGATAGCCTCTTTAATAAACGGTGTTGGAAAAACTGGCTTTCTATATGCCAAAGACTAAAGCTAGACCCATATCTATCATGATGCACTAAAGTCAAAATGGATCAGAGATCTAAATATTAAAACAGAAACACTGTATGAAGAAATAGCATTAGGCAGAGAGTTCATGAACAAAACCCAAACTGCCTGGGAAATACTTCAAAAAACCAACTGGAATCTCATTTCATTTAAAAGCTTTTGCACATCAAAAGAAATCAGCAACAGAGTGAAAAGAAGACACAAGAATTGGGAAAAAAATTAGTCAAATATCCCTCAGACAAAGGACTTCTATCTAGAACACATAAAGAATTTTTTAAAACTCAGACCCCCAAAACTCAAAGACCCAATCCAATAAGGGGCATCAGAAATGAATACACACATCTCAGAGGAAGAAACACAAATGGCAAATAAATATGAAAAAACAATGAACAAATATGAAAAAATGTTCAACATCACTGGTCATTCGAGAAATGCATATTAATACAACACTAAGAATTCATCTCACCCCAGAAAGAAGGGTTATCATCAAAAAATCAACTAATAACAAATGCTGGAGGAGTTGTAGAGATAAAGTAACCCTTTTCCACCACTGGTGGGAGTGTACACTGGTGAAAACACTGTGGAAATCATTGTGGAGTTTCCGCAAAACATTAGAATTAGAGGTCCCACTTGACCCAGCTTTTCCCCTTCCGGGTATTTTCCCAGAACAATTAAAAACATCATACTATGACGATATATATGTACCCATGTTTATAGCAGCACAATTTGTAATAGCTAAATCTTGGAAACAATCTAAATGTCCATCAACCAAGGAATGGATAAAATGATATGTATTTTTATACAATGGAGTGTTATTCAGCTGTAAAGAAAGATAAATTCAAGGATTTTATGGGGAAATAAATGGATGTAACTAGAGACCATACTCATAAGTGTAATAAATTAGACTTGTAAGAAACTGAAAGAGTAAATAAGATCCAAAAGGTACAATAGAGCACTCGTAGGTAAAGGATAACTGGAATATGGGAAAAGAGAAGGGAAAGAAGGAGAAAGTTTGTATATATGTATATGCAGGATAGTTAACACAGGTGTTCTACTGTCCTGTATTTCCTTGCTGAAAGAAACTGTCAGTGAGGCATTGGTTGATTAGCTTTGTATGTCTATATGTGTTTTCATGAGAAACTACATTGAATATATCAATATGTAATACAATAAGCATTATTAATTCCCTACCACTCTGTTTGTAACTCTGCAATGTCTGTACTGATCCTTTGCTATTTTGTAAAACATTGTCGATCTGTTAGTATTTTCCTCCTTTTATTTCTAAAATAAAAAAAAACAAAAAACAAAAGGTACAATAGATATCATGAAAGGGAAAGAAACTACTCAAAAGGAAAAACAACTGGGATGGGGGAGAGGAGAAAAGAAGGAAGAAAAATATATATATATATGTACAAGATAGCTAAGATTATGGGATTACTAATTTCTATTAGTTCATTGAAAGGAACAGTTAGTGTTTATATTGTTTGATTAATTTTACATGCCTGTATCTGGTAACCTGAGCAACTACTTAAAGACAACATTATGCAATATAACTATTGTAAATTTCCTACCACCTTGTCTTGAAATGCTGTATCATTTTTATTGTTTTCCTTTTATTCTCTTTAAAATAAAAAAGAATGAACCAAGCACACTAAATATTAGTAAAATATTAAATTTAAATTTTGTAAAATTTAAATATTACATATTAATATTAAACATTAAATATTTTTAGTGAAATATACTAAAAGAAGTAACATACAAAAACATACATGCTGCAGGTTACTGTACATTTAAAGGTCAAAATCAAGCACAACTAAGCTACATCAATTATATACTTCCCAGATGGGTGCTGAAAGCAGCTACTGAGGTGGGTGCAGGTCGTGTTTAATTCTTTGGTCTGGATTCTGAGATCACATATGGGCTCATTTTGTGGAAGTTCTTCTTGTTCAAGACTTATTAGTCCTATTTTCTGTATGTGTTTATATTTTACTGAAATGTTTACATACAAGTAAAAAAAAGAGAATTCTACTTCTTATTTAAGATCTTTTTGTATATTGTTCACCAACCTCCAGAGAGAGAGTTACATAGTTCTTTTACTTTTATTTCAGTTCTCTTCAAAGTCCATAGATATGCATTTGACAGTACCAAAGCACAGCTTTGCTCTCTATCTAGACCTTCTGCATCCCCTGACAGCCAGCCCAAGCTGTCCATTTCAGGACCCTGTTGTGGCTCCTTTATGGTCATCTGCCATCAGGAGCACAGTGGAGCTACACTGCCCTCGGCATCTCTCCATCCGGCCAGGTCTCTCAGTCCATCAGTCTGTTGGTCCATGTGTGAATCTGAAATATACACAGTACTAAAGTTTTTCTCAAGGGATTGTTGAGCCACATATAAATCAAGGAATGCTGCTGAGTGGTCTTAAGAACTTTCCCAGATAGTTTATGGATTAGGACACTGTCTGCCAAAAGCCAAAAAAAAATCTATTACCTATCTCTATCCACAATTATATGTGTCTCAACTTTGTACTTTCCAAGATACCAAAATAAGGGCCAAAAATCAATTTTACAGGGCAGGCAAGGGATAAATCAATGCAGAGAGCTGTAAGAGCAGCATCTTAAATTCCAGTCCAAGGTTCCTCCGATGTAAAACAGAGGCAGAATAAATTACACCTCCAAAGATACCTTCCCAATCAATACTTCTATAGTCAAACCTCAGTTCAGCCAGGTTGGAGTGACAGCACATAGGAAATGTCCTCGTGATGCCCCCTGCCTGATACTTTAGAGCATTCCTTTCACACACACTTTCATTTTTTCCTACTTGTCCAGATAGTGTCCAGCATGAGAGCTCTTCTAAAGGCCATCAGTTTGAATTGCAAAGGGAGAGCAAAAAAAGAATCGTAGACTTTTGAAAATCACTCACATTTTCCTGCCTAGGGTCTTATTTTGCTAGATCTGTAAGACCATACTAATCCTGTTCACTGCGAGCATTAATTACATTTTATATATAGTTTTTCCATCAGTTCCACTGTTGGGAAAACATAGTTTATTCACAATAGGTTAAGTTTTGGTGAAACAGAAGTTCCCCCAAATCTCGACGTGTTAAAAAGTTTTCATTCCTTGCTTAAGTACCTTAGCTGTGGATTTTGGCGACGGTTCAGGAAATGTCTTCCATGATAAGGCTCAACACTATATGTCCATATCAGCATTTGCTTCTGGGACTACAGGGCAATGGAGAAAGTGCTGAAGAATGTCACAATTAAAGCAGTCATCCTGGAATACACATGGGTCACTTTTGCTCAGATTTCATTAGGAATACACGTCAGTGGTCACACACAGCCTCCGGAGGGCAGAGGCGTAAGTGTCATCCCTCCAGCACAGCCTCGTGCTAAGAGAAGGCAACAAAGAATCATTGATTACATTTAAAAATAATATATGTTGGGTTACTCAAGGCTTTAAATCAATTGCCCAAGCTGCAGCAACTCTAGACTTTGCATAATGTAAAGAAGAAAGAAATAAGTAAAAACCAAGAATGTAGACACTTTATCAGGAATGAAAAACAGGGTTTGCTCCCTTAGTGAATCAATTTGCATAGCTTTGTAGAACTCTGAGGCCATACAGATCTGACACCAACCTTAGCTCAGCCAAAAGACTGATTTAACATTTAACATTATCAAATGGGGTACTCTGATCCCAGAAGAAAGAACAGAGATATATACACAAAAGGTAACTACCCTCAGCATAAGCAGACCCACCCTGAGCATTCTGTCATCCTGTCAAGAATGACAAGCAAAGACACAAAGCTGCGCCCAGCCTAGACCAGCTGAACTTCAGCTAACCCTTCAGAGAAGCAAGAACAGTTATAAATGTTTGTTGTTTTAAGCCACAGATTTTCTGAGCAATTTGTTATGTGGCAAGAGCTGATCAATATATGGTATGTGGGGCAGACATTAGCCATTTGTAAACTACAGTGGATGAGCAAAAAAGAAACCCAATAGAATCTAGAAAAGAAAAGGGACAGGACATTGTTGTTCAAAGAAAAATAAAAAGAGAAGTACTCTTAGAAAGGAAAATAAGAATAAATAAATTCAATGTGATTGCTTTTCAAAAAATTAACTAACAGTGTACATTCTGGTTTGTAATTCTGTCTATAGGAAAAATTTCCCAATCTGACTTTTAAAAATATATTTCAGACCTGATCATATTTTTAAAGGAAATGAAATGGAAATAACATAGCCTAACTATATATTTGAGTGATTATTTATTACACATTATTTTTGTATTAGAATTAAAGGAATGTCGGAGGCTGGGGATTTAGCTCAGCGGCACAGTGCCTGCGTGGCAAGTGCAAGGTCGTGAGTTCGGTTCCCGGTACTGGAAAAAAAACAAACAAAAAATAAATAAGTAAAGGAATGTCTGGGTTTTGAAGGAGATAGATTTTGGTTAAACAAAAGAAACAATGATTTCAATATTGAAACCTATAAATTCCAGTGACTTTATAATACAGATAAAAAGTATAAATAAATGTTTGAAGATAGAATTCAGAGTGACATATTTAAGAAAGTTAATTTGAAATAACTTCTACAACAGAAACATCAAGAAGATAGCCAGGTCCTGGTTTATAAGGAAGTAAATGTTGATTTGGCAGAATTGTGCATCTAATCCAAACTGTATATATTTTTATAAGTATATAAGAGGAAATCAAATAAGAAATAAAATTTAGAAAGATAAGTGAGAGGATGAAGAGTAGATCAGGGGAAAATTAACAGCTGATGACTTGTTCAAAGTGATAGGAAGATGTTCTTTCATTAGGAGCCTCAGCTCAAGGATTCCCAACCTTCACTTTCATCAGAATTGTTTGAAATGCTGAAAATACAGGTAACCAAGCCCTCCTCAGAATTTCTCATTCAATTGGTCTGGTTATGATTAAACACTGTTACTCAAGGTCTCTGGAATTTTAAAGTTTAGCCAAGGTTAATAAACATGACTACTTTGCCTATTCAAAATACATGTCAGTTATTTCAAATTGATGCATTTACCAACTCACCAGATCCGCGGTGATTTCCAGTGTTATTACATTTAACCCAGCTGGGTCTACTAACTTCTACAGCCTGATTGTGATACTTCTAAGATTTCTAACAATCTAGTTTTAATTCTGATAATCCAAATATGAGCAGTGTTACTTTATAAAGTATTTACAAAGTTACAAGTAAACTGGTCCTGGTAGTAGTGCAAGTGAACTATAGGGCAAATACTGGCAAAATATTACCAGGTAACCCCTAAAAAGATCTGCTGTATCTGCAGAGATAATTATTACCCAGAAAGCACTGTTTGCCAGGGATATAGCAGCAGCACAGCACCTGCCTGGCAAACGCAAAGTCCTGAGTTGGATTCTCAGTACAGAAAAAAGCACTAGTTTCCAAATACACAAAGCACATTTTTAGTTTCAACGCACATTAGGTAGGAGATTGAACAGTAATACTATGAAAAAACTGAAAACAGACAGAATAGCTATGCCATAGATTCACCTTTTGAGAAAAGAGCATGTTTTAAATGTAAATGAAGTAACATTGACGTCAAATTTCAAATTAGAAACAGTTACAGGACAAAGAAACTGTTCGTTGAATACCTACTAAAGGCCCGGTGTGGAAACTAGGACACAAGCCTAACATTTGAAAGAAAGAAAAAGAGAAAGCACCAGGGAGCGGAAAAGGCAGAAAGGGAGGGAAAGGAGAAGCAGAAAGCACTTGCAGTGTGAGGGGAAATTAAGCAAATAAAAACAGTGAAATACTTTGACTTCCTCCTTGACAACCTTGCAACTTGATTAAAGTGATTACATTGGAAAATTCCATTGGGATTATTTTTGTTAATAAATTGCTGTGCTTGGAACTAAAGGACATGCTTAAGGCTCTTCACGGATGTTTAAGTGCAGCTTACCAACAGCAGGTGTAAAATAGATACTACTTTAGCAAAGAAGTGACCAGCTTTAGCAAGAGAAAAATGTTCAACAGTAAGGACTGAGCTATGCATGCTTCTGTTCTAAAAAGCAATCTGATTACAACTCTCTCTCCCAGATTTGGAAGCTGTTCATCCAACTGAAGGGGAGAGATTTCTCAGCCTTCTCCTGCCACAGCTGGGCAGATTAGAGAACACAACTGCAGCAGGCAACACAGACACGGACAGCCAACAAGTTCCATGCCCAGGCAGACACAGTGGCTGGGGAGGAGGGGAAGAAACACAAAAGCTTTCTTCACCAGGAACATTGAAAGGACCTTTGCTACTAAACACAAGCCTGGATTTCCTGTTTCCCTAACTCCTGATGGGTGAATTAGTTTTACATTTATCTTAATAAAGTTACACCCTGCTCTGAGATTTTATAAGCCATTTTCCTGCCTATGGAACAAACAAAATATTCTTCTCTCTGCTTCCATTGTTTGTTCACCTTGAAAAGGCAGAACCAGAGAATAGCCTTGGCTACATATTAACCGATGTGTCTAAGGTCTTCGCAGGGGAGGAGGAGCCAGGCTATAGTAACACTGAGAATATTTCACGTGTGACACTGGGCTCAGTGTTATTTAGTGACTTTGATTTGTACCCTGAAAAGTTAAAGAGGACAAAAACAGATTGAGGAGGAAATTTTCCTTAAAAGCGTAAAGATATATTCTATTTGGCTTTGAACCGTGCATCTGAGATTGATTGTGAAAAATACCTACTTTTGTGGATGAATAAAAATTAATGGAACATGATTCATTAAGGGCATCAGATATTCAAATTAATAAAGAACATAATCAAGTAGGCATAATTATTGTATTCTTCGGGTATTACCTACACGCTGCAGTGGACAGAGGAATTTGGAATGTGTCCTTTACTGCTGCCATGCTGCTCCGGGCACTGGCTGGGGAATTAAGGATTCATGCCTCTACATAATGATATATGATTAGTGCTGTGAAAGTAATTGAACTCTTCGTTCTAGACAATCCCTTGCAGTGTCAGCAAGAAGCTGGAACAAACTGTGTCATTTAGCACAGTTATGCTGCCAGTGAGAAAAACCTCTGATCCCTGCACAATTAACTTCCTAATACTTTTTAGGTTCTCAAGATTAAACGAGAGAATTAATATAATAGACCATGTAAATGTGCATCAGTGGTATCAAGCCATGCAAAGGCACGACAAGGAATGAGAAATTTAAAGAAATTAACAATTGCTCTCAAATATAATAAGAGACAGGTGTCAGGCTGTTAAAGGATGATTGTTGTAACTAGAGCAGCTGAGGGTGGTAAAACCGCAGCTGTTGCAAAGATTAGTTAGATGGTAACAGAGAATACTTGTTTCCCCGCGCACACTCCACTAAGCTAAATTATGTTACAAGGAGACCATAAATATCCTGGGAAGTGAAGTAATAATGATATTGACATCTATTTTGCGTAACAAAATACTGTAACTCAAAACATTCACCATAACTTTATGCCTTCAGATTTTCAGCAAACTGATTTTATTAGTTACGAAGTTTCTTGATTTTCTTCATTAAGTGCGTAAAATGTCTCAATAATCTTCTGAAGACAGAAACAGTGCCATCGTATCATATTGCTCGAAATTCAAAATGTCCGCACGTTGACAGGTACATGTTCTCCTTGATAATCACCACTATCAAACACCCTTTTATTCTGGGACTCTATCAAAATATTTCTGTATTGAGTGCAGACTAATCCATTATATTTCAAGTAATTCTGTACAGTGCAGTAAATGCTCCTCCTGAAGAAAGACTGGATTTGGCCAGTCTAGGCCTCATACTGGTTTTGGAGAAAAAAAGAAAAGAAAGGGAAATTGTTTAATGATTTTTTCAAAAATTTAGCTTATTACAAACAAAAGAAGATCTAATGTCATCTTGTGCATCATAGGACATGCAGCGAAAAGAAAAAATATCAAAGTAGAGAAGTGACTGTATTTATGACTGCCAATCGTATTTTTTAGAGTCTAGAAATGAAATTGGTCTCCAGTCTATTATTTACAACTTCTTAAAAAGTCTGTTTGCCCTGGCGGCACTAGAGTTATTCAGAGAGTTTTCTGTTTGTACTATTTTATTTTAATAAATTATAAATTTTCTCCTACCTGTCTTGTCAGTACCACCTCACGTGAGTTACATTCACATTGGCGAGTGAATGCTAATTCAGACAAATGTGAATTAAAAATCTAACAATATATTTCAGCTGATTAACTGCTTTGAGACCGAACACTGTAGGAACCGGCCTAAGAGCTTGTATCTGACTGAAGGACAATGAGGACAAAACACTGAGACACAGAATTAGGTTGAAATGTGAAGGCCAGGGGAGCTCTTGTCTCCCTTCAATGAAGAACCCCAAGTGGCTGGTGCACTCTGCCTTTATTCACTCAGACGCAGGTACAAGCCATTATACTAGAACAGGATTCATCCACCTGCCGCCATCCATGGTACATGTCTGGGTAAAGAACGGGTTCTCAGCTGTCAGCAAGCATGCACGCTGCCTTCTCCCTAATGCTCACATTGGAGGACAATTAGGACCTAATCTTCCCATCTGGTCTCCCACAAAACACTATTCTCACAAAACTTTGAAAACTTTTCTATGGAGTGATACATGTTTGATGGCTAATGAAGTAATCACTCTTCCTAAGTTATAAGCCAATTTTTGTTAGTAATCAGAAGAGTTTTGTTTTGTCTTGGATACATTTCAGTAAAACATCCATCTCTTATTATTAAAGTTAATTTGATATTGAAAATTTGAGTACTTACATCTTACTCTTCAGATTTTGATCTGCTTTGTTTTTGTTTGTGTGTTCCCTTTTTTTCCTATCATGATTTTGCCAAGCAATTAAGCTTCCTGAGCCTTTAATTACCAATGGTCTGCTGAACTTGGATCCAGGAGCTTTGGTAGACAGTCTCTGGCTAGTTGCCTAATCAGATTTATATTTAAATCAACAGAGATGCCAATGTGGTGATGAATTATCAGAACACTCAACTATTCTCCTTTTTAACAAGGGTAAAGGAAAGGAAAAAGCATTATGTTAACTGTTAATCAGTTGTTATGGTTTAGATCTAGAATGTCCCCCCAAAGTCTCAGATGTGTTCAGATCTGGAGGTTTTGGAAAGTGATTGGATCATAGGCATGTGGTACTCATGAGTGGATAAATAGCTGAAAGTTATGAATCATAGGTGAATGTGCTACCAGGAGGTAGAGCCTGGTTACTAGGGAAATGACCTGGAAGGATGTATTCTTGTCCCCAGCTTCTTCCTTCTCTCTCTGCTTCCTAGCTACCATGAGGTGAACAGCTTTTGCTCAACAGGCACCTCAACCATGCAGTGTCTGGCTTCGAGCCAACCAATCATGGATTAACCTACTGGAAACCATGTGCCACATAAACCTTCCTTCTTTAAATTATGGGTAACTTGTCCCAGTGACGGGACAGCAACCAATACAATAGTTTGAGCTGAACTGTTTTAAAATATGTTACCCCATTCTTTCAAGGGCAGTAACTTCACTTAAAGATTCTAAAACATTAAGAAAATTTTGCTTATAGTGAACCAAACAACTTAATGAAAAATTGTATCATTGCTACCAGTATGGATGATTGTCAAGGATATGTCTTCAGGGTGAGGTCAACATTTTAAAATGCTCATTCTGGCCATGGCATAACGTACTATAAACTTTTTACTTTTTCATCCTCTCTGCCTTTGAAATTGTGAAACAAGTTTGTCTGGATCTTTTGTTTGTATCAAAGTAACTGTTAACTGCAGGAATCAGCTGAATTTCAATAAGCTTATTCATACATAAAAATGTGTGAGGGGCTGGGGATTTCGCTCAGCTGCACAGCGCCTGCCTGGCAAGCACAAGGTCGTGAGTTCAATTCCCAGTACCGGAAGAAAAAAATAAAAACAAATGAACAAACAAAAACAATGTGTGAGTATCCAAAAAAGAGACTATTATATTTGGTCATGGCAAATCCCAAAGCTATAAAAAAAATTTTAAAACCCATGAATTTGAAGTTGGGTTCTAGAAGCCAATACATTCACATTTGTGCTATAATATGTCAGCACCAAGGAAGGTGGCATGGCATTGTGAAATCCTTATAGTTAGATCACTTACTTTATTCTAATGTATTACTTGTTTGTTTATTTATCTTTCTTCCCTTGTTCCTTCTGCTTATTCCAAAAATGTCCCAATGGCATAGGAATAGACCTTTTGATTTTCTTCTATTTCTGTGACCTTTAGTGTCCAACAAAAGGGCCTTTCACTCAAAAGACTGACAAATAAGTTTTCAAATGATCAAATAAATTCCCAGGGAATCAAAGCTTAGGACTGGAAGTTCAAGGTAATGCATATAATCTAAAAAAGAAACGGCATTCGGAATGTGTAGTGATAATTAATGAGAGAAAACAGAAATCCTAAAAAAGAAAGTAAAGGCAAACAGACTTCAGGGTGGTTGTAGCAATTAGAGGATCAGATTAAATGGACACTTATCTTCTTCAGTACACAAGTATTTGCCCAGATCTGGGTAACGTGGTAGCACTGGTGATGACAATGAATGAGACAAACATCTTCCTGACCATCAGCAGCCCCCTGCTCAGTGGGAAGCACAGTGCCGGAAATAACCGCTGTGCAGGGGTCCAACGTTATGAGTAGACAAGAGTCATGCGTGGTTGGGGTGTTCAGGCAGGACTTCTGTGAATAAATGACATTTATTTTGAAACCTGACCGGTGAAAGAAAAAAACAGCCATTCCAAAAGCGACAAGAAATACATTCCAAGCAAGGGAAATGTGCTAAGTTCCTGAGGTGAAAGAAAGCTTGGGGTGTCCAAGGAACTGAAAATAAAAGGCAGTGAGGCTGGGGCAGGGAGAGCCAGAAGGTTTGGCAGAAGTTAATGCTGGAGAAAGACATAGTGGCAAGTTAACGCAGAGCCTTGGACACGAAAGGAAAGATTTTGTTCCAAGTCCAGTGAGAGAATGTAATCTCTTCCAGAGGTCATGATTTAATTTAGCCTAAAAGGAAAAAATGATCACACCTCCCAGCTACTGTGAGAATTAGATTTTGGAGAAACAAGAGTGAATGTGCAAAAGCCAATGAGAAGACCGGGACAGCATCTGTGATGTGAGATATGGCTTCCGTGCAGGCAGTGGCAGAGAAAACATTCAAAAGTAGAGCTCTCTGATTGTGTATTTACACAAAGGATGAGTGAAGGAAGCGGGAGTGAAACAAACAAGGCACTAGGGCTCAGATTCAGGATCCTGGCTTGAGAAACTAGGTGATATCAATTCATTTACGCAGATGGGGAACCCACTGAAAGGGAGGACAACCAGGTTTGGGGAAAAGTACATGTGAATCAATATTCCAAGTTTTCAATACATTTATATGGAGATGCCTGTTCATAGCCAAGTGGACGTGTCTATACATATGAGTTTAGAAGTCAGAGATATCTTACCTGAGATACTCATTTGAAAGTGATGTGCACAATAGAGTATTTAAAGGAATGAAAATAAATTAGATCATCTACAGAGAAGAAAAAAGGGTAAGGGTCCATGCACGGCCAGCACTCAGAATTGGCAGGACCATCGCTATGCAGAGCCCCTTCAGAAACTTCCAACTAGTTTTCGCTTCCTGAAACATAGTATGATCTTCAGAGTGTCTTCCAGTGAAAGCAGGAAATTTATGACTATCTGGGTGGAAGACATATATTGTTAGAAAATAACGCCACATATTCATAACTTGAAATTTTTCTCTTAATAATGCAGCATAACTTTTACCATTTTATAAAGTCCCATGCCTATGTTTTGTTTGATCTACAAGGCTCTTATTTCAGATTAATTTTGATTTCAGGATGTATGTCCCTCCCTTCATTCCAAATACCTGTGTTTTTAGTGGAGCTCCTCTCAGAAACTCCAGTGTGGGTCCTCCTGTTCTCCGTGACATTGAATCCACCTTACAGCATAACTTGGGATTAAGAAATATTATACTATCGTACTGTCAAAGCACAGACTGAAACCTAGCAAGAGGAAGCATTTCTCTGTATGAACATTCATGCTATATGCCATCCCATTCAAGTCTTAAGATCCCTGGCTGAAACGGCTGAACTGACTCATGAAACACTGCTCTTTTGATCCTTAAATCCTGTATTCTATCTGTCCGATCCTTCCCCCAGAATGGTTTTCTTTCTATGATCAATATCACATCTGAGCAATAGACCCAAAGTTACTCTGGCATAGTTTAAAGTGATTGATAAATCTTAAAACATTATCTCTTTCGCAGGAATTTCTTTTCAAAGCATCACTTAGAAAATTATAGTGGAATTGAAAGCATAAATTTGAAATTAAAATTTTCAGTGTTATAGTTTCAGATAAGTATATTGAAAAAGGACTAACCAGGATGGAGGGGGGCTTATGCTACTTTTGGTAGTATTACTATTTTCTATGCAAAACACATTTTTAGAGCACAGAATATAGATTTAACTGAAATGTCTGTGTTAGATATTATATCCTCTTTATTCATTATACAGTCATGGTGCCCTGACTCAGCTGAATTCTATGTAAAAGTAAAATTGAGGTGTCAAGCTTTTACCTGATAAAATTATTTATTTTGTAAAAAAACTATGAAGCATCTCTCTGACTTAAAGTTAGTTCTATACTTACGTATTTATTTTTCTCACTCCGAAAAGGAATTTAAGATTGAAAATTGCCTTCTGCACCCTTTTTCATAAGGAACTACAAAAGCAACACACACTAGAAAGTGCCAGATTTGAACGTGTAGCAGAAGCCCTATTATTTGAAACACTGTTCCTGTCAGCACAGACAATAAAGCCATTGGCGGGGGTAAAATTTAACTGACCCTTTCAAGATTGAAAAAGATCTTCAGTCAAAATGCTTCCCTCTCAGTGGAGGAGGAACTCTGCATTGAACTCATTTAATAATAAAACCTACTGAAATAGGTCTTACTGGGGAAACATAAGCTAAAACAAAAACAACAATAAAATCCCACTAAAATTGTGGTTAACTAGTTAAATAGTTCTTTCTGAGGTGTATTGCTCCACTTCAAAGGACACGACATAGGAGAGGATTTTGTTAAAAGATTTAAAACAAACCAGGTGGACAAAATGAATAATTTAACAATAATGTTAACTCTCCTGTTAAACATTTGTAACATTTGCTCAATTGACATTAAACACAAGGTTTTATACTTTTCTTGCACAATGTAAAAATGAAACATTTTGTTGTCTCCCTAGTGTAATAACTGGAAAGATTAAATAAAATCCAAAAAGTACAATAGATGCAATGAAAGGGAAAGAAACTGCCCAGAAGGAAAGAGCAACTGGGATGGGGGACAGGAGAAAAGAAAGAAAAAAAGAAAGAAAGAAAGAGAAAGAAAGAAAGAAAGAAAGAAAGAAAGAAAGAAAGAAAGAAA
>NW_004955404.1:18299069-18341085 GCF_000276665.1 Chinchilla lanigera | reverse complement strand
AGAAAGAAAGAAAGAAAGAAAGAAAGAAAGAAAGAAAGAAAGAAAAAGAAAGAAAGAAAAAGAAAGAAGGAAGGGAAAAAATGTATATGTATACACACAGGATACCTGGGATAATTGTACTGCTGATTTCTACTAGTCTATTGAAAGGAACAGTCAATACTTAAACTTTTTCTCTTTTTAATTTTTTTTTTTTTTTTTTACCAATTTTGCATGCTTATATCTGGTCATCTGAACAACTAACTTGAAGACAATATGCAATATAATAACCACTGTTGAATTCCTGGCATCTTGTTTAGTCAAATTCTGTGTCATTTTTAATTTTTTTTTATTTTTTATTCTCTTTGAAATAAAAAAGAAAGTAATCTGATCTGTACACAAGAGATACAAACAAAAATATAATAATGAAGGATTTTTTAACAGAAAAGAGGTGTTGCAGTTTTCTCTAACATATTTATGTGGATGCCACAGCCCCCGAAGAGTTAAGTACTAGTGAGTGTTCCGCAGGACATAACAAGAGCAAAAATGCTGAGAATTTGTGCTTCCTGAGAAATGTGGAAAAAAATCTCTTGAAGTTGAAGATGTAATTGTTCATTGTAATGAAGTAACTGCTTTTCAGTCTCTACTTTGCCGAGTTTTTGCCTGCTTCGTCCTCTATCCTGGCCTGGGCACAGGGACATGGAGCGGCTCACACATTAACAGCGGATGGCTAGAAGTGATTCAACAAGGTGCGACTAGTGTATTTTCTTTGTTCAACCTGAAGGAAGACAAAAATCATCTCTTCTACCGATTCAGGCTGGAAGCAAAGCTGATTGGTGCAAAAATCCCTCACAAAGAAATTTAATAGAAGCCATAATTCTGACACCTTTTCAAATTGTGGGAAGCAAGTCAGAGTCCACAACAAACCCAGCTGATTATTAATTTCACACTTGAGTAAAACCACACAGTTCAGCATTTACTGCTTGAATTCAAAACAGTAGACTACTGGTTTCAGTGATAACCAGAATGTAGATTTTTTTTAAAAGAAAAATGGAAATTATAGAATACAAGCTTCTGTATCACAAAAGTCACTTTTTATGTATTTTTTATGAACTTACTGAATTCAACCATAATTTACATGTACATAATGGAACTATCAAAGCAGCCAAAGCTTACACCACTGGAATGAATTAAAATATAAAAGTAATTTTCCAGATAATTTTATAAATGACAAATTCCCATGTCTTAAAGCTGAATTAGAGTGAAAGTATTCTCCTCTCTTTCTTCTTCTATGCTTAGTTACCATAATTATTTTTACAGCTCACTCAGTTCCTACTTTCATAACACATATTTCTTCCAGTTGCCAACTTTTCTCCAAAAAGAAATCTTGTGATCCGTACAAAACTCATGTATAGCACTGTACATGTAAACCAAGAGGCCACCATTAAAACAGATACATGCCTTATGCAAGCTGAAAAAGTAACTATATGTCCACTGACTGAATTGTTAAAAGATTAACAGCAGTTTAGAGTGAATTGTACTGGCTTATGAAAAGAAAAAGGGCTTGTTAATCAATGGAAGATTGCTTTTTTTAACAAAATGTTTAGATAATGTTAGTGTCAATGTCATTTGATTTTTATCTGTTTTAAAAATTGAACATAACAGTTTGCAGAGGAGAGAGAAAGGAAGAAGGAGAAGGAAGAGGAGGAGGAGGAAGGGAGGGAGAAAGTGAGGGAAAGGGAGAGGCACGCACTGCTCCCACACCCTTCCTTGATCTTTTGTTTACCGCTTTGTCTTAAGCCCTGACTTTCTTTCAGGCCCATCAATGAGCTCCTTTGGTGCTGTTAACTTTCTACCCATCAGGCAAGAGTAATGGTCTCACATCCACTTAGCATTTTCCTTTTTTTTTTTTTTTGTACAAGAAAAAATATTCTAGTTTAGATCAATGTCCTCTTTTCTAAGCTAATACCTACAGCTGTGCCCATCCATCAGATGAATGGACATTGTTAACAAAGATGTTAATAGCTAAAACCACTATGAAGTGAAAATACTGGTTAAAAAATAACACGTTTTTCAAAGCTAATTTTTGCTGGTTTGACATTTTTTAAGTGTTTTTTTTTTTTTTTTTTTTTTTTTTTTTTTTTTTTTTTCAGAAAAACCATTTACCAAGAAAATAAAAGTAGGATGATGCAAACTCAGATGCTAAACTCAGATGGTTTGCCAAAACCAAAAGTCACAAATGTTTTTTCTCCATTTTTTAACTTCAATTTATGTGCATATAAATGGCCTGCAAGTGTTTCCACATGAGAAAAGACCATTTTACTTGAAAAACACATTCAAGAGATATGAGCAATAAATAGGGCAATTTACACAATCAACTCACAAGTAGAGTTTCTAAGATCAATTTCTAAGTAGCTTTACTAATGGGCCTATTTCCCACTTACCTCATATTGTGAAAAGATACCTGGTTCACACCATCTTTTACCTCTTTAAAACATTGTTTCAAGATTTATATATTTATTTTGAGCAGTTATGATTGCCAACTGATTTACAATGTGTGTATGATATTCTAGGAATATGCTAGGTACGGGTACTCAAAAACAAAGAATATTATCTTTATGCAATTTCCATTAATACACAAAAAGACACAGGGGAACTGAAATATTTCTCCATGCATTACATTCCTAGCACATCCGGGCTTGTCCTGCACATCACACAGTCCTCTCTGCCCCTTGCCCAGTCCATCCAGTAGGACTTACGCTTTTACTACACTACACGGCTGCAACACCTTTGATCTGCAGGTCCATTCTTTTTAAATTGCACATATTTTCAAGAGAAATCAAAAATATTGTTTTAAACACTAGGGAAACTGAGTGTTTAAGAAATTGTCATCCAGTACAGCAGCATCCACACTGGAGAAGTTTAAAAGTGCTACAAGTGTCATATTCTCACTTGTTAACATAGGTTTATAGCCAAGACACTTTGTTTGATAAAGTATTTCTGTTGTTTTGCAATAACAAAAATGAATAATTGAACAAATAGCATTCACACATTCCCTTTAGTGTGCATCTACTCCATTCTTTCAGAAGTAAAATCATAGATCCACCATTCATATCTTAAACTAATGGGAAGCCCCAAACACATTTCTCTAGAAATACATCTGAAGATTTGGCCAAATGGATAATGCTATAAATACATTATTATACATTATGATAAATGCAATATCATTATTGCATTTGTAAAGGGTGTATGGCCTTGAAGAGTTACAAATGAATATAAAATCTTCCAAATTTTGAAGGTGTTTATACCTTAGGATTTATAACTTGTTTATAAATTGCCATTCAAATATTAAGTGCAAAAGAAGTGCAGAGTCCAATAAAATAATGCAGCATCTTGTGTGGAAGTTTTATTTTTATTTTATTTTATTTTTTGTCTTTTTGACACAGGGTCTCACTATGCAGTTCAGGCTGGCCTTAAGCTCACTTTGTAGCCCAGGCTGGCCTCAAACTCCCAATGATCCTCATGCCTCAGCCTCCTGAGTGCTGGGATTACAGGCATGTGCCACCATGCCCAGAGCTATTGTGTGGAAGCTTTAGACTGGCATAACTGTACTTTTGGGGCCATGCTCTTAAGTATGAAAGATTATAAATAGGTTTTACTATCTCATCAGTGTAACAGAAATACTTCAGTGAATACTGTGTCAAATGTCTCTGTCATTATACTGTCATAACCACTGCAAATGGATCCCTGAAATACTCATAGCTTACAGTGCTACAGTTGTTTATTTAACAAATACTATTATTTTAATCTAGGGAAAATGTGAAATTAAGAACAGAAACTCTTAAGATATTCAAACCATTGGTGTGAAAATTTTGGTTAAAACTAGGCATTTGGTTTCTACAACGTGTGATGTTCAAGAGAATTTGTCCAAAGTAGAGATCGTGAAATCTGTGATTCCAGTGTAATCTTATCACTAAATAATCGATTTCAACTTGTGGTTTAAAGTAGAAAAGCACAAGTGAAACACTAATAAAAACTATTGGAACACTTAATGGAATCTGCCAAAAAAGTTTAATAATTTCAATTCTTTGATTATTATGTTCTTCTTTAGTTGAAAATTGGTCAGTCAAATAATTGTGATAAAAAAAATTGTGGTGCTGTAAAAGTATATTTAAATGTATTTAATTTATGAATTTGGCTAAAATACTTACTAGGCTTTAAATTTTAAATAGCACCAATACTAAATATCATTTCCAAATTATTATTACATTTTTCTAGATACATTACTATATAAGAATTATAAGACTAAGAAAAATCAAATTTTAAAATTTGTAACTTTAATTAATTTTGTTAATTTTAAGCAGAAAATTCAGAGTAAATATTTTGTGTCCATATATATATACATAGATGTGCAAAAGCATCTAATAAGTCATATTTAACAAAGTGACTTTTAGAAGAAAAAGAATCTGGACTTTTGGTCATTAGTATACTAGAGAAACATAACAAAAACTGAACAAGATTTGTTTGCAATTAGAAATGTAGTTCTAAAATAAATAAATGGTTTGTATCAACAATTCAACAGAAGAGGTTACCCGACATTTGTATTTTCCTCTTGAATTGAGTCAAATTTAATATTTTGGTAAGACACACCTGAAGCTACTAATTTTTAAAATGAATTCTATTGGTACACTTTTGACATACATAGTGATCACGCTCGTTGAAGGGAATTTGTACCTGTACATGATATATATATATATTTTGTAATTCTCTTTTTTCCCCATTCCCCTCCTTTTCCTTCAGTCTTTCGTCCCTGCTCTATTTACCAGATTTTCTTTCTATTGTTTTCCTTCCATTTTTCTTATGTTTTTTAATCCCTATTCCCTCCCTTCCCTTCCCACTCCCCCTTCCCTTGCTCTCCTTCCCACTTGAACATGTTAATGATCTGTCTTGCCTTACCATATTCTTACTCTGCTTTTCACTTAGAATTCAGTGAGTGTAGATTCTGGAAATGGTAAACATGCACATAGTTGAAGCCCTACTGTTCACTGTGCTTACAACAGAAGATCATCAGATAGTTGCAGAAAAAGTCCTAAATAATCATCAAAAGTAATTAAATTGCATTTAACAAAAATATGTCCACAGAAATATATATATATCTTTTATTAAAACCCAACACATTAGTATTCTCCAGAAATAAATTATCTCAAATTTCTTGTTTTATTTCTTTTTTTGTCACAAGATCTTTAATTTTATTAGCAGCTACTAAGCTAGAAGATACAAACCAAGCAAGACATTAAAGATAAGTTGTTTAAATCAGGTATGTACAGATACACAAGGAAGTAAAAACTGTATCTTCCAAACCCAAAGCCAAGTGGTGGGAAAGGATGGTGTGATGGACTGACAATGGTCAACTTGGAACACCCAGCTGAACTGACTCAGCATGGTGCAAGGTGTGGAAGGTCCACCTGAGGATTGTTGCCGGCAGCATAAAAGGAGAACTAGAGGGGGAGATGGTGTGTTGTTGCCATAGAAACTTGTTATGCTGGTTTTCCTGATATGAACTCAGTTCTTATCGTCAGAGGAGCTCAGGTCCTTCTGCCACTGAGGATGGCTGTGGTTCTCTTTGGAGGAGCTCTGCTCCTTACCTTGAGTGTTGCTTTCTGGCTCCAGTGCAGACCCCTCAGCCTGCTGACACAGATCCTTCATTCCTCTGGCACAGACTTTCCAGCTTCCACCACTGACCTTTGGGCCTTCCCAGTGCAGATCCTTGATACAGACTTGCGTGAGACATTGCCGTGGGCTCTAAGTCTTCAGCTAGACTCATGCAAGAGATTCGAGATTGCCATGGGATCCAGGCCCTCAGCTGGATTCTTTGGGTCTCTACTGTGTAGACAGATCTCTCATGCTCTTCTGCATTTGACTTGATGGGTGAATATTATAAAATAATCCTATAAATTAGGTGTCCTATATTAAATCTAGTCCCTTGTAAACCTGGACTACAACAGATGGCCTTAGAATGGAGACAAAAGGGCACATAAGTTACAACAGGAAGTGCTTCATTCACCCAGGAAAGCAGTGAACCACAGCCACATGGGCACTAAAAATTTGAAATTCATTTTTAAAGATTCTTTTAACCATTAAAGTGAAAATAGGTACACTGTCCTCCTGTAGGCTTTCCAGCTCACACCCAAGAGACTTGGGTGCTTCTATGAAGGCAGCTAGAATCTTACCCTAGTCTTGAATGGCAACTTCTGCTCAATAGGTTACCAGTCCCTCCTTTGCTAGTAACATGCTATGAGTAAAACAACCTTCTGCAACGCTGCCCTCTGGTAAAAGAGAAACACAGCACTCAGAAGAAAACAAAAGGCCACAGAGGCCTCCCTGAGGACCCAGTAGAACAGAGAGGCCTTCAATTTTCCTAATAAATGTTGCAGTTAGCTACAGGTAACACAGTGCACTGCCATGCAGACTGTTACGGTTTGTGTCTGCATGTCCCCCCAAAGCCTCTGTAGTCATGGGCTGGCTTTTAGAGTTTATGATTGAGGCGGGGAGCACCGGTCTTCCAACTGGCTCACTCCCTGCCTCGTAGGCGCCCAGAAGGAGGGCCCCCTGCACAGGGGGAGCCACACGGAGGCAAGCACTGTTGCATGCCGGCCCTCAGGCCGGCTGCCGCCGCTCAATTGAGAATTACCATGACACAGAGAAACAATGACACAATTGGCCCACCATGCACCAGCTGCAGATGCCCACCCACAGACGTGTGTGAATCATTCAAACATGGGGAAACCCCTGGGAATGCATGCCATACAACAAGCCTCTCTTGCTCCTGCCATTGAGAACCAGAAAGGTCCAGAGTCAGTGGAGGAGCAGCTGTTGAACAAGGACTCGGAGAACATGAGAATGCAGACTAAGCCCAAGGAGTCAGAGGTCCTGTGGACTGGGGTCATGAGAGCCACTCAGAAGCTATAAACCAGGAGGACTTTGCACAATACCTGTGGAGACTCCCTGGAAGCCATTCTTCCCCTGACACTACAGGCCGTGGTGGAGCTCCAGAGAAGTCTGCAGCAGGATTCCTGCTGCCTGTGCTGACAGTTGGGGAGAGGACACTAACTTGTTGCAGGGTCCCAATGCGATGGGAGGCTGGAGAGAAAACGCTACAAAAAATGGCTTTTGCCCCAGACAGCTCACTTGATTTTTGGCAACCCTTAGGCTGTAACTACTTGTTAGATCCTTCTTGCATATCTCTGTCTTCCTGAGAAACCACTTCGAAGATACCACCATGTATTACAGCAGCCATTGATATTTTCCTAATAATCTATCCATAACTCTGCAATGTTTTTATTGTTCCTATCCTATTTCATAAATGGATGCATGTCTATCATTATGTGTTTCCTACAACAACCATTGAGAAAAGTTAATGATTATTCAATAGGTCACTCATGTATAGCTCTATTTATTTTCTTTAGAAGCCACTTTGAAGATACCAAAGTATAGTACAACAACTATTGATAATCTCCTACCTCTTTTGTCTGTAACTCACTATTATTTGTCTATTTGTTTTCCTGAGAAACTATCTTGTAGATAACAATATGTAAAACAATAACCATTGATAATTTCCTACCATTTTGTCTGTAATTTGGTAAGCCCCCCCATTATTATGTTATCCTTCTTTTACTCTTTAACAATTTTTTTAAAAATATAGTTTATGATCGATTCATGATCCAGTGCTGGGATTATGGGTGTGAGTGCTACACCCAACCTGAGGCAGATAGTTTGCATATGTAAGGGAGGGAAAGAGGTTGCTTGCTGCCACTCCTCCCTTTCGCTCTGGTTGCTTTTGCTGTCTTCTACCACTATGAAAAGTTGCTCTCTGCCATGTGCCACTCTGCTGTGGAGCCAGCCAAGCATGAACTGAAACCTCCACAAACTCTAAGCTAAATAAACCTTTCCTTCCTCAATTTTGGGTGTCAGGTATTTTGTCCCAGCAAGGACAGAAAAGTAACCAAGACAGAGACATATGCCAAGAAGAGGGCCCAGCTTCCAGAAAGCATTATCGTGGCTTCCTGAACCTCTTTCTCCTACTCATGAGACATTTGCTTCCAGTCCAGAACCTCAACTCAAGGCTGAGATACTTCATGTGGTGCTCTTCCCACTCTCCAGCCATCTCTAGCAGCTCTAACCACAACGCTGCATCTCCTCATTCTCTGGGGGAGGGCCAGGTTGCCAGAGAACCTGGGTTCCCTCCATGCATCAGTTGTGAGTCTCTTAGCCTTGACAGAGAACTGAAAAGCAACAGAACTCGGTAGAGTAGGAAAAAAGCCTCCAAAAAGTGTATACTCAATGATGGAAACAAATGAAACAGAATTTCATGGCGACTCTTTGTTACAAGGTAAAACTACTCAGTCCCAACTTTCAGAAGTCGGAGGTAGCCTGATTTAAGAGATTTGTGTTTTCTTTTTCAGCCCTCCAGATCTTTGGGAAAGAAAATCAGAGTCAATGTCTTAAGGTGCTTAGGTGCTGCCATCAGCAGATGCAGTTGGTAGTGTGTCTGGCACAGATGGTAACTCTGGAAGGACAAAGGATAGTATAGGTCTTGGAGGGGGCTTTGCAGAAGCTTCAGCTTGGGTACAGGAGGGACATTCTTATCACCATGAAAGTTATCAACACATTCATATGAAAGGGGAGTGACTGGGTAAGTCACTGGGGAAAAAGAAGTCCCCACTGGAAATCCATTGAAATCTGAAGTGGATATAAGAAAGTATTTGGGAATGGCATTGGCATGGGCATTGACACTGCTCCATTAGGTCCACCAACAGGTGCTGTGAACCCATCGCCTTCTCCTCCCCCTGTTCCAGGGCCAGGTTTCTTCACATTATGTGTGACTCCAGCATCAATAAGTTCTCTTTCTGCCCAGGAGGAGCTTCTGCCATGACTACAGAGTCAGGTACACGAGATACACTGTAATTCTTGGCAATGTCAGTCAGGTATCTCTCCACTAGGATTTGGGGTGTGGTTTTCACAACCATTTTATGTATTAGCTTGTCAGTGACTGTTCCAATCTGGTTAGTGCTACATAACTTGCCATATCCTTTGCTCCACGTGGTTCAGAGCTGATCAGAAACTATTTCCAACCCGGCCACTTCTGATTAGAGTCAAGGATCAGCCTTGATCAATGTACACACAGATTCACCAACACCAGAGCTGAACTCCTTCATAGACTGGAGGAAGCCAAAGCAAGCCAGCAGCAGGTCACAGTCCAGCTCCAGGTTCTCCATGGCCTCCACGAGGTGGTCTTCTTGGACAATGTGCTCTGCTCAGCTCCACACTCGCTCATCCTTCCTGCAGGCAGATAGGCAAGGATCTCCTTCCTGCCTTCTGAGCCAGTTCCTTTTCTTTCCTCCAATAGTTTGTAATGGTTTGTGACTCTCAAACTACCTCATAAATGCTCAGCTTTATATCCAGAGCACACCACACTGCAGTATTCCTTATGTCTGAATGCAGACTTGAAGCTCTCAAAGATCCTCCAGTTTTAGTTCTAGAAAGTGCTCTAAAACACCAGAAAGAAACCCAGAAAACAGAAAGCTATCACTTGATATTCACTGAAGTCTTTCATCTTGTTCAAAGACCCTTTTTAAATGATGCATTTTAAGGAATTTCTTCTCTATCATTCAACATGGGTTTTCACAGAAATAAAAATAATTCTTCCACTGTATCTAGACACATATACAGATATGTGTATGTATCATGGCATATAATGAAACAGTATAGTATAGAATCCCAAGAAACCTTCTAATTTCCATCCCCACATCACCACCATAAATAATTGTGTAATTTAATTTGTCCAAAATTATTTCTACCATTTCAATCTTTGATGTGCCCTCCAATTCTACAAACATGGAAGACAAGAAAGAGGGAAAGAAGAAAGGAAAGAAAGAAGAAAGGAAGGAAGGAAGGAAGTAAAGGAGTAGGGAGGGAGGGAAGAAGGAAGGACATCTTGTCAGTTTAAGCTATTTTCAGCCTGTTATAATAACAAATACCAAATATGCATATACAGGAGTTACAGCCTAGAGCCAGCTCATAGAGGGTCATCAATGTGTATTTTATTAATTCCCCAAAAGTTTGAAAACCAGTTATCATACAGAGCCATTATAAAAATTAATTATATAAACTTACAATTAAATGAATTATTATAAAAAGAGTTAACAGATACTCAAAATGCATCACTTCCTAATTATTTTAATGCACTTGCTGTTATCTATGCTCTTGAGGTTATTTGCATGTATTGCATCTTTATGGCTGGAATTCTCCAGATGGCACACTACTGAGTATCTCTTCCCAACTCTCCACTCAGTACTTTTTTTTTTTTTTTTGGTTTTTTTCCAGTACCGGGAATCGAACTCATGACCTTGCGCTTGCCAGGCAGGCGCTGTGCCGCTGAGCTAAATCCCCAGCCCCTCCATTCAGTACTTTAAAATAAACCATGGTGAAAACTTTCATATCATGGATGTCAACAAATCAAGTGGTGGCTTATTTAGGGGAGGTACCCATCGGCACACCCTTGTATATGGAGCATAATATATTAATAAAACATATGCTATAAATACATTTTTGTCATGTTCTTCCTTACTGAAAATAATTGTGGGAGCATGAACTTTCAAAATGTTTCAAAAAGGTCATTTCTAAATGTGGTACTCCACTATTCTCAAGAAGAAAGAGAGTATTTTGCAGGTGCAATAAGAAATCAATAAAACACTCTATTCCCAGTGCAAATTGACCCATTAAATTACATTCCATTAATTGTTAAAAATAACTGCCAGCATATATATTTCAATTGTTGGTTGAGAAATTAAATGAATGCGTATAATATGTGTCCATGTAATTTGTACAAATAGAATTGAGAAAAATCTGCCAAGACCACTCCAAAATGTGTATCATGTAAAATATAAGAAATAACAGTCCAAACTTACACTGCCTATTGTTACTTGGAAAGATACTCTATTTGCCTGCTCCAGAATTGTATTCCACTCTGGATATTTATTAGGTTTACTTGAGTAATGACTGGAGAATTTTGCCTACAAGCCTTAAATTGGTTTATATAAGAAAGAACTGAGCTAGTCTCAGGGGGCAAAAAGCAGATAAATGATCTAGGAAAAAATGTGATATAAGAAATTAGGGGAAATACTGTCATTATGAGTGAAGTATAGAGAGAGTTATAAAATATTCTTAATAGGAACATGCAAATAAGCATTTGTTGATTATATGCCAAATACTACTCTAAGTGGCTTACATACATGAATTTAATTTCACTCTCACAACAGCCCTATGTCCAGTGATATAATTATAGGATCTTCGACTTTTCACGTGAAAAAAATCTGGACTACATTAGATAAACAACGAAGAATAAACTGTTACAAAGTGGAAGAGTTGGAATTTATACACAGGCAGACAGCTTAGAGCTGATTTACTTAATCACTATTCTGTAGGTGGTTTATATATCCAATATACTTTATAGCCCTCTCAAAAGTACTTACAGAAAGCATCAACAAAGACGTTTTACTTCCTAAAACTTTTAAGATTTGTGTTTATTTTCATCATATTAGTACAACGGAAGTGGTCTCTCTGGAGTACAGTTTCACCCAGATTACACAAGAAAAATTAAAAGAATCAGAAAACTAATGATTTAGTCGCTGTGACCTTCAGTGAAAATTAAATAGAAAATGGATTGTGCTACTTAATGTGCTGTGGCTAAGCTGAAAATACAGAAAAATATTTCTAGTGCAATATACAGTTTTGTAATTTATGTTATTTTTGTGCACATTTAATACCTTTAAAATTGTCTAATGCACTTATTTTAATAATGGGAGTTATAGAAGAAAAAGCTGGCATATTAGGTAGGATTCAAGAATATAAACTCAAAGTTATTTTACATTATCTAAGAACTGATGACAAAGCCTAACCTTTCTAGGTTTATACTATCACTGGGAAACCATCCACTTAAATTAGCTGTGGCCAAAAGTCCGGAGTCTTCGACACTTGCCAAAGGTTTATGTCCTGTAATCGCTCCAATATAATGAAGTAGATATTCCATAAGCATTACCAGCAGACTATCTAGATGACTTCAAATAGGACATGTCTTCAGGAAGAAATTTAAATCCTCAGAAATACTATTCGTATGAATATTAACCCTGTTAGAGTGAAGGAAATCCAGATTATGTATCAGGACAAAATAAAGTTTATGAAATTAACTAAAACTACAAGAAAATGTATTGCAGCCGAGTTGCTATTTGACAGATCACCTAAGCAGACCAGCAGGTGATGAATGGAAGCCTCAAGCTTTCTTCATGTATTCATTTAAAGACTACCTTGCAGGGGCTGGGGACTTAGCTCAGCGGCAAAAGCACCTGCCTGGCAAGTGCAAGGTCGTGAGTTCAGTTCCCGGTACTGGAGAAAAACCAAAAAAAAACAAAAAAAAAAACAAAAAAAAAAAATAAAGACTACCTTGCTAGATTGGGCTAAATGACATTTTTCTCATGTCTTTATTATGTTGAAATAAAGTGTATGCTTCCCCAGAAATGATAGTCACATACAACACAAGTAGAACTTTAAATCAAAAGTTTGTGCTGAGGTTTTATTGTCAACTCTTCTTGTCAACACTTCTCCTTAATGCTGACTGTATTTACTGGAACTTCCCACACAGGTACATACGGACACTTAGAGCTGTAACTGTCCTTGTTAATAATAACTAATGTCAGAAATGGGGCTTTTCACTTCATATGCCCAAACTACTCTAAGTGCTTTTTCATACGCTAAAATTATTTTATTTTTTTAAGTGTCAAATCCTTTGTGTGACAAACAAAAAAATTTATATATATACATACATATATACATATATATGTTTGTTTTGCACTTATTGCTCTGAAATACATATACATTGTATAATAGTTAAACTGAGGTAAAGAATACATAGGTTATCTCACATCTATGTAGGTGTGTGTGTGTGTGTGTGTGTGTGTGTGTTTAGAATACCTAAAATCTACTCACTCGGTGATTTTCAAGAAGACATTGTCCTTAACTCTATTCATCCTGTTGTACAGTAGGTCTCTTGAATTTGTGCCTCTTAGCTGAAATTTTATATCCTTTGACCATCTCCCCAATGCCCTTTTTTCCAGACCTAGTAACCACCATTCTACTTGTAAATCCTTCAACTGCTGCCTTTATACAAACGCTATCGTCACACCAATAGGCAATTTAAAAGAAGCCATCCTAAAAAACATTGTAAAGTATTTAAAAATAATTTTTAATTATGAAAACCAATACCTGAGGCTCAGACACCAGTCCATGGTGGACAAAAGTTTGAACTAAAGTCTCTTCGGTGACAGGTCCCTTCTATTTATCATACTTCCTTCCAAACCCTGGAGAACTGAGAGGTTACAGTAAGAGGTAAAGAAGGCCAAGAGAATGATTCTTAGTCATTTTGTGGAAAAATAAAAGAGTGTGTGTAGGGAAAGAGAAAGAGGGAAGGATAATACAATGATATCCAGACAGTATAGGTAGGAAACACTGAATTTGAAATTCTAAGAGCAATGTAAATATAAAGATTAAAAGCCAAAAGAATTAATGCCATGACTACTTATTTCAGAAAAAAAAGGATTTTTTTCCTGTAAATTTCCTTACTTGCAATCACTTTTCCATAAGGATTTGAGTTATCCTTTATTCACACAAAGAAGAATGAGCTTCTTTCCTTTATGATTTATTTCTTCTTCCAGTTAACCAGATTTTCCCAAAATATTATAGAGTCATGTTTCATACAGACTATTCACTTCCACAAAATGTAAGTTCATGACAAGGAAGGAGTGAAAGAGGGGCTGGGGATTTAGCTCAGCGGCAAAAGCGCCTGCCTGGCAAGCGCAAGGTCGTGAGTTCGGTTCCCGGTACCGGAGAAAAACCAAAAAAAAAAAAAAAAAAAAAAAAAAAAGGAGTGAAAGAAAGAGAAACTTGGACTGGCATTTGGGATATCCTGGATTCAAATCAATAGTACCCCAGATTTCTCTCCTGCAAAATAGCAGTTATGTTGAAAAGATATAAATAATGTATATAAGACATCCCATAAACATTAAACTTCAGTTGTCGCATCAAAATGATATGCAGAATTGAACATTTAAATGTTGTAGATAACAAAGCTACTTCCATTACCTAGGCCAGCTTGGGTCATTTCATCAGTTCTCCCATATTGATTTCCAATTTCCTCCAATTGTTAGATGACAAGGGTTTACTCAAGATGAACAATATTATGTGGGTACAAATCTGATGTTAAAGCCACATTCCAAACCACTCATGGAATCACTTAATGTGGTCATTTTTGATGGGCCGAACAAGCATAAGATAATCTAACAATATCTCTAGTGTTGCAACATAAAGAATTCATTTAGAAATAGAAAACACAAAAGCAAGATCATTATTTTTATATCCATCATGAGATACAGCTATTTTGAAAATCTGAGAATAATTATAGATCAAGCATTTTTTAATTATAAAAACCAATATATGCTAAGGATAGAAAACTTACCAGTGTGGAAATTTCTTAAAAATATCTTCATTTTTTATTTACTTAAAGAATCATATGATATCAAACAATAAAGGCTAATTTTCTGAAGAACACAAAAGAAAGAAACCTAAATAATCCAGATTTGTCCATTAGTTAGGGTTAAGTTAAGTAAGATGTACTTAATATCAGAGTAATCAGGGCACAGTATTTCAAGAGTGAAGCTGTACTACCCCAAGACTTAGCCACAATCAGAAAGTCAGAGCAAAGATTTTTTCACTGCCTTGTAACTTCATGCTGTTATTTGCTTGACCAGCCCAAGTCAACCACGATAGGGCTATACAGTCAGAATGCGCAGGTTCCACTCCTAGGGCCTGGAGAAGCTGAGGAGGGGGTTAGCTTGCTCAGCTGGTTTGCCTTACATTCAAGTTCGAACTTCATCATGTGATTTGGTGAACTTCTGCCTACAATTTAAGTAGCGTAGCATCTCGAGGATTTGTTCAAAGTTGGACCTTTAGTTAAGCTGTCAGTGATAAAGGAGTTACTGTGGGTGCCTAAAGGAGTTTCAGAGACTAGACTTGGTGACAAGATGCTATAGTTACAGGGCAAGGCTGGCTCCATTAACAATACCCAGGATGGGGCACAGACAGGTGTTCAGGAAGTGTCTGTTGACGGAGAGTGAAAAAACAAAGACAAATCCTTGAAGCTCACGACTTTGGCAGGAAAACAGGCAACAAAAGGTGTAGGTAGAAAAAAAAGGAGAAAAGATCTAGGTACCTGTTTGGTTAGTATAGAAATATAGTGTCAAAAAACATAAGAAATTAAACAACCAACTAATTCCACATATTTTTATAGTCACCTTTGTGTGTTAGTTTACTGCTACCCACACTCAGTTGATTGATTAGGTTTTTCCCAATTTGCTATACTTTGGCAGTATTTATGTGCTATTTTTATTTAAATGAACCTGAACTTACACACATTTTAATGTGTCCCATTCTGCACGATATTGGCTGCCAGATCCGTAGTCTGATGTTCTCTGCCTGCTTCCCAAACTTCCGTGTGCACCCAAGTCACTTAGGGATAAAGCTGAAATGAAGATTCGGATGCCATCCGTCCAGGAGGAGCCCATTTCTGCATTTCTCGCAAGCTCCCAAATGAGGCTGAGAACCACACTTTGAATATCAAGATGCCACATATACATTCTGATGTGCGCTTAAATACTTACCAACAATATTTAAAATTTATACCATGTAAATCATTCATATGTCCCATCAAATCTAATGACATAAATTCAGACAGTGTGCAAAGTTGAAAAGACAGTTAAATGTCTTGGCTTTCTGGGAGTTCACTGTCAAGAAGGAAGATTATGTAAGAAGCCAAGGTAACTCATGCCATGGGGTGTTTTAGAGGTCTGAACAAGATGCATTGAGAAACTCCCCAGAGTCTGGGGTGGGGGGCGCTATGAAGGAAGCATGTTTCTGAGCATGACAGAGGGTAAAGAGGTGTTTTCTCAGGGGACTCAAGAATGCAGACTGATTTGCATCTATCCCCGTGAAGGCTGTGCCTCAAACAACCTCACCCAGCCAAGAGCTGTATCTACTTTCACATGGGGGAAGAGTATGTTATCGGAAGTTCATCTTCCTAGGTGCTCCTTTTCCTTCCCCATCTTCCTGGAGGACCATCTCTATTCTAATTTTTATACATAAAATAGAGCAGTTATCCTGCCCAATTTCCTTCTATCAGAAACTGTTCTATCCTATTTAGAACAGCGCACTTAGATTTATAGCATATTTTTGTGCTAAGTGGATTTTAGTTTCCTTCTCCTTTCCCAACCTTCCTTCCCATCGTTATAAGGTTGGAGGATGGATAGATCAGGCAGGGGGAGGAGAGTGAATGGATACATGACCTTTGTTCAGTAACCTTCCTACTTGTCTTCTGTTCTAGGCAGAATAATGGCTCCTCAAGGTGTCCGTAATCTCATTCCCCCAACCTGTGACTGCATTACATCACATGACAAATGGTGGAAGAAGGAGGCAGGAGAAGAGTTCACAGTGATGCAACATGAGAAGGACCCCACACGCCTCAGCTGGGAGAGGTACCACGGCCAGGGATGGCAGGCAGCCTCGACTGGAAAAGGGTAGAAATTGCATTCACTCCTAAACTGTCTGAAGTAATACAGCCCCAGTGACATCTTGGTCTTAACTCAGACACATGGCAGACTCTGACCTACAGAGCTGTAAGATAATAAATTTGTACTCTTTTACCCCATTAACTTTGTAGCAACTTGTTACAGCAGCAAGAAGAAACTAATACACCCTTTCCCTAGTTTAGAGACCTCTCTGTTTGGCTTCTTTCTGTGTCCAGGAGGATATTCTTTGGGGGATTTATTTCTTATGTTTCATTCATAGTCTTTTTGTCTGGCTTCTCTTTATTGTGTCTAAAAATTGATCTTCCTGGGTAACACAGTTAGCTCCCTTCAGTCCTCTACAGGAGTCACTGCTCCACCAACTGTGGCCCACATTCAGATTTCAAAAGTGTGTGGGCCTCATCGAGACACATTTAGGAGAGATCTGTGTCCCCTGGCTTTCCATAATTTATTCCATTCCATACTTAATTTTACCTGGCCTCCTTCTTTGATCGATATTATTTGCTTTGACCTTAAAGGTTTTTGAGCTGAGGATTCCTCTGCTGAAGCATAAATGTGTACAAAGATGCTAAATGTCACAGTAAAACCCTGGCATGGTGGCGTTTGACTATTGCTTGAAGCAAGAAGACTATGGGTTCGAGAACAGCCTGGCTCCATAGACAGTTCAAGGCCAGCCTGGAGTATTTAGTGAGACCCTGTCTCTAAACAACAACAACAAAAAGATTATATTAAAAAAAGGATTCTTGAATCATATCAGTTTAGATCACACCAAGTTAACAGCCTTGAGTGTGCTGATTATCATATCTTTGTATGTAGACCTTATACCTGTATATGTTGTTTAGCTGCATATAGCATACAGCATTTCCCAAACTTATATCTTCGTGAAACTTTAACTCATGGAGTATCTTTCCTGTTAGATATTGCAGGTATGCATTGGGACATGTTGTTCAGATGAAAGTCTACCAGTTCATTGGCCCTCTCTGGCATTCTCTCTTCCCCTGCCTTCCCACTAGGTGGCACCAGAACCCAAAATCAGGACTTCCTAGATGCCGCATTGCTGTGTTTGTAGGAGGACTTCCATAAAGACATTTGGTGTAATCTAAATGTATCAAAAACATTTTTTATTGTCAACTGTAGTATACCTCACCATCACCCTGGAGTATTTTTCCAGTAGTTTATAATTTTCAGCTTAGCTGACTGCAGACTTCTGAGGAAAAGCTTGAGGACCATGACAGTTTCATAGAGAACTACCATAGACCAACATAAGGAGAAATGCATCCTACAGAAAATGCCAACTACCAGCTGGAAGTTGGTACAGTGGAATTTATTCAACCCCTTGATGACTTCAATAGGAAGGACATCTTCTAGTTCACAAAACAGGGAGGATTTTGAGATGGCTGGTTAAATTACCTCCTTAACACTTAATTCCAGTTGTAACGCATGTGGAAGGGGGAGAAAATCGAAGCCAACTTATTACCTAATTCTTCAGGAAAGAAACGCTAGAGCCCAGTCTTTAGGGCCCTCCTTCCTTTCTGAATGGTATTTTCACTAGTTTATAGCAAAGAGAACTTTCTCCTTTCCATATTTCTTAGTTGAAACTTTTTGTCTATATTTTTTCTTAATATCATGTTCAGTGTTTTTTTTAAATAATGAATGAGGAATAGATTTAGTTTGTTTGAAAGTTAGTGTTCTCACAAATCTACATAAAGAGGTAATCACTCCTGGTCACTTGTAAATATGTATATAGTGACAAAAGCACTAACCAATCAAGATTCCTATTTTAAACATTTAAGAGCAATTTCATGTGATTCAAAAGTTCAAAAGGCAAATGGCAGATTGCCGGAATCACCAGTAAGTGGACACATGGCATTTTTCCCTAAATGCTTCAAACTGAAGTTTGAGGAGGAAACACAGTTTGGGGACATGTCACAAAGGGAGCATTGTTTAAAGATAAATAAGCTTTTGTGTCCATACCATAGTCTCAATTTCCTTAATTATACAGAAAAAGAAAAAAGACATATGTACTCTACTTAATTTTGTTTACTTAAAATTTTTATGTTTTAGTTTGTCTTCTAAACTGGCCACTTCTAAAATGGGCAGCAGAAAACACAGGTTAATATAGATGATAGACTTATGGATTCAGATAAATAATTAATGACCTGGAGTAATTAGCTAGAAAATGTTTAATCATTAATTTGTCTGAGTCATCGAAAGCATTCAAGCCTATCCACAAAATATTGCACTAATTATGAGTGTGTATATTTTGTCAAGATGGAAATTAATATATGATGAGAATCACCACTTTGAAAAATTAAAATATGGGAAAAGTCTGTTTGGTCTACCCTTTGTTTATTAAAGATAAATGAGTTTTTACTTTATTTTAGCTAATGAGATAAAAGTTGTATAAATTCCATCTGTCTATATAACCAAGAAGTTGACTAGGTTTGTTTTTTTTTTTTTTAGGGACTTCTTGGGGGAAAACAAACAAAAAACAAAACCACTTCATTATTGATGTATCTGGTAGACAATTAGGTTTCTTTCAGAGGATTTAAGGGAAAACAATCCTTTAACATAATGCTAAGTTGGCGATTTATGGCTGCGTTCTTCAATGTGGTGTTTTCCAATACAATTTTATTACAGGCTCTAAATTATACTTGCACAGGAAAGGTCTGTCTTTAAACTTTTAGGTCAGAATTGTTCAGATCTTTTCACACTGAATCAATCAGGTTTAAAGCTGGCAAAATCCTTGGCAGCCTTGTAAATCTTTCAAAAGATGTTATCCAATTACCCTTCATGGGCCACAGGATTCTACAGCGTGACTATTTTACCCTCTCTGAGGAATTAAGTGCTCACGAGAGGTTAGAAACCAATGGAGTTGAAAAGTAAGGTTCTGTTTTTTTCCTGCAGTTCACACGGCTATATATACATCTGCAGCCACCAGTGCATCCTGAGGTTGCTCTCAGACCAACCCAAATAGTGGCCCTAGCCTCACTAAGGTCTTCGTTGTTTCCAATCAGCAAAAAGAAAAAGAAATAATAATACCAAAATGATTCCCACAAAAGATTATTTGGCGCTGGTATGCAAAATTTAAGGGTAAGTTCCAAATAAAGGTAAATTCCAAATAGAAAGCACAACTGATCACCGCTTCATTATTTCTCCAAGATAAACAAAACTAAATACATGTTATTAAATACATGTGAGATTGAACAAGAAAATAAATGTATTTCCCTGGCATGGGTTTTGATCTTCTAAAAAATGTGCTTATTTTCCATTTAAAAAACACATATTAATCTCTGTTCTTCCTCCTCGAGGTTGCTGATACAGAGTACTAATAAAAACCTAAAAAGACTTTCAATTTGTATAAAAGCCTATTTCATGCAGCTTGGTTTCAAGGGGATAAATAATCATGAGCAGAATCATTTTGAAGTGATTTTTCAAGGAAAAATGTGAACATGTGTGCGGATGCCTTCACAGAAGCTAGGAAAGTCGAGCAGTCCTTTGTGATGTAAAAAGCCAGAGTGGAGGTTTTGGGATTCCAGTTGCACCTTTGACCTCCAGGCCTTTGAGTCAGTTCCTCCTCATGACTTTTGACCTTTGGTAAATCATGACCCTATCTGTTTCGCTTGATTTTTACTACCTACAACAAAAGGTCTTTCCCGCTCTGGAACACATAGCAAAAGTCACATAAATGTTTAGAAATAGTTTGTCAGCCAGCAGTCAGACCAAGAGAGGATAAATATTTAAAAAAAAAAAAAAAAATTCTCAAAGCACAAAGGAAAGTGCTCTAACACTAAAAAGTTTCCTCCAGTAGAGTAGATTGATTTCAGGAACTACAACGTGAACACTTGGCCCCATGTTCCAGCTTTTAAAATCTTTGCTTTCTTTGATTTAAAATGTATTAGCAAGAGGAAGGAAGGTTGATGCTTTTATAAATCGCGCTTCCAGTACTTTACACTCCCGTCATTAAAAACTGCAGCCATCACCTCACAGCTGTGTGTTCATCAACACCTCCTTTTAACCACTCTCTAGCTTGCTTCCCTCTCAAGGAAATGTAATGCCTCTTATCAGGAGTGAGTGAAAGGCGGATATGTGGGACCAGTGGGAGTAAAATGTGACGTTGGCGCCAACTCGGTACACATGAGGAAGCCAAGCAGCGCATGGTTGTAAATACGGGTACAAAACGCTCTGGACTGTGTATCCCATCACTTACCATGTACAACTGCAAGTCTCCAATCTCATTTAGTGTTGGTGATGATATCAACTTTAAAGAATTTTCTTAACACACACTGCAGCTTAGTAGCAAGTAATTTGCTTCTTTGTTTTAAGCAAGAAATAGGGGAGAAAAGAAACTTGAAGAACAGAGATTAATAGAAGGGTCTAGAAGATTGGACACAGGAAAAAATGATGTGTACTTTTTCACCAACGTGAGAATGCACAGGTTTTTGAATTGTGATTCTCTAGGATTTGTCTGCTTAAGGAATAGTTCTGTGGTTATTTATTGCTCAACCAGCATGGAGACTCTTTTTAGTTTTTCCTTTTTGCATCAAGATAGATATATTTTAATATTTATTTCAGGGACAGTTTTATTCTTAGCTATTTCCACTAGTTTTTTTAGCATTCATCCACAACCTGTTCTGACAGTTTTTCTTTCTTTGAGGCTTAAAAGGGGTGTTTTATACTTTTAAAATATAGTGAAAATTGGCACATTGATGAAGTTAGTCCTAGGTGAGCCAATATGGCTGGTTTAATCTGAATTTAGAAGGAAAATTAAGAGCTTGCCAAATGATCCAGGCTAGTTAAAATCTTTGCAACAAAGATTTCTCAGTATTTGTCATTCATTTTAAAGAGATTTGAAAAATAACCTTTTTAAAAATCTTGTACAAGTTTATAGAAGTATGTCTGTAGCCTATAGACTTCTTGACAGACAGAGGATATTAGATGAAAAAATGTCCAGTGGTTAAAATATGACCCACCAGAGTTAAAGGTGAGGTATATTAAGTAGGCTGAAAACTATTGACAAGAAGAATAAACTAGAGAGTGCCTTGCCTATGCATACCATGCTGTCTGAGCGTACTTTTTCCCATCCACCTGCACAATTCCAGAAGCTTCCTACAGTAGTCAAAATTCCTTTCCCCCCAGATCAGCTAAGGACCCTGTTACTTCAAATTAAAACTTTGAAAATTTACTTCACATTAACTCTCCCTAGAATATTTATGATCCTTGCAACTTAATCTTTGAAAATTTAAGAGAAATGATTGCAATCTCACCTGACACCAGTTCTAGGCATGAAAACTGAGTTGATAGGAAATAAACTGATTCCTTAATTTCACAGAGATCAGTAAAGTGTCATTTAAATAAGATAACTAAATAATGAATATCATCCATGCTTTGATTTTTCCCTATGGTAAGCCCTTTGAAAACTGTGCTTGGAGGCTGGGGATTTAGCTCAGTGACACAGCGCCTGCCTGGCAAGCGCAAGGTAGTGAGTTCAATTTCCAGTACCAGTAAAAAAAAAGAAAACTGTGCTTGACTTCTTTTTCCTCCTGCAAGATGGGATCCACAGTTTTTATAGTCCTGATGTTAAAAAAAAAAAATGAAAAACAGTAAACAAACATATTACTTATGGTTATGCAAGGCTCATATTAACCATAGTATGTTTTAGGATCTGCATCTACACTGCATTTTCTCCAGAGAAAGAGATTTGTGAAATGCAAGTGATCGCTCTTACTACCTTCTCCTCTGGCCACCTCACCTGATCCTGCACTCCCAGTCTTGCCTACAATAGCTCAGTGGCTACCCATTCATGTGGATAAAGGAGCTCTCAACTATGGGAAAAGACTTTCTTGTGGGACACTGTTTTCACTGAAAAGAATTAGCCTCGTTTTCATCTTCTAGATGCCAGTAATAGCATCCTGATGATAACCAAAAAGCGATTGCAGACTCCACAAATGTTCCCAGGAGGGAAAAAATGCTCCCAATGAAGAGCCACTAAGATAGAGATTAAAACTTCGAAGATTTAAAGTGTTTGCCTACCTATCAATATCTGTTTGAGTCAGAGTTCTCACTAACCAACCAATCGGAACTCACTCAGGCAACAGGAAATGCGTGTAGGTAGACAGAGAAAGACATTTGTTATAAAGGACTGGCTTATGCAATTAGAAAAGCTGATGGGTTCAAACCTGCAATGTGGGCAGACAAGCTAGAGACCCGGCAGAGCGCACAGTGCAGACAAAATTTGATGGAGCATTCTTCTCCACCAGTGAACCCTCTCCACAACTCTCCAGCCTCAGCCACACAGCCCTTCAGCTCCTTAGTGGTGTGATCTTTCTCTTCAGATGGTTGTGCAGGTTCTCTTGTCCTGGGCTTTTCCTGCCACTCTGTTGTTAGGCAATCAATTCTTTCTTTCAGTTCAAACTTCATGAGTCTCTTTGCAAGTGGGGATTCTCCCAATCTTCTCTACCAAAGTAGGTGAAGTCTCACAGCAATTATGCATCTTCTTCAAAGCATGTATCACTATTAAATCTTAGGGCTTTTTAAATTTTCTATCGTGCTTTGTATCCCTAACACCTAGTGTCTTCGTCATCTTCTCGTTACTAGAACAGGATACCCCACACCCTCAACTTAAAGCCGGAAGGATTTATTTCGATCAGTTTGTAGAGATTTCAGTCCGTAGTTGGCTGGCTCCAAAGCAGGAAAACACGGCAGAGGGGCGTGGCCAAGAATCGCCCATGGGAATGGGCATGCGCAGAGGAAAGCTTCGCACCTCATGGCATCCAAGAAACAGAGTGAAGGAGGAGCCACGGAAGGAGATGAAACCCCTTCCAGGTCACGCCTTCAGTGACCCGCCTCTTCCCACCAGTCCTCACCAAATAACAGCGAGTCTGCTGTAAGCCCCCATAATCTAACCATCCTCCAAAAGCCCTGCCTATGAATGCATGAGGCACTTGGAGGACATCTCGATATAAACCAGAACATTCTTTTTTTGCAGATGATTTCTGTCTTACTAAGGTTTTGATCATGTAAACCACTAGCCGTGAATATTAGCAAGCCAGTGCAGCAAAACAGTATAATTACTTAGCATACTTGCATTGTTGACTACTTCTGAACCCTTTGGAAACATTTCTGATGACCTAGCCCACTGCCACTGTTTTCTTTCCGCAGCCACCTGAACCCTGTAATACACGTCACATTGCATATTGTTACATAAAATGGGTAATGCGCGTTTGTAAATGAGTGCTACATATCTTGGGATCTAAGGAGTTGGGGGAAATGCAGGTATGGCAATTATCCATTTACCACCCCATAGCTCCAAGTTTACCCATCATTCCCAGGCTTTGCAAGGATAGTTGGAATCCCAAAGGGTTACTCTTTTGCTAGTACCTTACATGTTAAACTTTGTCAGTAGAAGGTACTGAAGGAGGGTCAGTACCTGAAAAAGAGACTTCTCTTGAGACGGTAGTTTCCTTTCTTCTGGCTCCTAGGGCTGGCTGTTATGAGAGGTCTCATAACACACCCTCTAGCAAGCTTAGCAGCAGCCCCAGTACAAACCTTTCTGTAGATCAAGCGACGCCCGCACTTCCCTCCTCTCTGGCTCCACCCAGGTAGCAACGGCCCAGATTTAGTCTGAGGGAGGCACCGGTGAATTTCCCAGCCAGCCAGTAGATCAATGACAACCTCTCCAATGAAGTCTAACTGTCAGCATCGAGGATGATGCCCTTCTGTCAGTATGTAGGATGCCCCTCTCCAACGGCTCCTTCTTTAACAGGGATGGTCTTTCAGTTCCCCTTTATCTCTTCATAGTAGCTACTCCCCTGCTCTCAGTTAGTACTTCCTTATATTAAGGATTCCCTGTACAGTCGCAGGTACAGATGCTCTTTCCTTCCTGGACTTCTGTCTAGCACTGTAGATCAATGAGTAAGCAGTTTGAATACATACACCCAAACACACCTACACAATCTTATTTCAAGAGTATTCTGCCTTTCTAGGCTGCAAAATGTTAGCAAATACAGCTTTTTAAAGACCTACTATAACAATGAGAAGCCAAGAAACAGAATTTTACCATGAGTGGAGCCCTAAAGGTGACCCAGGCCCTTGTTTTTCAGTAGATGAATCTCAGTCGTGCAGTTCCACGACTTCATTTACAGAGGAGCAGAGTGGATATGAGACCCCGGGGGCTTGCAAGCAGCCCTTCGTCCATGAAATGCCTGGCGCTGGTGAAGACCTTTTCCAGGAGCTTCACTGGATGACTCACTGGCTTTTTTATGAGGCCCTGTGGAAGACAGAGCGATTTCTCAAGTCCAAGGGGTGGGAATAATTATGCTTCCCCTGAACAACTGTTCTGGATTTAGCTGATGGACACCATGAGACAGGTAGCTGCTTGTTCCCCATTTAGGATGGTGCCCAGAAAGCTGGGTGGGGTGTTCTCTCCTGGCAGGGAGGCAGTGCCTCGTGACATTCACAGCTCTCCTGTTCCTGCTCCCGTGGCTCCCTCACTCAGTTGTTTCCACCCTGCCTTTTCCTTTGCCTTGATTGTCTCAAGTACTGAATGTTTTTATCATATTGTACAACGGACTCTTTAAGACATCCATTTGAGAGGAGGGTGGCTAAAAGCAAGATATCCAGGGGAAAAGTCTTCAGTTTTCCCTATGCTAAATTCCGTGTTCTTTCAGTGGGGTCTGCTTTCAGTGACAACAGATTTAAGGAAAATGGGGCGTGGCTGGGTGATAGAAAGTGCTCGACAGCCTGTGTTCAATCTGCAGCATAACTAAATAAATAAGTAAATAAATTTAAATGTGCTCTTCAGTGCGCCTTGGTGGTTGGACAAACATTGTTCTGATATTTCCAAATCTTCCCTGTCACTTGCTTACCTACTTGATATACTTCATATTAATTAAACCTTATATCCAAATAATAAACAGTGTTAGCTTAGACTTCATCTAAACTTTTTAATGATCTTTTTTATTCAGAGACATTCACATTGACAAATTTAAGTATAACAAAGCTAGTCATAGATTCAGCAAAGATAATTTTTTTTTCTTAGATCTTCATTGGATGACACTATCAAAATTTAGTTTCTTTCAAGGACAGTCACTTCACAAAATTCCATGAAACATAGAAAAATATGTTATCTTTTTCATTACTTTTGTGGTCCTAATATTTTTTTTTCCTTGCTGAATAAGCAGCTTTCTCCTTTGTGTCCCTTCAGGATGGTGAAAGACGGCTATTCTAAACCTTATTTACACCTGGATTCCCTCATGTTTCCCAAGTCTGCGCTAGACTTCCACAGTTATCATTTATCATGGGCAGTGACTCATTCCTTGCAGGGGCAAAATAAATATTTGCTGAATAAATCCTCAGAGGTGCTACCAAAAGTGGGAGATATTGGAAACAAAGAAGCGATCACAGAAAATAAAGTAACTGCAGCTGTGGAAACAGAGAAATTGTATGATATTCCTACTTTTCTCCTCATAATTCCTCCAAGGAAATGATGAGTCTGTTTCGCTATACCAAAGCTGAAAAAACAAGCTTGTTCTGCTTTCATAAAAGTAAATAATGTTTTTGTTTGTTCTGTTTTCCATTACTTCAAAGAAAATATGGCATCAATGCTTTTGGTAAACACTCATTACTTTTCTTCAAGTACCTACCTGAGAATTTGCCAAATGTTTATTCAAAAATGTCCAGTAAACTTGACTCAAATCTTGGAAAGCCTGCACTGAAATGAAGTCAGACAAATAAATCTACAGCCCAGTAAGTAAGGGGAAATTCTAAGACATGGGCACAGAAACAAATGAAGAACCTAAATTAAGCCATAGAGAGCAAGCGTCTGCTCCGCCTACTTTTGTAAATTTCTTTGGTCTTTTGTTTACCCTTGAGTATGGTCATAGACAAGTAGACCTTTGTCTGTTTAACCATCATATTTTTCATTTCTTTCAGAAAATGTATGCTTTAGTTGGGTTATTGAGTTATTGTCCTTTGTGCCTTAAATAACTCTTGTGCCTATTTCTATCACCCAGGTCTTTGGTCTTCAATAATAAAGCTGGTGGTCTTTTTAGGGCCCTTCGGGGATGAACCAGTGAGACACAATCCCATATCTTTGGACATCCTTAGTTTTTCATGTAACTGAACTAACAGAAAACAAAATAGAAGAATTTTATTTTTTTGTTTTGTTTTTGTTTTTTGTTTTTTGTTTTTTCTTCCAGTACTGGGAATCGAACTCACGACCTTGCGCTTGCCAGGCAGGTGCTGTGCCACTGAGCTAAATCCCCAGCCACCAAAATAGAAGAATTAAAAAATATATATTTCAACTATCATATCCTATTCATTGGTATTTATTAAAATAGGCTACTAGATTTTCAAGTGTGTACTATTTGGGAAAATGAGTTATTTTTAAGTTATTATCAAGAAAATATGCTTATATGTTCAAGGGTTATCAATCATGTAAAAATTTCTGATGTACACTCTGAGACATGTTAAGGAAACCAGCCTTCACCTGAAGCTTGCCAATCTGTGGTTAAGGAAAGCATACACATTGTAAAGTGGGAGCTCTCCTAGCGCTGTGACAGAAGAGCAGGAATTTGAAAGGCAGTGGCCTAGCAAAAGCAAAGCTCTTCAGGGGCCAGGCAGATAGGAACCATAGGTACCAAGGGAACCTATGAGGGGATATGATTCAGTGACATTTGCCTCTGCCCTGTATGGTCACCTTCCTTCTGATGAGCTATTGAATCCTTGGGTAATTAAACCAAACCCTGATCCAATCCCTGCAAGGCTGGTAGTGGACATGAGCAGTTATGCTGCCCCTGCAGTGTGAGGTAGCTGAAATTCCTCTTGATAACCGCAGAATTTCCTCAAGGGCTGTTTGCAGGATAATGTGAACAGGTAAATAGGAAGCAAAGCCTGGCTTGCAGAGTACATGCTAATATAAATATGGCAATTCGTGTGGCTATTTTTGACTTGCAGAATTACAGTGGGAATAAGGCAGCATAGAGAAGCCATGGCTTTCGTGTGCTTAGTTTGGGGATGAGGGTAAAGATAAGGGTTGATGCAGTTAAAAATAAATGATTCAGTTGCCATGGTTTCCTTCTTTATAAATTCTTTTCAACACGAATTGCTATTGTTGTGTTTAATTTTAGATTCATGCAGATTTTTGAAAAATAAGAATTCCTACACATCGAGAAATGATTTTTTAAAAGCTGTGGGAAAAGGTTTTTGGCCGTCTGGCTTACACATCTCTAAGCAAAATAACCTGCAGGGTCCTGGCTTTTAGACAACTACCAAAAGAGAACGCATAAAAAGAATGAGTACTCGGAGAACGTGTACATTTAACCCCCTGATTACAACAGAAGTTCTATAATCACAACATTTAAGGGCACACGGATCACCGAGGACTACCTCTCAGAACCGTAGAAGACGGGTGCCCCGCCCACCCACCAACTCTCAGCAACGTATTCAGAAAGGATTTAGGTGGCAAACATTAAATTAGATAAATATGCATTTACTAATATCAAAGGCTTTAATTGTGATCTCAAAACTTGTCATATTGCCTTAAATGCAATTTAGTTTTCTTGAATAGAGTGTCAGAATTCCTTATAATTTATACCCACTCTGAAATATCTATGTTTCACTTTTTAAAAGTGTAATAGTGGATATTTCAAATTTGGAAGCCATCAAAGAAAAGAAACAGTTGGCTTTACCAAGGAGAATTTTTTCCTTATGTGCTTATTATAGGATTGCTTATACAATAAGCTCCCCTACTACAAAGAAAATAAGACTTGAATTTTAAAAAGCAAAACAAATAAAATTGCCCATGCAGAAATGCACTGCAATATAATTGCAATTTAACCAGTAGATGCTGAAATATTAGGAAATGTTTCTGTCCAAAGTATACTCAGTAGTTAAAAGGTTCACAGTATTTAAAATTTGTTTGCAACTTGTTTGCTTTTCCTAAGGATTTTGACATTAATCTTAGGAATGTAGGAAAATGAAAATTTAGAAGTTAAAATGCCTTAATTTTAATGTAGCAAAGGATATAATCCTTTATAACTGAAAGGAAATGAGGGAACCATATTTGTCTTTATAAGCTTATTTTGTTACTCTGAATTATTATAGCAATTGATCAATTATTTGTTAATTGTGCATTTAGTCTTCCAAGGACAATAATTCTACTTTTGCTAAATAAAAACCCCTGAAAACTCAGAAAATAAAAACTGATTCTTGCAATATTTTAGTCCAAATATTGAAACGGAAATTGGTGCTTTTTCTCTTGATCTATCTTAAATTTAAATTTATGCATAAAAATTTTGGAGGGGTTTTGTGTGTGGATGGGATGTACATGCATATTTTATGGGGGAGGGGGAGGGAATCTGATTAAGATATTTCACTTAATAGCACAGATATTTCCCAAGATGGTAAGAAAATTATGTCTATCAATTTTCACTTCTGTTCGTAAGTATAACAGAATTGCCTCACACTTTATAACATTTCTATAATATAATCAGAGAAAAAATTGTGAAAATTCAGCTCTTTTTCCTCCAGCACTGTACTAGAGATTAAGCCCAGTTTCTCATACATGCTAAGGAAGTGCTCCACCATGCAGCTACATCCCCAGCCTTCATTTTTGGTTTTATCCTGAGAGAGGAGCTAGCAAATTTGCCCCGGCTGGCCTTGAACTTAACATTTCTCCTACCTCAACCTCCCAAGTATGCTACTTTCCAAGTGCCCAGCAATATTTTGCTGTTTTGAAACATCCCTGAGTAATTCATGGCTTCTCTTCACAGTAGACTTTATCAAGCTTCTGCTTTTTCAAGAGATAGGACTAGAAGCAGGAAGGGTGGAAATGAAGCTTTCTGCTTTGCTACAAGCTTTGCTTGTGGGTGAGTTGCAGATCAACTCACCTGATGTCTCTTGATGACAGCTCGCTTCTGTCCTGAGGCTAAAAATTCCATAGATCTCTGGACTGATGTACAATCCCAGAGGTTCTTTGGCTTATAAATCATTTGGCTTTGCTATAAAAGCATGAGATATAAACCTTTGGTTATGACAGACTGCTGCAGACTCTTCTTGTGACCAAGAACTTCTGGAAAACCTTGACAAAACACTTTCTGAGAATCTGCTTGGAAGTTTTAGAGGGCTAGTGGGGCATCCCAAATTGAATTGCCCAAAATTCCAAAGACTAGGAAAATTCATAAGGCTGATCTTCACATTTCACACCACTTCTCTCCTTAAACTATCCACCTTCGTAAGCAGGAAAGAAACGCAGGTTGAGGCCTTTAGAATGTGGTCAGGAAAGTGCAGAGAGGCCGAGCAGCCCTCTCTGCAGCCTCACAAAATAGAGGAGCCAACAGTCGGAGTCCTGAGGAGCCGTGGCCTTGGGAGAAGGTAAGCACAGAGAAGAGAACTGGGCAGGATCTGCAGAGAAATCTCTGACTGAAACAGATGCAGATAACATAGAAATAATGGTATTGGGGGCTGGGGATTTAGCTCAGCGGCACAGCGCCTGCCTGGCAAGCGCAAGGTTGTGAGTTTGACTCCCGGTACCGGAGAAAAACCAAAAAAAAAGAAATAATGGTGTTATGAGCCATAGATTTACAACGGCTAAAGGCAATAATTCACAAGATGAGCCATTTCACTGAAAAACTGAAATCTGTTTGAAGAAGGAATCAAATCTCTAGAAATAAAAATGATAATAAACAAATAAAGAATGCAGTAAGTAAACATAATAACTAACTAGGCAAAACTGAGGTAAACAGAATGATGTGGAAAACAAGTCAGTAGGAAAAATACTCAGCGAAAGGACAAAGAACAAAATGAGAAGACAGAGAAAAGAGACTATACGAAGGTTAAACAAGATGCGAAAGTGTAGTATTTATGAGCCTAGAGTCCCCCAAAAAAGTGCAAAACAGAAAGAAATAGCATTTGAGAGATAATAGCAAAGAGAACTTCAAAACACATAAAAGATATCAAACAGCAGATTTTAAAAAGCAATAAAAACCTCAAGCAAGATAAATACAGAGAAAAACACACCTAGGAAAGCTATTAAGATGTGCTGAAACACAAGAACAGAGATAATCTTCAAAGCAGTTAAAGTAAAATCATAAGCTTTTCCTTTTGAGAAGCAAAATAATCTCTATAGCAAAGTTTTCAACAGAAACACGCAAAGCCAGGGGCTGGAGATGCAGTTTCAGGGTGGTACCCTTGTCCACCATACTGGAAACCCTGAGTTCAGTCTTCAGAAGCACAAAATAAAAAGAAATACATTTTAAAAAAAACAATGATATGCTATCTTTCAGCTAAAAATACAGCACAAGCAAAATCTGCCAACTTAGATATCTACACCAAGGAATAAGAGTCTTCAAAATGAAATCAAAAACATTTCTAGACAAACTAAAACTATAATAGCTGCTACCAGACTTATATACAAGAACTATTTGAAAATTTTTTCAAGCAAAAGGAAAATGTAATAGACACAGCTAGAAATGCCAGAAAAATATTTTGAAAAGAATTCTTAAATATGTAGATAGATCTAAATAAACATAAGTTGAAAAATTATTGCATTTTCACCTTACTTGCTAGAAATATTTATAGAATTCAAATGCATGACAACCATAGTGAAAAAAACAAATATGCCAATAAATACTGTCACAGTGGTCTAAAATGTTTGTGTAATCTAAGAAGTTATAAAGATAGTATATATTAGACTTTTATATATCAGGGCTCTCTTGTGATTGCTAATGTGATTAACAAAGTGAATCTTAAAAAGTTAAAGGAAGAAAAATAGAATGACAAAAACACTTTTAGGAAACTGAAAGGGTACAGAAGAACACATGAAAAAGTGGCAGAACAACTAGAAAGTAAAGAATTAGAAAATGGACTTAATGTCAACTATATCAGCGATTATATCACTTAAGAATGGCCTTATAGAATTTTTTAAAAGTTTGGTGGCTTTGGAAAATATGCTCAGAGAATCTTATGAAATTAAACATGTATTATATCATCTAGAAATTTCATTCCATTGTATTGCTTCCAAGAATGTTAAGAATGTATGTACATATAACTACTTCCAGGAGCATTATTCACTGTATATAAGAACAACTCAGATGTATAACAAGAAAAAAGTAATACAAGAAAACAGTACTTGGCAATAAAAAGAGAACATGCTACTATGCATGGCAAGCATGTGCAGTGCAGAATAAATGAAATTCTACATAAGCCCTTAGGTGCTACGTCATCCACTTCTAAGAAGTACATCTTGAGTCTATGGAGTTAAAATTTCAGAACCACAGCTGTAGATGAAAGTGAAGACTGTCAGGGATGTGGCCAAGGAAACTTTCTTGGATGAGAAAAAAGAAAGATATTTTTTGATTGAGGTGTTGTTTACCTGAGTGTGTATATGTTTAAAGATCCATCATATCACACACTTGAGCTGCTTCTCGGGGTATGTCTGTTTTACTTCACAACTGACCCTCCAACATGACAGGTTTTTCTTTCCTCTGTGTACCAACACGAGATAGCCCTGATGCAGCACTGGCTGAAGGATGTGGATGAGCCTTCTTTTCAGTGTTAACATGAGTGCATATTTTTTGACGTTGTCATTTGATTTTTATTACACAGAATGCATGTGACCTGTTGAAGATGATAACTAGTTGATATAATCAGAGTCAAATTAAGCTTTTACTTTTATAAAATGTTTTTATATGTTTGATTTTACAAAATTTTTAAATGTTTAATTGTATAGAATTTTTTAAATGTTTAATTTTACAAAATTTTATAAAATTTTTAATTGTATAGAGTATAGAATTTTATTCTTTGTCCATTTTTTCATTTCCTATATTTTCAATTATGAGTTTTTTGTAATATAGGCACATATATTTACAAGGTTAAATATTTTCAATGGAATGTGAATTTTTTTTATTTCCAACATTTCAAACCTAAGTGTGTCAGTCCTACTGGGAAGAAGATGGTTATTTCCAGGTTTTATTTAGAAAGTATTTACAAAACTATGGATGAGGTTAAAACGGAACTCAACACATAAAACTAAACACGTACTTACCACACTCTCAGCAATTACACTCTTGGGCATTTAACCCAGAGAAATAAAAACCGACAGTCACATAGAACCTGTCCATGAATGTTCATAAAAGTTATATATTTGGAAAACCTACCACAGTAGGGAATATACCTCAGGACCAGGGCCAGAAGCAAATGGAGAAACTGCCCAATTCTACCATATAAATATACATTCTTCTATTTTTCTCAGGGTAACTTTTTAAATCATATTTCTTCTTCTAAAATTTTCCATATGTATCTTTCAATTGTCTATGCAATCTTCTGCCCAACCGGTTCTAAGATCAGCACTATCATTCTCTTTGTTGTGAAGATATGTTTACAATTTCTGTTCTCTGAACAAATACTCTGTAAACTGGATACATTTCATTTCTTCAATTTTAACTGAAAGCATTGACTAAGCCCCCACAAGGAACAAGGTACTGTGCTAAGTACTGCCACAAGACACAATTAGCTACTGGAGAGGAGGTTTCCCTGACCACTTATGCATAGAAATATTTACCAAAGAAAAAAGGAAAGAAAGAAAAAGCCAGTCGTGTATGGAATAACTGGCAAGAGAGGGAGTGCTGTGTCCCCAGTCAGAAATAAAATTCCAAGTTAAAATATTGACTTCACTGTACCCATAGATTTAAATTTCCCTCATGGTTTTGTGTACATGGGGGAGGGGATGAAATGAGAGATGCAACTCATGACTCTTGTCCCAGGAACAGGGTTCACGGGATACTGGGATGATTTGCATTTTGAGGCAAATTATATTTTCTTCCACTTCCCACCATTTTCTTACAGAAATGCGAGGTATCTTTTCTACAGTCCCTATGTCCCTCCTCCTTCTCATGTTGCCACTGTCTGAACGACAGCAATCTGGGAGCCTTAAACTTTGGACAAGTCTTGTATTTTTCTGCCACATCACAGCACTTAAAGAGAAACACACTTTTACTTTGATCATTGTTTTTAACAAGACAGGAATGATTGTGCATATTATCTATCAATTTTGCAATAGGTCACATAGGAGTTCAGTGTGACATGAATCCCTATCTTTTATTTAAACTACAATTCTTTGTACAGAAACCAAGACTCACTGGGTTTGTTCTTAATCAAGTAAATATGCTATAGCCAACTTTACAGATTTTTATTCTTTAAAATAGTGTTTTCTTGCATTTGATTTTCACCAGCAAGTATTAAAATGATACCTTTTTCTTAAGGCTAGAACTAAACAATTCCTCTTAAAAAAACAAAACTTCCACAGTCATTGTTCTCTGTTGTCACTTTTCCTTGTACACTGACTTTTAATTTGTCTGTTACTTTGATTAGGAAGACTCTGACTCATCACCAACACAATTTGCTTTAAAAAAAATTGTTTGGTTTAGTATAGAAAACATGAAGATGTCCAAACTGTACTTGTCTTCCAAGCAGATTTGTTTTAAAATCCAATCTTAAAAGAAATCCAATCTAAATAATACATATATTTGAAATCTATTAAAAATCTTTATAAAGGATCCTGGATTTTTATCGCCTTATCTCCACAGAATAACACCACTCTCCTGCATTTTAAAAGCATCTTTATCTGGAAAATGTTTGCATATCTTTCATCGCGTTTTCTCCTAATTCAGTAGCAGTAGAAATCCATCTTGCAGATGAAAATCTGAGACAGAGACAAGTGATTTCTCCAAAGTGACATCTGTGTCATGGGCTGCGCATGAAGCTGAGACCCCAGCTCTACCCCAGCTCCCTGGCCATGGGAACACAGCCCGCAGAGCACACGTGGGTAAAGAGACTTGTCTCCCTTCTCTGGTCCAAGCAGCTGGTGTTCACTGGGCTTCTAATACAGCTGTTTGCAAGAATGCCTTATGGGAAAAAAGGAATGCTTCTCCACTGCTGGTGGGAGTGTAAACTAGTGAAACCACTGTGGAAATCAGTGTGGAGAGTCCTCACAAAACTAGGATTACAGGTCCCATTTGACCCAGCTATTCCCCTTCTGGGTTTTTCCCAGAAGAATTGAAAACATCATACCACAGTGATATATGTGCATCCATGTTTATAGCAGCACAATTTGTCATAGCGAAATCTTGGAAACAACCCAAATGCCCATCAGCAGAGGGATGGATAAAACCAACGTGGTATCTTTATACAGTGGACTATTACTGAGCCATAAAATAAGATAAACTTGAGGTTTTTATAGGAATAAATGGATGCAACTTAGAGACTGTACTCACAAGTGAAATAAACCAGACTCACGTGTGTAAACATTGTATTGTCTCCCTAGTGTAAGAAACTGAAAGAGTAAATAAAATAAAAAAGATACAATAGATATAGTGAAAGGGAAAGAAGCTGCTCAAAAGGAAAGAACAACTGGGATGAGGGAAGGGATACACACAAGACAGCTAAGATAATAGAATTACTAGTTGCTATTAGTTCACTAAAAGGAACAGTTAGTGCTTATATTGTTTGATCAATTTTACATGACTATACCTGATAATCTGAGCAACTACTTTGAAGATAACAATATGCAATATAACAACCACTGTTAATTTCCTCTCATCTTGTTTTGAAATTCTGAATCATTTTTATTGTTTTATTTTTGTTCTCTTTAAAATAAAAAAATACAAAATTCAGGGGGCTGGGGATGTGACTCCCTAGTAGAGCTCTTGCCTTGCATGCATAAAGCCCTGGGTTCAATCCTCAGCACCACCAAAAAGAAACCCCAAAAATACAAATACAAATTGAAAGGGGCCAGAGAGAGGTCTGGCTTATTTTTCTGAGGAAAAGTCCCCTTAGCAGTATGTTAAATTTTTCACTTTTAGAGGTCAAACTTTTCCTTCCAAAAGACAATTCTCTTACAGAAATAAGCAATCGTTTTTATCTTGCATATTTCCAGGGAAGTGTGCTGCAGATGCTGGAGGGAATAAGAAAAAAGATGCAGCAAAGAGACAGGGAATTGAGAGAAATAAAAGCCAGATGGCCAGTGATGATTTCCTAGGAGTGGATAAGCAGAGTGTGGTTTAAAAAAAAAGGGAGGGAGAATTTACAAAGATTTGCCACCAGGCTAGAGAACACTGACAGAGATGCTCCTAAGAGCTGAGGTCAGTGGAACAGAAGTCTGTGAGCTCCTTGAACCCAAATACCACACCAGCAAGGGAGAAGGAGATGAGAACTGTTTGTTCTTAAGCTTGAAGGCAAGAAAGAGGAAAAGGAGCAGTGCATGCATCACCAACATGCGTTATCTGCAAACACTGCAACCTAGACGTTCAATTATTTCTTCAGCAAATGTCTGTTATATTGTTACTCTTATTTTGTGAAAAATTCCCCCAGAAAAGAACCTCTGCTGTCCTTTGTAAAACTGCCCATTCTGGGTGGCCTTGCAGCAGCTCAGCAGACACACTGCAAAGACTGAAGTAACATCCACTCCAGTGTTTTTAGATCTGGGCAGCTTTGGGGAGGACTTGCTTGTGAGCTCCAGGCTCCTTTATCTCTTTAGTTTTGAATGAGGAAGAAAAACCTGTTCTCACTGACTGCATTCCTCTTCAAAATTTTTCCTGTCTCGTACAGATGGTGCCCTTTGAACTTAAAAGCTAAAGAACTTTGTTCCCCACTGTAAATCGTCCCCGCAGCCATGTTGCTTTTCCATTTAGCTGCCAAGTTGGGGAGAACTGGCAGTTATACAAGACAATTAGCACTTTGAAATATTATACCCCCACATATGTAACAGGTTAGCACAGTGCCTGGACAGACAGAGAGCTCCACAAATGTGAAAGGCTTTCTTCCCTCTGGGCACTACAGCAGGCCGGCTTTCCTTGCAGTTCTACAGAGGAGATGGACAGAAAGGAGGCTAAGAAAATGGGAGTTTAGTGTCTTACTCAGAAGAAAAAAATATGAACAAATGTAGCTAGACCTTTAAATTTTTTAAAAGTCAGATTTGTAGGTCATTAAACTAAGCCTGAAAATAACAAAGGGGAAAATTAATGACAGAAGGTGAAAATATTAATATTGAAACCCTTGAGAACCATCGCCTTCATCTCTAGCTATAAAACAATCCACCCTCTAAAAACTCAGGGTCCAAAGTTCTGAAGGCACTCACTAAAGACCTACCGCTGGGCTGTTTCTATTAATAATTAGTGATGGCTTCAAGTTTTGCCTTCACACTTTATTTAGTACAATCCAAAATGTTATCACCTAGAAGAAATAAGCAATTTCAGGGCTGTTATTTATACAATCTGTGAAAATAAGCACTAACCCATTCTTCTTGTCCCTGAATAAAATCAGACATATGGTGGATATTAAAAAGCAAACGTAGTCTATCACAACTCTAAATTTCTGTTTAGTTTTGGATGGAAATTCTCACTTAAAGGGCATTTCTCTGCTTAAGTTTTGCCTTAAGACATGAATTCTCTAAAATATTATGCGCTCCTTGAAAAATCCTTCAAATTCAGAGGAAAGTGGCTTCCAAGTGTTCAGATTAACCTGAAAGTAATATGGCAATTTACCCATAGAACAAAGGGCCTCCCTCTAGCTATTCTCATAGTTGTTTTCTAATCAAAAAAGAGAGTAACTTCTAGCTTTTGCCTTGTGCTAATAAGTCAAGGCAAATGTGAGTTGAAATTTAAATAGGGTATGCATCATCCAGATTGTTACAGCAAATAGGAGTCAGAAGATGTAGGTATTGGTCTTATATCTATAAACTTGAACTCTAAGTCTTATTTTCTCACCTCTCAAATAGGATAATGTAGTCCATAACACCTCTTTATGTAAAAGCTTTGTAGACATAATCAAATATTATTATTCAGATGGCTTTCATTTAGTACACATATTTTGAGTGTTCATCTCCCTAAAACATTTTATTCCATTTGAATGTTTACTATGATTACACATACCTAAGATCTCTAGTGCTTCTGGAAAGACTCAAAAGGGTTAAATCTCAGGTAGTACAAAGCACTCTTTATTTCTCTGACTTGCAGCCCTTATTTCTGGAAGTCCTTCCTCTGCTCTCCATGAAGACTGCTTGATCTCACTCGGGGTAAGAGGAAAGATGCTTCAACATTTAGTCTAAGTGGATTTAACATATGGCATTCTACCTTCCTGGGTCAAGAGGTCCCAGGGTTTCTGGAAAATTGGAAAACAGACATTACTGGGTGGTGGAAACTAGAGAAGGCAAGCTATTCAGCTATCTGGAGAAAAACAGTGACTTGAGGATTTGGTTTTCAAGCTAAATTTTCCAAAAGAAAGCTATGTCCTAATGCCAAAAGGCATCCAGACTTAGACTTCTGAGATATTTTCCTGATGGCATCTAAGACATATTAAATTATTTGGCATCTGGTCCATGTACCAAATGGATTCTGCTCAGAGGGAGTTAAGTCAGTCTTGGACCAGACAAATTATCCTTATTGGATTTAAGGCTAAAAATAAATAGAAGCATAAGAAAAGTTAGAATAGAGGTTTTCATTTAAAAAGCCAAAGGGTCAATTTTTTTAAGAAAAGGCAAAAAAGAAAGGAGTAACACAATAATGTGAAGTCTAATAAAACTTTTAAATTAGGAACAATTTTTAATAAAGAATGTGATTTAAAACTGATCATTTTTTAATAACAGACATCTCAGTACTTGTAGGTGAGTATAGATTGTAAATAAAGGCAACATGTGTTTTGTGAATCTTAAACAGCTGTGAATAAGCAACAGCTGTGATCTACCGTATTTGCTTAATCCTGAAGTAAGGTAGAAGCACTGAGAATACACAAACATGTTTCTATGTCTATCATGGAATATCCACAGTTACCAGTGTTCTTACATATGTGAGGGCTTTTCCTCCTTAGTTCCACCCAAGCATAAAAAGAGACCAGGAAACTAACAGAGCTGAAGCAATATGAAATCCCAAAAGAAGGTGTGTATTTGGGTCTGCGCAATAGAATGACACCAGTGAGTGCTGTCTAAGCTATGTGAATAGTGCCATCTAATGTATTACTTAAAATCAGCAGGTATTTTTGGGAATTTAGGCTGGGAAGCAAGAACCTGAAAAGAATCACCTAATTAGGAGTGTTATTATCAGAATTTTACTTTAAATTAAATTGAATAAATTATTGGAATAAATCAGGACTCTGTGCCTTCTCAGCACCCCAACAAAAAATTATTCGGCAAATATTGACCTCTCCTACCTTTTCTCATTTTCAAAGAGCAGATTTTTTTTATCCTACAACTACCCAGTTAGATGGCATTCATTTAACACATATATAACAAATACTATATAAATTCAGAAAATTTCTATTTGAGGATGACTTTATAGCTTGGAGAAGTTAAGCAATTGAAATCTATCAGTTCAAAAAATCCAAACACCAAAGAAAGATCCAATAAAGTATCTTTATTCAGTGTGGGATGTTCTTAAAATGTCAGGTGTCATATTGGAACCTATCAATTCTGTATTCACTAGGGCCATTTTCAGTACTTCAAAACTACTTGCAAAAACAATTGTTTACAATGGAAGAAATAAAAGAAGCATATCACATTCACACACACAGACCCAGCCACAAACATTTACACAGATAATGAAGAATATTATCCTAGCTTTCTGTAATCTTCACATAAGGAATAATTGGGAAAAATACTTAAAGATGTGTGAACTACTTCTATTGCCATTTTGTTAAATAACTTTACTAAAATATCAAACGAGCTCAGCACTATCATTTATATAAAGTCTATAAGTAAGTAAATTGATGTAGTCTTGTATTCTTTTGGTTTTTCTGTGGGAAAAAATAACTGATGATTCTCTTGCTGCAACAATTTCTACCCCTGAGACACAGAAAATCCCATTTATAAACAAAGGATGAGGAGTGGACCAAAGGAGAAATGGTGCAATAAATCTGATAAGACTGGAGAAAGTGTACTGCTATAAACTTCCCTGGTGTCAGCTGAGATCAGTGCATCATGGTAGCGGAAGATATGTGAGGGTCAAGGATTCAGAGATGGTGGTCTACATGAACAATGGATGGTACTAAATGTTTGAGCAATGCCCATACTTACGCAGTCATTAATTCATTCAGTCTGCTTAGCTGAGACCTGTGAAGGATGGAGTGATCAATGACACAGTGTCCCTGTGTTTTAAAGCTTTCACAACAGTAGAAGAAAGAAGACATTTTGAAAACTGCATCATATGTAACATTTTGAAAACGCTGTAGTACTTAATGGACTAGGTGCCCAGTAATTATCTTTGAATATGTGGATAACTAGGTAGATAAGTAGGTGAAAATTGTATGGATTAGTGGTGTAAGAGAGGTCATGAGCATTCAGGATAAAGACAAATTATTTCTTTTAGTTTTGTGGACAGGACGCAGGAGTTCAAGCAATAGTGAAAGGCAGAATTGGTACAGTGTGAGGGGGACTGGTTATATAAGCTCATGTGGAGATAAAAGTAGAGAAAGTCACTGTAAGTAAAAGGACAACAAAGCCTTGGAGACCGGAATTTATTTTGTGTGAATGTATTTCTCGTTGCCTAAATGATAGATGATATAAAAAGAATAGGAAAACTTGTACTACATACCATATATAAAACTGAACTCACAATAGATCAATGACCTAAATATGAGGGCTACAACTATAAAACACTTGGAAAAAAAACATGGTAGAAGAAAATTCCTAACATTGGATTTAGCAATCGTTCTTAGATATGACAATAAAAAAGAACAACAAAATTAAAAATAAATAAATTGGACTTTGATAACATTAAAAACTTTTGTGAAGCAAAGGACATGATCTAGAAAATAAAGGATGGAAAGGCTATCTATAAATGGGAGAAAACACTTATACATTTTTAAATACTAAATCTGACAAATGTTTGGTATGTAGAATTTATATAGGTCAAGAACAAACAACTAAATGTAAGAAGGGGTAAAGGACTCAAGTAAATATCAATCCAAGGCACATGGAGAGGTGCTCAAGGTCATCACCCATTGAGGAAATGCAAATCAAAATCAAAGTAGCACACCATCTCACAACCACTAAAATGGATATGGTAATTTTAAAAAGGTTAAAGCATGGGAAAAGTTGAGTTGAAACTGACATCCTTGTAGATTGGTGATAGGAATATACTGCAGTTCTATTGCTGTAGAAAATAGTTTGGCCCTTCCTCAAAAAGTTTAGCATAGAATTGTCATATGATCCAACAATTTTACTTCTACTTATATTCACAAAAGACAAGAAACCAAATATTTAAATAAACACACATACACATATGTTCCCAAAAGCACAATTCACAAAAGTCTAAAGAGGAAACAACCTAAATGGCGATCAATAAATGAATGGATAAACAAAATACGGCAGAAGTAATCAATAGAAGATTTAACCATGAAAAGGAGTAAGCACAATACACGCCATGACATTAATGAAATGAAACATACTAAGTAAAGAAGTTCCACATAAAAGGTCACATATTGTTTAATTCCATTCATATGAAATATCAAGCTTAGTTAAATCTATAAAGACAGAAAGTAGACTGCTGCTTGCCAGTGTCTGGGAAAAAGGAAGAACAGGGAAGAATTGCCTAAGAGAACTGGAATTTCATTTGACAGTGATGGAAATATTTTAAAAACTCAAGTGGTGGGTGAACAATATTATGAATGTACCAAATGCAGCTGAATGATTTCTTTTAAAATGGTTAGTTTTATCTTAGGTGGATTTCATGTTGATAAAAAACAAACATGAGGAAAAGATAAAAACAGGATTAGTAAGTTGAATCATTTTTATCCAGTGCCAGTTAGATGGGCAAGGTGCGGAGAGGGAGTATTGGCTCTTGGTTAGAAAAGTGACAGAGTCATCTCTGTGCAGGGCTACATCAGAAGCAGCTGCAGCATATGGAACAGATTGGATGAAGAGACTGGGAGCACAACTACCCGCTGATAATTTTAAACCTAGTCCTGTAGAAGCTGATAAGTGCCCAAAGTATGCAGGTGCCTCCAACAGGTATGAAAAGCCAGATGAGATGTGAGCTATTGGAAAGAAGTACAATATTCTCAAGCCTATACATCCAAACCATCTACATTGAGGACACAATTTGCAAAGAATGGTCCTAGTTATTTTGCCATAGAGCAGAATAATAATGCCTAAATTGATAGAAGAATACAAGTGAAATGTCTGTCACTATACAGCTGTCTTGGTTACTTTTCTCTGGTTGTTCAGACAAAATACCCAACTCCCAAAATGAACGAAGGAAAGGTTTATTTAGCTTACAGTTTGTGGAGGTTTCAGTCCATACTTGGCTGGCTCCGAGGCAGAAGGTAGCAAAGCAACAAGAGCAAAGGGGGGAATGGCAGCCAAA
>NW_004955404.1:18194629-18298924 GCF_000276665.1 Chinchilla lanigera | reverse complement strand
GGATGTATACAAAGTAAGCACCCTGGCTTCCTGCTGAGTCACTTAGCCAAACCTCTAGGCTCCCCAAGTTGACACAATGTATCAACCATAACAACAGCAAAGTAGAAGATTATTCCATTCATTCATGTACACAGGGCATAAACCTCTGAAAGTTTCAATCATCTGGGCTCAATTCTTTCCTCACGGGAAGATCAAAGTTTTCTTGTACTCAATATTTAGTTACATAGCATGTACCATGTCCCACACACAATGACACACACTGAGCTCATAAAAGTGAACACATTGAGTGGAAGATAAGTAACTAGAAAATAACAATGCCCTTGAAAGGTAAAGAAGAAGGAAAGTTCAATCAACACCAGAGGTGAGGGAAGACGACTGGACAATTTCGGATGATGAACAGTGAGGGTGAGGAGTAGGCAACAAGGTTGAACTCAGGGAAGCCTTCCTTAGAGGAAGTCACAGCTGAGACCCAGAGGATGAGTCTCAGCAGAGCGCAGTGTTGACAGCAAAGGATTCACAAGGTTTGTGGCCAAGTCCCAGAAAGTTGGAAGAGGAGTGTTTATGTGACAGGCACCTGCTACCAACAAGAAAGGAGTGTTTATGTGACAGGTGCCTGCTGCCAACAAGGAAGGAAAAACAATTTCCAACTTTTTACCTGGAAATAGGCAGGTTTCATCCTGCAAGTCAGAGAAGTTATATTTATGACAGCTAGAATGATGGACTCCATGTTGGGGCCTTGCAGTGGCTGCCCTTGGGCTGTCTCTCATCAGAGATAGAGTTTATGGAGCCCTCATCCACAACTATTCCATTAAAAAATTCTCCCTAGTTTGTAACCTGACTCACGCCACAGATTTCAATTTGCTCTTTGTGTGTGTGTGTGTGTGTGTGTGTGTGTGTGTTTAATTGGGTTTCTATCTTTTTTTTATTTTAAAGAGTAAAAAAAAGATAACATAATAATAGGGGGGCTTACCAGATTACAGACAAAGTGGTAGAAAATTATCAATGGTTATTGTTTTACATATTGTTTTCTACAAGACAGTTTCTCAGGAAAACAAATAGACAAATAATAGTGAGTTATAGACAAAAGAGGTAGGAGATTACCAATAGTTGTTGTACTATACTTTGGTATCTTCAAAGTGGCTTCTAAAAAAATAAATAGAGCTATACATGAGTGACCTATTGAATAATCATTAACTATTCTCAATGGTTGTTGTAGGAAACACATAATAATAAACATACATCAATTTACAAAATAGGATAGGAACAATACAAACATTACAGAGTTATGGATAGATTAATAGGAAAATATCAATGGCTGCTGTAATACATGGTGGTATCTTCGAAGTGGTTTCTCAGGAAGGCAGAGATATGCAAGAAGGGTCTAACAAGTAGTTACAGCCTAAGGGTTGTCAAAATTAGCATATTACTTCCTCACCAGTGACTCCTTTCACTGAGGTATGATGGCTGGAAGGAAGGCCAGGATTGAAAAGAAGGACCGAGAGACTTGCACCTGTGACTAGCAACAGGCTGTTTTCTTGTTCCTCCATAGTCATGATTACCCAGGACTCCTCGATGGAGATGATGGTCTGGCCAGAGGGAGAAGGCAGACCATGCCCCAAGCCCTCTCATTCCTGAAACATCCCTACCTCCAGAAAATTCTTCCTACCTATCTGTTTATGCAGACAACCTCCTACAGTATGGAAAGTCTCTCCTGATCCTTCCAGTTATTCTGGGCAGCGCCTTACCATCCAGTTTCTTTTCATTTTATTTGAAGCCAATTTACCAGTCTTTTATTTTGCTGTCTCCTTCCAATTCATATAAGCATTAGCACCCAAGATCAGACCATTAAATTAAAAAGAAAAAAGAGACTCCAGGGAAAAATTATGCCACTTCCTTAGGGGCGAAAGCAGCTATGTTATTTGTCATTTTTGCTAGCGTTCTCTCCTCCTTGTTACTTTATTTTATTCTACAACATCTAATGTAGACTTTGTTATGTCAGGGTCAAAATAACCAAAGAATCCGTGAATACCTTCAAGCCTCAGAAGTGCTTTTGCGAGAGAAAAGATTTATAACAACCTAGCCCAAGGTCATAAGAGATAACAACAGTGATGAAAGAATTAAAATCTTCATTTTCTCTTTCAATATAAACCAGTTCAGAGATGTAAAAATAAATAAATAAGAAGGCCACAATTCTTTTTTATTTGCAAGTGGAAGAGGTACAAAAGCACTATACAAATTGTAACTAAGTCATTAATTGAACAGTGGCCTAAATAAATTAAATAAGCCACTGCCTTGTAAAAGCACACAGCCATCAAGGAGAGTGAGGTGCGGAACACCCAGAGAGAAAGCTGACGGAAGTATTAAAGACCCCATATGCGGCCCACCTGGCTGGAAAAGAGCTCTGGAGAATAAATCAGAAAATTAGATGAGAAAGTTTGAGAGTAAGATAAACATAACGTGAAATAAAAGAAAAAGTCTTTTCTATAACGTGGCCATGGTTCTGAGGGAGCCAAGTATAACGTAATAGCTAAGAGAGATATCTATGTGTATCAAGAGTCTGCATTTTCTGTACATAATTATTCTATTCGTGCTTTTCTGAAGTCTGGCTGTCAGTGTGGGCCTCTGGTAACAAGCAACAGAAACTAAGTCATCTAACCAAAAATGGAAACTACTAAAAGGTACCTAAGGTCTGAAAGATTTGAGTTTGGAGAGGAAGACACCGGAGAATGAGTTTCAGAAATGTGCACCAAGCAAGGGAAAGGAGGCGCCTGAAGTCCCGCCTCTGCACAGCGTGGCGAGGGTTCTCTGACTAACAGCTCTCCCCCTGGATGTTCAAGACTCAGCTTCTCTGGTGCTTCCACCCCGGATGGTCAGTTCCTCTTCGGTCATCTTTCACTTTAAAATTCAAAGGTTAGGAATCCCAGGCAAGGTCCTTCTGCACATACTGTTGGCCGAGTCTCTGCGGCATGATGGGGTAAGGGTTAGCTAGGCACGTCTGCTTACCACAGCTCACAGACTTGGTGGGAAAGAGGGACCCTCAAAACAAGAAATGCCTCCATCCACCTCCCCACCAAATGAGACACATCACATTCCCTCCATAAAAGCTGAATATTAGCAGTATTGTCAAATTAACTTAGTTGGACTAATAAATGGAAATAGCTACATTTGGTTTTCCTGATTGATCTTTTGGTCACAAATTGTCGTAAGGCCATGGGAGACAAGGTGGGATGTGTTATTATGGGAAGAGAGACCAAGAATCTAAGCTCCAGGATTTAAAGCTCAGTCCTAACATGTACTGACTTTGAACTTGGGGAGACATTTTACAGCTTCATACTGGTGATAGCAAAAATGGAAATGGAAATGCTATTCACCTCGCAGAGATACTCCGACGATAAAATGAGAAATGCATGCTACTTGCTTGGTGTGTTGCCTGGAACACGGGAAAGTGCTCATAAAATGTCAGCAACGATCATCTTTCAGACTGTGATTCCTCTCCGCTCTCACCGCGGTGCCAACACAGACATGACAGCGGTGGCTACTCTGAATCAACCCTTATTTGTTCATTCTCTACTCTCAGAGCTGAGGAAAATCCTATCATAAGTGGATGTCTGTTTGTTCATATGTTTTCCTTCTTTTATTTTTAAAATAAATTTAAAAAAAAAAAAGATTTCCACATCTTTCAGAACTTGTCCAGTGTCTCCCTTCACCTTGAGCTGGGGTCTTTCCTCAGGCTATTGCCTTCTGAAGAAAAAGAATGTCTCTGTCTGTGCTCTTGAGGTCCACGCTTCATTAAAAAGAAACTACCCCAACAGCTCTCTCTGGAACTGGAATCTACTTTCGCCTTGCCAATGCCTTTACCCCCAATCTCTGGTCCTAGGGGCTGGACTCTACTACCATAAACTCAGCTTGGCCACAAGATAAATTGGCTTCTTGGGCTTTGAATGAAGGGCTCCCATTCACATGTTTTGTGACTTTTCCCATGTTACTAAACTTCTCTAAGACTCTATGTCATCATCTATTTAACGAGGAGCAAATAAATCTAACACATGAAACATGCCTTTAATTATCTCAGTGAGTGTGCTTAACAATGAGTATGTAGAAGCTTCTGGTAGGATATAGTATTGGAAAACGCTCTTCAGTTTTCCATGAAGAGAGCACGCAGTACGAAATTAATGAACGATGTAACAGTCAGAGATTTTGTGAAAAATTAAGCTTAAGATCACACTCTTCAGGAGCTTAATAAAGTTATTACAAGGCCAATGAGCCTCCCTCCACCTTAGCCAGGACAACGTGGCCCACAATGGAAGATGCAACCACAAGATGGCAGTAAAAAGGACAATGTCATAGTTGTCAAGTCAAACCCATTACGGGATTGGTGGCCAGTTCCCCTAGTCTCTGGGAGGTGTTTTCTCTAAGGAGTTGGTCTCAAGCCTGGCTGCACAATAGAACTATTGGAAGAATTTTCTAAAAGACCAGTCTCCAAGCCATACCCCCAGAAGTCTAATGTTTAGTTGTATGAATGGGAGAAAGAAGTACAATTTCAAATACAATTGTGTTTTAGACAGAAAAGGCAATGAGAAGGAGTAATTGAGTGGGGAAGTTACTATTTCAGGTCATCTGGGTCATTTTTTTATATTCCCTGGATTTGAACAGAGAAGATAAAAACCCTAAATAAGTTCTTACTAATTCTGTTGTTCATGTGCTCTAATGGCTCAAAGCCTTTACAATCAAAAAACTCTTTCTGGGGTTTAATCTAAATCCCTCCTGTTGAAAGCTCCATTATCCCAGCTCAGAGCTAGTTTACCTCAGAGGAAATAAGACTTGTTCACAATACCCAGATTTTACTTTTCTCTGTCCCTGAAGTTTTACCTAAGTCGGGGTTCTTTTGTGCTTAATGGAATTAAGTCACCCCTTCTACAAGGCTGTAATGTAAAGCAGCTCACAAGCCACTCAAAACAGTGTCCTTATCTCCTAAGGCAAGTTGCATCATGAAAGCATGGGTGGGGTGGTTCAGCCTTTTGGCCTCCACTCAGAGCAACTATTATACTGGCCTTTGGCCACAAGCCCATGGTGGTAGCCTGACTTTACTAGGTCTTTCTGCCAACTCTAGGAAATGAAAAAAGAGTCTTTGGCAATCTCCAGACTGACTCAGTGTGTGCGTAATCCAAGGTATGAAATATAATAGCCACTGTTACTGAGCATCTAGTGACATTTTGCCAAAACTGTTGTAACAGTTAAGGGAGAAAATTTATGTACAGAGCATACTGCCAGGCACATGGTCATCTCAGTGAGTGATGACTACCGTATTACTGCTAATCCCAAGAGTAGCCTTGAAAGGGTACCAAGATTACGCTCATTTTAGAAGGTGGAAATCAAGGCCCAGAGAACTTTCTCAAGGTCATATAGTTCATATATGGCAAAGAAATCATAAATACAGGGGAACTTTTTAATTTCAGAGCCAGGACTGAGGAAGTAAAGGCAGTTGCTACTGTTCATGCTGCCCCTGACACACACATCCCAATTCAGGGAGAGGATGAATAGAGATTTCAGTGAATCGCTTCCCTTTTATTTACTTATAGGATCAAAAACCACCTGAAATTAATCCTCCAGTAGATGACTGGTCCTTTGATGTGTACAAGTACAAGCATGTACTGTACACAAAATGTGATTCATTAGTATAATGGTACTGGTTTAGAGGCACGTACTGAATTGAATTGTAGAAACAGCAAAAGTTGATCACATTAAAAGATTAATCAGAAATATTCATCTTGATTCTCAGAGTGTTTCTTCTAAGGTTATATCATATGCTTGATATTGAGTACAAAATTCCTTAGAAGATAGAAAAAAGAGCAGTGCACCATCACTGTAAAAGTTTTGGTGTAATTAAACTGTGAAATAGAACATTAAAGAATATAAGATACTGTGCAATAAAGTGCTAAATGAAAAATGAAATTAAGTACCAAAATGTTCAATAAATGCCTCCACAAGAAAGGCCTATGTGGAAAAAATTTGGACAGTAATCAAAGAAGGCTTCCAGAAGGAGGAGAACTAAAGATCAGCTCTAAAGCACTTAGTGTTAAATAAAAGAAGACTGCAAATGTAGGTACTGGCCTGAGCAAAGCACTTACATCAAGAATTCTCTCATTCAGTTACTAGAGAAGTAAACTTAACTTTGCACCAGATTACTGGCGGGAAGAGAAATTGGCATGATATTTTCAGGGAGCACTGAAGATGTTTACTTAATAGAACAGAGTTTGATAGGGAGTTTTAGGAAAAGGACACAGAAATCAATTAGCGTACAATTCTGTACACGCTAAGAGACAGAAATCAAATGACTCAAGAGCGGAGAACATCTTTAAGCTTTTGAAGCAAAGCAATGTACAATAAAAGTGATATTAGAGTACCTAGGATTCTTAGTAGCAGGACAATACACACAAAGCACATAGACACACACACACACACACACACACACACACACAGTCTGCCTACTTGAAAAGCTGATTTAGCTGTGCTAAATCTTTAAGAAAAATAGTATTTGAACATGGGAATGGATACTCTCAAAGGCAAATATGGAGCCAGTTAAACTCTAATTCTGTTTTTGAATTGATGTTTTTGATATTCCCAGTTTAGCCCCTTCAGGAAAATTTCCTCCAATCCCATCAGCAAACTGAACGCAAGTTTGATTTTCCATTACCTGTAAAGAGGGACACTCAGGAAGCTATCCTGGATACCCAGAAATCCAAGGTCTAAAGGGAGGGGAGTTTTTTCCATCAGAGACACAAGCCCATAGTGAAAGAAAGTCAAAGTGATTCAACAAAGAAAATCCAGACAGCTGGTTGTGCTTCACTGTGACCCTCCCCAAAAAGTAAAGAGGTCAAATTTCACTTTCTTACTGTCAGACCAAAGGTCTCAGTCTGTAAAGAATCTATGATACCTAAGTTAATTAGACTAAATGCACCCTAAACTGCAACTGAGTTCATTAAATGACAGAAAAACATATTAGAATGACTCTTGAGTGTGGGGAGAAATGTGAAAGTGCCACAAAACAGCTTTAATTTTAGAATACTTGAAAGAATTTCACACCGCAGCAAACATAATTTCAGTAGAGCTGCATGAAAACATTGTATACCTAAACTGCTATAAATCTTTCCCTGTAAAAATAACAGTAAGTGCAGTACTTCTAATGAATAAAAATGAAGTTCAAATCTATATTCAGTATTGGCTTGGGTGCTAACTGATCGGGTTTAAAATCTTAGTTTATGACCTTTTTTGCTTAGCTCTGGACTGCATGAGTTTGCTTTTTCCATTATGAGCTTATCAAATGTAAAAGCAAGCATCTCATCTCTAATACAAAAGGAAATGTGTGACACTTAACCAAAACACTGCCGGTCGGCACTCGAGGCACCTCGACTGGAATGGGCTGAGCTTTCAGCATGTGGCTGGTGCACCTTTGGAATTTGAATTTTGCAAATTCCTTTGTCCTTTCCTAATATGCACAGTCACCAGTAGGCGCAGCAGTAGACATGGGAATACGAGCAAGAAAAGAAGTTCAGAAATGCCAGGCAGAGTCATCCCAGCGGGTCCACCAGCTACGGTAGTGTACTAGTTGTGTTTAGCACTTTCTGAGAAATGGAAATCCTCTTTCCATATGCCTCCTGGCCATTTTTACTGGTCATTCCAAGCTTGGTGTAGTGTTGCTCCTGCAACTGCTTTTGTAAGAAGGGGCTATCAAAGCCCAAGATGGGAAAAATAAAGAACTGGCTTTTGCTCCTTGCAGTACCGATTGAGATGATGAGAAAAAAGAAGTTAAATCAATTGGACTATACTATACTCTCATGCTTCTTCTAGAGATGACACACTGACACACTGACTATGTTCCTCTCCAATCAGAGGCTGATTAACAAAGTCTGGTCTCTCTTCAGCACACAGACACTTCAGGTATCATGCCCCCTATCACTCAAGACCTATGTTTCCTAAGTTACTTCCCATATGCTTTTGCAAAGGAATACAGGCAGAAGTGATGGATGAAAGTGAAATAAGTTTCATCGTGAAATCAGGCTAGGCCTCACAACCACGAATACACCTGTTCCGTGCTTTCTGTCTCCTTTCTTCTTGCTGGAACCCAGACAAGTCAGCAATTCGGCTTCTCGATTACCCCTGAGGATGACATTAGCAGAATCCCAGGTACCAAATAACTTCAAGGAGTAGAGTTGCCCTACTGTCCTGCATACATCACCTGAGAAAGAAATCATCAGCTCTGCTTTTTAAGGCTCCGTCTTTGGGTAGCTTTATCCCAAATAATATGCCCTGCACAGCTGATGCAGCCACATTTGTCAGTGAGCCAATTAACTTGAAACTAATTTACTAATTCAAAGGCAGCTTTGAGCATTCACTTTCTCTCCTTCTTAGCACTAAAATAAAACAAATAATATTTGTCCGTGTTAAACAAACTTCCATAAGCTGTATTTTCCCAGTGATGCGTTTATGTTGAAGACATTCCGTCCACTGAATAATATCCTTGAACATCTGCAGTTTTTCCACACTGTCATAATTATATCGGGGGGCATGACAAAGCAATTTTTGGAAAAATCAATGTGCTAGAAAAGATAATATTTTCAAAATAAGAATAATAAAGAGGACTTCACCCTTTGAAACAGTACAATGCTCCCTTAAAGCTTTACTGTAATTTTTTAAAGGGATATACTGGCTAAGGACCATAGAGATGGATATACGGGACAGATTATACAGGTTCACAAGGGGCTGTGGAGAGGAGGTGGTTTGTCCCCAGAAGTCTCACAGGCTGGTAGCTTAGTCTACACCATAGTGATGACACAATAGGTAGAGGTTGGAAGTAGAGGTGGGGGCCTTAACAGGTGAAGTTTAGGGCAAAGTAATTGGGTCACTGGGGTGCTGCCCACAGTGGAGATTAATGTAATTCTCAGGGGACCCTGAGTGAGTTCTCACAAAAGCACACTGTCAATAAAGAGCAAGCCTGCTCTGTCCCCACTCCTGACTTTCGGTCTCACCATGTGATCTCTCCCACTCCTACGTGCTCCTACTAGGATGCCAGCAGTTATGATGTGATGCAGAATCTGCCCAATCGTAGACTTTCAGTCTTCACAACTGTGAGCTAAGTAAACCTCTTTTCTTGACAAAACACCCAGCTTTAGATATTTTGTTATAGCTGTGAAAATAAGATAGTATGAATATATTTTTAGGTTAATAGCAGCCCAAATCAAGAGAAAGGACAAGTTATTAACAAAAATGGTGTTGAGACAACCAGCTCTACTTTTAAAAAAAGGGACAAAGATTAACTTGTGCCTCATCTCCAATAGTAAATTATTTCTAAGCCAAATCAGCAGGCTGAAATGAAAAAAAATAAATAAACTTCACAGCACTCCTCTAAAAATAAAAGTGGAAGTGATTTTCTGTAAATGACAAACAGAGCCCCCAAAAGGAAAAAAAAAAAATAATAGATTTGACTGTGTAAAAGGTTAAAACGTCCTTACCAAAATGTTTTCATTCAAACAACAACGGCCACCCAAAAATGAGAAAATATACACAGAAGATACCAATGCCTTTCAGATACATAAAATTCTTACTATTTTCCATGAGAAAGAGCACAGCAATACAAAAATGAGCAAAGGATTTGAATAATCAGTGAAAGAATACAGAATTAAAATGAGGAGTAAACAAAGATGTTTAACTTGAAAAGCGATTCAAAATTTCAAGTCAAAAGGAAACAAGGGACTGGACTTCGGCTAGCAGGCTGGCAAAGAAGTACACTCCGCTACAGGAGAAAGTGCACATCGCTAAGGGTGAGTGCAGATGAAGGCTTACGAAACTCCCCCCATTTGGTCTGCATCAGTAGCACCTCCTTCATAAGCCCACAGAATCGTGCATCCCTGTGTTTAAACTTCCCCTGCAGTTCGCTAGTCCTACCTTTAGTCACACCTACAGTTATCTATCCCTTTTGCTGTTCATACCCTGGATTCTAGAAAGTCCATTCTGCGTTCTTTAAAAATAACCAGGTACATAAGATGGTGCAAAAACCATCAAATAATAACTCTAAATTACTGAAACTAAATCAAAACTCTATACACAAAATTTTTGGCTCATGCAGGTGGGATAGTTCAGGCTCACAAGAAAACATCATTGATAATTAGGCCGCCTCTTTTTGTATGACCTTCTGCCTGTTTTACCCACTCTTTGAATCATGTCCCTGCAGGACTGACCTCCTTCTTTTCAGAGTATCTCCCCAAATGAACTGTATCTGTTCCATTTGTCTTTTTCCCAGCATAAGCACATCAGCCAAACTACTCACCAACTACCCTGCTACTGGGGCAGGGACGTGCCTATGGACCCCTCTGTGTATCCAGCGGTGTGCCTACTAACCCATGCTGAAACTGAACAGGTGGTTATAATGTGACAACTGCCCACACTGTGGCATGGTTCTCAGCCCCAGCAGCAGACTAAAATCACCGGAGAATGACACCAAAGATGAATTTAATCAATGGCCAGGTTGCTCCCATGCCACACCAACGATAGGAGAATATCTGTCAGTGGAGTTCGGGCATGCATCTTTGTGTCTTTTTGTTGGTGGCGGTGGTTTGGTTTGACCTAGTTTTCAACCTCTAAGGGCAATCCTGATGCTACTGCAGCACTGACGTACAGTCAGTCCCTAGGACTGCAGAGCAGGCCCGCACCGTTGTAGCCATACCTCTGGGTGGTTCTGACGTGCAGCTGGTGTCTGAGAGCTATGCATTAGGCCAGCGGATCCCCCACACTGTGTGAGCGCTGCCAGCCAGCAGATGCTCTGCTTATCAAGATGAAAGCACAGTGAGAAATTCTATTTCATCTAAGATGTATCAGTAGAAAATCCACAGGAAGAGATGAGGCCTCATTGTGGGAAGGCTTTTCACACAGCCCTTTCTGCACCATCTCAAATAATAAAGTGGCCTTAAGACCATGGACCGGGTGGGTGGGTCATCACAGACTGTAAACCAGCTGCCTTGACCCTAAATATCCTGCTTACTTTCCATCCTGAAGAGATCTGCTGCCCCAGTTAGAGACACAGTAGCAAGTGCCATTTCCTTCTGTTGTGAAGCATGAGTCGGTTCCACCTCACTCCAGCCCAGAAGTTTTCCTAAGAATTGGCCAGTCAAGTTTTCCCGAATGTAAGGGCCCTGGTTTCACTCCCTGCAGCACGGAGAAAGGCCAAAGCTAAGCCGGACTCCGTCAGACCCACGCAGCCACCCCTTACACAGCACACACATGCAGCCCTCCCGGACTCGGGTGTGAGCAGTCCCTTCCCGCTACCTCTACCACGCACACACAGACAGACACACGCGCGCCCAGGGAGACACGCATGCACACCGGCACTCATGCAAGCCCAGCCTTCAGGTTAACCGGCTGAGGTCCTAGCAGGGGGGATGGCCAAGCCAGGCTCCCCCTGGGCAAGTCAGAAGGCAGAAAAGGAGGCCAGCGCCCCAGGGGTCCGTTTCCTGCCGTCCTGCAGGGAGGACTGAGAACCCTGGCACTTCCGTGGCCTCAGTCTGGGGGTCCGCGCGCCCTCGCCATGGGGGGACGCGGGGACGCGGGGACAGGGGTCGGCCCGGGCCTAGGCTCCTATTCTGCGCAGCCAGTCCCGCGGCAGGGTCCGTGCCGAGCCCCAGCTCTGCTCCGAGGAGCTCTCCCACCACGGGGAGCAGGAGGCGGGGACCCCTGGCTCGGATCCCCCTGCCTCGCCCACCGCGCCGTGTCCCCTCCTCCTCCTCTCCCTACGGTCGGCTTCCTTCCCCTCCTCTGCCCCTTTCTGCGCGCTCCTCCCACTGGCAGGGAGCCGAGGCCCCGAAGCACTCTTGACCTTGCACATTCCTGAAACACTTTCCAGGCTGGTGTGGAAAAGCAAAAGCAAATGCCGCAGGAGACAGTCTTCGCAAATCATTTCCACTGGCCTGAAAACCAGTCCAGGAGCGTCGCTAACCCTAGGCAGAACTGTGCAGGAACTACACAAATGCGACGTCTGTCCCTGTCTCTATCTCTGTCTCTATCTCTGTCTCTGTCTCTCTGTCCGTCTGTCTGTCCGTCTGTCTGTCTGTCTGTCTCTCTCTCTCTCTCTCTCTCTCTCCTCTTTCTCTCTTCTTCCAGGTGCACATACATCCACATGCTGATCCTCTTGGGGGTCTGTGGCTCTCCCTAGTTGGCACCTAAGGTGCTGTGTCTTTCTCCATCAAAAAGGGTGACCACCCTGCCCCATTTTTTCCAGGGCCTACATGTGTGTGGACCATGTGGGCTTCCCCTCCGCTTAGTCCACATCCTTCCCTCTCGGCTTTGTTCTGCACTTGTCTCTTCCTCTTTTCTGCCCACCGGATCTCTCCCTTCCCCTGGCCCTGGTGTCTAAATCCACTTCAAATGAATACAGAGTAGATCGCAAACGTTTTGCCCAGAGGATTCTATACTGAATGCTTTTCTTTCCTTGAGGTCTGGGTTCCTTCTCATAAGCACAGAATCTTCAAATATGCAATGTAACACCTGCATTATGTCTCCTGAGGACCATGTATGATCCTGAGGCTTTGCTTGGTGGGGGTCTATGTGCTGAAGGGAATAAAAATAGAAGTTAAAATGCAAACACATAGCTTAAAAGCCTGATCAGCTTCCCAGGCGTTACCTGGCCCTGAGGGGTGGTTCCTACGGAGAGCATTTCTTAGCATTTGGAAGAATGAGGAGTTGGAACAAGCATAGAGCACTTGCGTCCAGTACTGATTACGTATCCAAGGAGATGTGCAGGACTGTGCACGCGTGTGTGCATACCTGTGTGTGTGTACCTGTGTATGTGTGTGTACACATGTGTGTGTGTGTGTGTGTGTGTGTGTGTGAGTGTGTACACCCAAAGCACTAGGGATAGGGTGTAGATTTCAATCATCTGAAATATAAAAACTACCCTTATGCTCTGGGATGAAGCCTGGACATAATTTAGTTGGTTTTGTTTTGATTTTTTTTAATTCCTTAGGGGATTCTAAGACTCTACCTGAGTAAATACAGTTCCAGGATCGGCAGCCATTGTAACCAGTGAGCTTGTTTGAAATGTACACTCTCAGGGTCCAGCAACTACAGACTGAACCGAGGACTCTGGGATGAACCTCAGCCATGTGTTTTCCACAAACCCTCCAGGTCATTCTAAGGCATGATAATAAATATCTGTGAGCCACTGGGGGTTCATATCAGCTGACACGTATCACTCAGAGGGTGAAAAATAGTTTGTAGTCTTTAGAGTACTGTAAGCAAACAACAAACAAAGGAGGCTGGAGAACAGGCTTGTTCAGCCCACAAAGCCTAAAGCATTTACTCTCTGTCCCCTTCCGGAGAAATACCATATCTAGAGTGTTGAGCCTCATGGTCTGTTATCCCACCAGACACTGATAGCATAGTGGACGGGGGACATTTTGTAAAATAGGGACTGGGGAGTGAAGGGAGAGATAGCATAGGATAGAGTCGAGAGCTGAGAGAGGGAAATGTTTTATTTTCAACCATGGGAATCATGCTGGTTTAAGGGATATGCTAAAGTCATTTTTGGCTAAAAAAAAAAGAGAGAGATTATCCCTTTTTTGAGGATGAGAATTACTGTTGGCATCAAGAAAATGGGTATGGATGGTAGGCTTTGAAAAGGATATATGTGAGTCACAGTGTGTCCCGGGTAGAGTCTGAAGCAGGTCAGTTCCATCTTCAACCTACACCCAGCTACTATCTTTCTAGTTAAGGCCGTTGTGTGTAGTCTTGCTTTCTCTAGGAGCTCTTTAGCTCTCTGGGGACGGAAAATAGACCTTATTTATCTTTGCAGTGGATTCACCCTGAAGTAGAAAGGGAGGTACTTAAATGTGTGTATACTCAGTAAGTGTTTAAAAATAGCTACATGTGGAGATTCTGTAAGATGTAGCACAAATTTTCTGCAGAGGTGCAAGGTTAGATACTGAGGACAACTCTGCCAACTGTCAGACAGGGAGGAGGCTAAGAACGTAAAAAGTCTACGAGACATCCAAAATAGAGAACATTACATATTATTTACTCCTAAAAAACGTCTATCTTGGGGCTGGGGATTTAGCTCAGCGGCAAAGCGCCTGCCTGGCAAGCACAAGGTCAGGAGTTCGGTTCCTGGTTACCGGAGGAAAAAAAAAAAAAAGTCTATCTTTACTATAACAGGGGTTTCCCTTCATAAATGTGAGGTAAATCTTTGATCACTCAAAATAAATAATATACCGGGAAGGCTTAGTGCTGGTTAATGTTAAACAACTTTTTCAACCTAAAAAGGGTCAACTCTCTGTTGCCCCATTTTTCATAAACTTAGCAAACTAAATATGTCCACGCAGATTTCAATTTCAAAGACTAGAATTATGCCATACGTTTCAATCAAATGGGGTTATTTCTAGACCCTGGATGACAGCCACTACCAATACTACTTGGCTGTGGTGAAGCTAAAATGAATTCTATTAAAAGAAAAAATCCTAAGAAACAGATACGTTCACAAGTTGCTCTCCATTTAGCATTCAATCTGTTTAAAAATATGCGATTCTTTTAATCCAGAGTTAATGTTAAACTGTTGCATTTTCGCACGGGATTGTGTTTTAATAAACTAAACTGTTTTGCCAAAAAAATGCTATATTGTAATTTTGGGGAAAGGAAATCATTTTAGGTTTGGGTAATCTTTCTAAAAAAAAAAAAAGAAAGAAAATCATTGATTTGCAAACAAATGTTTGTTTTGTGAAATTCAGTCCCATCAGAGTTACCATGTTTCAAGCCCACTACCAGATATCCACATACTTCACGCACCTCACTTGCCATTAAATTAAGAAAATATGCAGCAGCATCTGCATAAGCGACTTCAGTGAAGCTTTGGGTACTAGGCAGTTCTGGTTGCCATGACACAGTCAGCATGGTCAGGCTCTGCTGCGGGTCCTCTTCCTGGCTTGCATATGGCCTCCTCCCCAAGGGACTCTCAGATAATAACTGATGGAGTGAAAGAGAGAGGGAGAAGAAAAGAGAAAGGGAAAGAAAGGAGGAAGGAGAAGGGGGAAAGGGAGTGTGGAAGAGAGGGAATGGCATGAGAAAGATTATCTTAAAGAATTCTCATGCAATCAGATCAAAGTTCTATAGTTCTGTCCTCATTTGACCTTAATTATCTCTGTACAGGTCCCATTTGCAAGTAGTTATATTAACGAGTTAGAGTTCAACATGTGAATATGTGTATGGGGAACAAAATTTAGTTTGTAGCACCTTGTTTTTTAAAGACCTACAAATTCAACATTGTTAAATCAACATTGTCAAGTATATAGTACCTAGGTAAATCTAGACATTAGTAACTTTTATATGAAATCTCATTCACTCATGTAACTTTTATACGAAATCTCATTCACGCATGTATTGTAAAAGCACATGCTTGACTTGCTGTACTCGGCAAAGTTTCTTTTTAAATCTACCAAGTGACAATATTTCTTAATGAAAAGAATATGAACAAAGTATGGCTGCGGCTACCTAAAATGTTAATAGGCTTAACAATGCTGAAATATGCCATTTAAAACAATGCTAAACAGTAAACATCTGCAGGACATGCCATACATTTACTGGCCAGAAATATCATATACAAGTATTTCTTAAATTTTGATTAAATATTCTTACCTGTGGCAACCATGTTGTTTTGTTGCATATTTTATATCACATTTTCCCAAGGCAGAGGCAAACTAAAAGAAAAAAGTCTGGCAGAAGGAAAGATATATATGTAATAAAGAAAAATACAGACTGTGCCCCAGGATCAATACAGATCCACCTTTCTATTTCAGACTTTCTTAGCCACTGTCTCTCTTCTTAGGTATCTACAGTCTCTAATATCACACTAATATTTCTATATTAGTTGATCAATGTTTCTAAAGGCTATGCCAGTCATCAGGGAGTGCTTATCTTATTAAGATAAAGGTGATTTTAGCCACAAGTTGGGTCTTCCTGAGCTACCTTTCAATGACCTTACAAACATCCCCACAGCTCCCATTTTAGATTGGCTTCTTATTACAACTCAGCTAAAAAGTCAACTCAGCTAAAAAGTAATAAAATTCTGAGGCTGAAAGATTTTCTTGCTTTGGCCTTCTTACTCAAAATCAGTCCCAAGGGACCAGGTTGAATCTATCCTCTTAAGAAAGTCAAATGCTAAAGCAGGTAAGGCACATCAACGGCATGTTTCATCTTCCATTTTGTGAAAGTCCCTAACATCCTTACAATATACTCTTTTACCGAAGTTAGCCTAAATCTGTTCTATTTTTTACAACCAAATAACTACCTAAGTGATAAAGAATTCAAGATGGAATCCTGGTGAGTATATTGGGCTGCCTTAGAGGACACCAGAAGAGAGATACCACTGGGAAGATACACAAATGTCCAAGTATTGCAGTGTTTGACCAGTCGAAACACAGAACCCATATCAGTTCTACAGGATAAAAAGTACAAGTGTGGAATTGGGGAGGCAACCCAGGCAACAGCAGGAAGATACAACCACCTGTGGGTCTGGAAAAAACGGAAGGAAGAGACATGCTAATAGCAAAAGCAACGGTGTGTCCATGGAATGGGGGTCATAATGTGAGGTGCTGTCTAGAAAAGCTAAAATCATGAGGAGATACAACTATGACCAGAATTCCAACCAAAATTCAACTGTTTGGGGTGAGACAAAGTTCCTAGGACTTACTCTCCTGCTCTCTTCTATCTCTCGATCTCTCACTAGCCAAACCTAGCAGGAAGCTGGCTGACAAAGGAGCTGGGGAAATATAGGTGGCGGGAGACAACATTATGCTACACAGAGAAGTGTGGGAAAAGGATATGGAAAATAAATAGGTTGACCAGTAATCCGTCAGTTGCTGATACTGGTAACTAGATCTGCCTCACCAAGCCCAGAAAACCATGAGCTGCTTTGCTAAGGATTAATTAGGTATCTGTATTGACCTGGGGCTGAAGTAGAGACTATCAACAATTCACATGAACCCAGCAGAGATCAGTAGAAAGCATGATTTGACTTTGATTGGATTCATCTGCAGATACATAGTAGTCAGAAAACATCTGAAAATATTTTTTTTTCATAGTAGGAGCTACAAATTGCAGTTGCTACCTTCAATTAACCCTCCACCTGTGGGTCAGTGCTGTGCTTCCACGCTTCCGAGTGGTAAGAGGGAATAAGCCATGATCTAACATTTATCGAGCTCCTTCTGTGCTCCCCAGTCTGGACTGAGTGCTTTATCAATACTGCTTTATTTGGTCACATGAAATATGGTGTCGGTAGTTAATTCTCTGTGCATTTCTCATGTCTATGTACACTTTACAATCAAAGTCACTCATAGCTTTTTTCCAGAATCTCAAATGCACAACCCTTAAAGGTATAGGTGACATTTCCTTCCAGAGCAGAGGGCAGGGTTTGTTGCGTGGTGGTGGTTGTAGTTGGTTGATTAGTTTTTGTTGTTTTTAAATAAAACAATACAATAAAAAATGTTACCTTAACTCTAGGACAAGGATACAGGTTTCTTATACTGCATTATAAAATACTTGGATTTTTTTAAGCTTAAGATTCCTAAGCTGTGCTATAAATCCACTTAGTACACAGCATCCTCTTGGATTGCTCGATGTCACAGAGCAGAGGAGGGTGGAAGGAGCCTGAACTTGAACATGAAAATCAGGTTCCTTGATATCCTGGGTTCTTAGTCTCTAACCCAGGAATCTTTTTGTCTTCTGCCAGCATCCAAGAAACTGCATCAGACCAACTTCTTAGAGTGCAATTAGGATAAGATCTCAGACACCTCATGTATCTTGGCACTAGGGATACAGGATGAGAGTAAGGCCAGAGGGGCAGCTTCAACACAATATGCAGGAGGCCCTCGCTCTCAGGGCCCGGCAGGGTCTGCTCTGCAGGCCATTCTCTTACTGCTCTCTGGCCCTGTCCCTGCTTGACACCTTGGATCCTAAGTATTATTTAACTCATTTAACAGATGAATTTTTTCACATGTATTTAATGTACTCAATTGATATATAGAATTAAATGTATTTAACATGCACAACATAATGTTCATATATATATATATATATATATATATATATACACACACTCTGTGAAACTGTTAAATCCAGCTAATTAACAAAATGTATTACCTCAAAACTTGCACTTTTGTAGTGAAAACACTTATAAAATAGATCATTATTAACTATATCCCCAAGGCTACACAATAGATCTCTTAGACTTAGCTCTTCTAACTGGAAGTATGCAGATGAATTTTATAGGTAATGCACTTAGCCCAGATCTGTCTCCATGCATATCACGTCTTACAATGTGTGTATATATTCGTGGATGAAGCATTTGCAGGTATGCAGGATCTGAAGTGGCAGTAGTGTCAGCATTGTTCAAGAAAAATAGAATTGCCTGATAGGAAAAAGAAATGAAACTTTTGAACTGCTTGGTGGAAAGTGAACATCGTTGCCAGTCATGGTGGTGCACGCCTGTAATCCCAGCACTCAGGAGGCTGAGGCAGGAGGATCGTCAAGAGCTGGAGACCAGCCTGAGCTACAAAGTGAGCTCAAGGCCAGCCTGAACTGCATAGCGAGACTCTGCCACAAAAAAAAAAAAAGAAAGAGTGAACATCGTCGCCTCTGACACCACTTTGACTTTAGGTTCCGAGAGCCTCATTCCCCTCAAAGTACAAACAGATCACAGAGCGCTGAGTGCTGTGGAGCAGCACCGCAATGGGCTCAGGGAAGAAACCAGAGCTCCCGTTGGAGTTTTCCGTGTCACAGAGATATCCACACGCTAGAAAATCGGCTGCTATGAACAAGGAACTCAGTCTCAACTAAAATGCCTTGCAAACCATAAAGGAAAGTGGTACAGCTGTGAACACTCATGGGCCTTGTAACAGTAGTTTCAGACATTATGTCCAACCGCAGTGGCAGATGACTCACCGTTTCTGTTTTTGTTTTTGTGTTTGTTTTTGGTCTTAAATGTTAGATGTAAACAGGGGGAAAAGCTAAATGGCAGCTTCATTGAAAGGTAATGATAAACTCGGAAAGGAGATGCCGGGAATGGTTTAAACACTTTCATTTTGATTACTTAGAGTTTATAAAAGTTTATCTGAAATGAAGTGCTTGATTACTATAAATACTAATTTGAGAATGTTTAAATGAAAACCTGAACTCCATGAATAGATATAAGCGTTAGAAGCTGATGCTATATCCCTTTAGTTAATATGGGTGGAAAGAAGTAATGAGAGCCGACAAGGTTAATTTGAAATACCAAAGTGCATGTCATATCTTTCAAAATGAAAAGATACAAACATTAATTTATGCTTAGCTCTCCTAAAATCTCAGCATTTGAGTGATGAGTTATCCTATACTTAATTTTGATCAGTTGACATGTGAATAAAAAAGGCAAGATCTGTATATATGAATAAAGCTGTTAAATATATGGATGAATATATATACATGCAGTGTATGTACATGTATGTGTATATATATATATATATTTCTAGCATTACTTGACTGCAATAGCTCCTAATAAGACAGTATTCTACTAAAAAAAATGCTATTTATTTTGTTTGCCTATCTTGGACCCAGTATTTTTACTGATATTAAATCGTTTCAGTCCTATTGTTTTATAATAATCCCAAGCTTTCTATAAAAGTACCTAGAAGAGTCCTTTAGCTTAGAGTTTTATGAATCTATGAAAAACTTCATTGAGAATGATTGCACCAACGCAGTAAAAGATTTACATTCAGCTTTACTAATCAGTTCTTTTATGCATTAGTGGTGAATTACTTAACTCCATGACTTGACATGGAAGTTACTTAACATTTCTTAATTTCAGTTTTCTTCTAAGATGCATAGTAGGGAAAAAATACTTTAAAATTACTATGGATTAAATGAAATAATGCCAAGTGCTTGACCTGGCTTTTAAATTTGGAGCTATTATTTTTATCATGCATACCATAGAAAATATAATTTCTTCTCATAGAAAATGAGTCAAAACCCTTGAACATATATGACACTAAAGATCTGAGTTATAGTTCTTGTCTTCTGATCTCTGAGGTCCACTTACCATTTTCTGGTTCCCTCACAATGTTCTTATTCCATTGTCCTTGACGGTCGGACCCCTCCCAACATTAGGGTTGAGAATTGTCAGATGTTATCTATAATATCTCAAAAGTTCACATTTCAGTATCCAAGTCATTGTCTACCATGGTAAGTGATCTTCAAACTCTCCTCCAAAGTGCTCTTCTGAATGGTTGCCAAAGATTACTCATGTCCCAGAAAATGGCTTCTCTCCGTGTGTGCATCCCACAGTTTTCTGTTCCTCTCTGAGGGCTCTGCGCCTGATACTTCTCAGTGCTGCCAGATCTGTGCCCTGAGCTCTGTTTACATGCAGGGATGGAGGGAACCTGATTCCCCAATGTTTCTGGTTGGGAAAGTCACCTGTGAGTTTGGTCATTGCTGAAAAGAATCCTTCATTGTGTGGTAAGTAAGCCACCACGCCCTCCCCCTCTAGTGCCACCGAACATCAGCTGACCTGGCGACAGAAGCTAAGAGGCTTCACTTTTTATGAATTTAATTTCTAATATTTTGTGTGCTGACATATAGAAACACACTATAGAAGGGTTACTAATATAGACACCATGGTGACCCTTCTTGGTCCTTCCCCCATAAAGAACAAACATTTATGTAGTACTTGCAAGATACTCTCCATTGTTCCAAGCACTTTCTTTTAATTTTTTTTCCTAAGCACTTCTTGTATAATAACTCACTTAATCTTTGACACTAAGACTATAAAGTAGAAATCGGTATTATTTCCATTTTACTGATAAGAAATCTTAGGCACAGAGAAGTTAGATTGATTACCCGTGGACCTGCTTCCTTTCAAATTGCACTATAAACCCATATTTTTATAATTATTACACATATCATCTGTTGTCTACCTTTGAAATTATAATCATTGACCAACATACATTTATATTCATAAGAAGAGAAAAGCTAAAAAGTGCAAATGAAGTGTTTTGGACACAGCATTAGAAATAACTAACTGGAAATGAAGTCATTTATCTTCCAGCAGCTTCCCTAAAACAAGAATAAGCACAAGATGCAAAAGATTACAAAACGGAACCTGCAATACATTTTTTGCCTTCTCTTTTCAGAAGTAGAAAATGCAGGATAAGTAACTATTTCATGAAATAGTCTTAGAGTTATGAGTACCTTTAGAAATTTCTGCAACATAAGTCAACTCTGAATGTCTTGATTAATACTGCCATCTAATGCCCAATGGAGAAATCCAAATTTACTTTAGAGTGAATATGTCCTACCACAGTCCTCCAGTATTATTTACAGAAATGGCAACACAAATTGTATTATCAACTGATATCCTGTAACTGCATCAATCCTTTGAAGATGAATTTTAGGAAGAAAAAGAGAGTTGGGCTCTTAAACACAGTCCAGCTTTAGGAGATAGTGGTATGGTCTTTACAAAACCTGATTTTAGCATAACTTTCCACAGTATATAAGACAAATGTAAAGTAGTACAATAAAACTCTTTTAACATAATCAATATTTATGATGGTCTCTATTTAAATCTCTTCATTATTTTCCTCTTGTGTTTCTTCTTGAGAAATGTATTAATAAAACACATCTTCCCTTGGTCTTTAGAAATATATCAAAACAAGATGCAGAAGTTAATGAAAGCCAAAATTGTGAAGCTAAGATGGGCTATTTGATAAAGAAAGATATAATCTACTTCATGTTTACTTATACATATTAAGGTAAATATCAATTTTCAATTCTTTTGGATTCTCAGTTCTTTTTTCTCAGTTTTGATAGAAAATTGTTTTCTGGTGTAAGTAAATAAAGTGATCCTGAATTAATAACTTTTAGGAAGGATATAAAAGATAAAAGGAAAAAATTACTCATTGTAATTTACGTACTAGTAAGTTAAAGAAGCTGAAGCCTTTCTCAAAAGTCCCCAGTTTTTACATGATTATTTAATCTTTATTTAACTCTTTACTTAATGTTTCCTCTATTATTGTACCCCAAGTGTTGACTACAGATTGAATGACCCTACCTGAAATATATGAGACCTGAAGTATTTCAGATTTTTCACCTCTTGGAATGAATATATATATATATATATATATATATATATATATATATATCAGAGAGACAGAGACAGAGAGATTTTGGAGCCAGGACAAAAGTCTGGACTCAAAATTTGATGTTTCATATATACCTTTCACACATAGCCTGAAAGTAATTTTATATAATATTTTAATAATTTTGATTTTAAAGTTTCATAGTATAAAATTTTCTATCATGAGAGCGCTCCAAAAATTTTGAAAATCAGAGCATTGTGGATTTTGGATTTTTGGGTTAGATGATGGTACTTCTTGATGTAACTGTGAAAAATGATACTCTCATTCTTGTTAACATGGTTAAGCAATTCTTATGAAACAACGGTTGCAATAGCCACATGGATTTTATACCTAGAAGAATTCCATCCATGACCTAGAGCTCATTAGATATTTCAACTTCCTCAAAGCAAGAATGCGTCGGTTAGTATAACTGAACCACAAGTTGTCCCTCCACCAGTGGGCTCAGGACATAGCTCCACCCAGAGTCCCTTGGGAGTCTGCGAGGGTTAAGTGAGCAGCACACAGGGGGAGCCTCACAACCACCACGGAGGTCCCCAGTGGGAGGTGAGCATGCTGCGCTCTTTCTACCTATCATGTTCCCTTCCCCTTCGCCCTCAATTCTGATCCCCTTGTTGCCCTTTTGAGGCTGACAAGAAAGAAGAAAACAGATAGAGTCATCACTGAGAAGCAGAAAATCATTTAAGAGGAGATGCGTCTCTAGACACAGGCTACACCCCTCCTATGGAAAGCACATAAGCAGCTAGGGAAAACTGGAGAAGACGGCACATTCGCAATAAGAAGACAGTTTGCTAAAAAAGTTGACTTATTGTTAAAAGTGATTCTGAAAACTGATTTTCAAAACACTGTCACATCTGTAAGTAGCTATTTCAGAATAGCAAGTGGTCTGAGTCCATTCCACCTCTCCTGTTCAAATCAGTTCGTGGTTGGCACAGCCAGAACACTTTGGAATGGCGCACAAAGAAAAAGAAGTAGTTTGACCTGATATTAATTAATATAATATTGCTAGAAGCAATTTAGCTTGCTAGTTCCAAGACCAAAATTCTTTAAGATTTAACCTTCTGGTATGAAGTACTTTTAAGCAATTTTCAGCAACTCCGTGTGGAATTCTTAAACTGCAGAACTAACATTATTATAATAATGACTATGAACTAAGGATGGGAAAGAGGCAGACACTCATCCCGGCAGAAATAAATAATGGGCAAAGTAAATTACTGTATTAGCTGGATACTTGTTACACGTGAACTCAACCATCTCACTTATATTTATACACAAAGCGTAATGCAAAAGGGGAAACAACCGTACTGGAATCCATTCAAATGAACACAATAGTAGTTACCAGGGAAAAATGATTTTGATTGTATCATTAAATTTAAAACATTCACTTTAGGCTCTGAACACAGCCCTCAAGTGGGCCTTTTATCACAGGCTTAATGTGAAGAGTGCAAGAAAAAAACTTGCAAGCTAATGTTTTTAGCATCTTAGGCCCTCTTCACTCTGTGCTTAGAATATTGAAAATACACACTCAGGCAAAAAGTATCTGTATTGCAGTCCTCAACACAGCTTCAAATATAATGTGGAAAAATAAATTAAAATGGGGATAAAGAAAGAGTCATTGCTCTTGAGAGATTAATGTTAATAAATTTCATTAAGTAATTCAAAAAAGAATATAGAAACATAAGAGGTAGAATAAATGGAGGGGGATGGGTTTTCTCCCAGTTCAGGTAAATAAATTTCGTTGGCTAACAGGATCTATGAAGACCCAATCACTTTGTGGATTCTGTGAAAGACAAAAACTAAAGGATAGGTAACCTGAAAGGTCTGCTTCTTAAATCATTTACCATGAACTTAAGTACACACAAGGAAGTATACACAAGGTTTAAAAGTAAGTAATAATTGACCATGTTTTGAGACAATCATGTCATTTTGTCCTGATTTTCTACCCCATAAAACAGAAATATTTGTCCAATAATCAGGTGGACCATTTTGTGTTCTGTTTCCTATTCTTTGTAGCCGTTGTCCCCACTGTAATTAAGATGGTTGTTTACCCCTGGGGAATGGGAAGCTCTCCCCAGAAAAAAAAAATCTACCTACTTCTTCTTATAATTTGACTTGTTAAAAATTTCCCCTGGCCTACCACAGTGTTTTCCTTACCTGAGCTATTTAATAAAGATTTCTTACAGAAAAAATGAAGAAAAATAGAATTTGCCAATATAGTAATTTGGAGCTGAAAATTATAGAGACATATTGCTCTAAACAGTATCAATGAAGACAGCAAACTGTAAAAATAATGTAAGACAAAAAACAGTTGTGTATAGATCCAGGCAGCTGGGAAGCAGGTTCATGTATAAGTTTGATTAATTCCCTTTTTTTTTTTTGGTACCAGGAATCAAACTCAGGAACTTGTGCTTGCCAGGCGGGCACTTGTGCCACTGGGCTATGTCCCTGGCCCCAAGTTCGATCATATTTTTCCTTGGTGTTAAATACAATTCTGTTAAAATACTAAAGAATAACATTCAATAGCCCCCCAAAATTGCATTTAGCAGTACTCATACAGTTAAAGCATGATGGCAAAGCTCAAATAATACTAGATTATCAATCAGGGCACTAAGATTCTAATTTGGGTTCTTCTGACACATTACAAGACAATTGATGTATATCACCTTTCTATATCTCAGTCTCCTAATCTGCAGAATGTAAGGGTAAGGTTAAATTCTGTAGTAGAGGCTACCGGGGCCCCAGCATGGCAGACAGCCAAAAATATCCACAGGTTTTTAATTCCTCCCATCAGGAGGTGAAGTCTACTTCTCCACTCCTTGAGTCTGAGCCAGCCTCGTGACTTCCTCTGAGCAGTAAAATGTAGTAGAAGTGACCTTGTGAAAGTCACAATCCTAGACCTCACACACCTTGCAGCTTCTGCTCTTGCACTAAGAATCCTTCCACCATGTAGCCACACCTGAGCCTTTGTAGAAAGTGGCTAACAACCTTTTTCTGTGAAGAGTCAGAGGAAAGTATTTTAGGCTTTGGAGGCCATCTTGTCTCTGCCAGAACTCCTCAACTCTGCCATTTTAATAATGAAGCAAGAATAGACCAATTCTTAAATAAATGCATGCCAATAAAACTTTATTTACAAAAACAAGCAGCAAACCAGATTTGCCCTGCAGGCCCTCATCTGCAGTCCCGGTGGCAGATGATGAGAAAGGATGTGAAGAGAGGCCACAGCCTTTACAGCTACCCAGTCATTCCTTCTGCGGCCCCAGACACGGGGCAAGCTCAACTTAGAACACTGAAGCCTACTGAGACCAGCAGGGCTGTCCAGCTGAGCCACCCCAAATAACCAGCCTGAAGAAAGCTGAAATGGGAGAAATTGTTGCAGTTTCAAGCCTCGGTGTGATGTGGTATTCTGCAAAGCACAAACTCTAAGTGACACACAATGCAATCCTCTTCACCAGTCTGAGGCACCTCTTCTCTAGCTGCGGTGAGGTTGCTGAGGGCCAAGGCAGCTCCTACTCCAGATAACTGTCTTCTCTGGATACTTACACTCTGACCCCCAGCGAATCCAGAGTAAATGACTGACAGGAAGTACAGCAGGTCAAACTTCTGCCTCAAAATGGGACTAACTCTGAGGTGGGAGTCCAGCTTCCTAAGCTCCCTCTGGGCAGCTAGTTTGCATCCGAAGTCTTGTGTCAGTTGCCTAGCTTTCTTCCCTGGACTGTCTTTCATCCTGCACTTTCCCTCTTCATGCACGCTGCATGAACAATTTGTAGAAATAACAACCACTCCCAAGTCTGCCTTCAGGATACCCGACTGATAGCGTCTAAGGTTTCTTTGGTTATACACCATAATCAGGGTACAGCTTGAGATAAAAGGCTGAAATGCAAATAGGTAGGACAAGGCAATAAACCAAAAAAGAGTACACCAAACCTACCTTAAGCAGAGGCAAATAAAGAATGGGATCTACTCTACCCCCAAACACTTCGTCTGAATATAGAAGAGCTAAGAGACTAATGGAAATTCAAAGTAGAATTTATTGGACTAAAATTAAAATCCTGATATTTCCACTCCACTTAATATCATTTTCTTAAATTTAGTGAAATAAACTAACTTTTTAACATATATTTGTCTTATTGCTAAAAAGCTGTTCCATTGGATATAGGCCCGGCATCACGTTGTTAGTTTATGTTCATCCTATATTCTGTCTTCTTTATGTCTCTGTTGCTTCACTCACTGAGAGAACACAGTGATTCGACACCTCATGAGAAAATTGAGATGGCTAATGTTTTCTTCAACATAAATTACATTTAAATCCCAAGACAAACAGTAATTTATAAACACAATGTGCCTGTCATTGTTATTATTATTATGTAAGAAGCATTTTGAGTATTTGCAATAACCAAAAAAAGGAAAAAGAGGTATGCCATCAACATGCTCCTGGCAAACTAGGAATTAGGTGTCTGGCTAAAGGAGAGGTCTGAAGGGAACCTTTAAAAAAAAGTCATGACAGCAGCATGGTTTCCCTTTCAAGAGGAGAGAAATAAGGAAGTGTCAGAGAGGAGACGTTAATAACTAGTGCAGTGAAGTATGTGAAAAGAATCTCTAAGAAATGTGAGAAGCAGAAAAAGAGAAAGCCTAAACCTACACACTAGAAAGGGAAAGCAGGAGAAAAAGAAATTCATTTACTGGGATAGGTAGGTGAAAATTCCTGTGTTACATCGTTTAGATACCAAAACCCTTAGAAAAGAGGGTAGTGGAAAAGAGTCAAGGCTACCTGGACAAACTCCCACTACAATTATACACTCTTAGGGGCCAGAGATTTAGCTCAGCGGCACAGCCCCTGCCTGGCAAGTGCAAGGTCATGAGTTCGATTCCCGGTACCAGAAAAAAAAAAAAAAAAAGAATCAACACTCTTAGACATTTTTTAGTTTAATAAAAAAAATCTTTATAAGAGTATTTTTGTTTTTAATTGCCATCATTTCAATTCCTGGATATTTTTCTTGACAATTACTATCCAAATGAGGGGCTGGGAATGTAGCTCAGTGGTCTAGCACGTGTCTGGCAAGCATGACGTCCTGACTTCAATTCTCGATACCAAAACAAAAAATGAAAAACTATCCAAATAAAAAGGGTTCTATCACAGTCACTTTCTTAACAGAAAAAAGAAAGGAAGGGAAAATTACCTCCAAATGTAGACTTCTTTTGAAACTGTTCAATCTTTTATCTCTCCTCATCTGTAAATGAGTAGATCAGGCTATCTATCAATACCCAATAATTCTGAGGAAAAACTGAGTTTTTATTGCATGAGCACCAACTGGAGGAAACATTCTAGATGCCATCTTAAAGTCAAATTACTGTTTGTAACTTTAGAATAAACTTAGAAAAGCAATACTTTCTGCATTGCCTCAAATCATAAACTAAAAGTACTCAGAAAAGCTAATTTGGTACAGCTGGGAAGAAACCTAAAGCTGTATGTTAATCTAATGACTGCTTAGTGTAGGAAATTATAGTTTAAATAATGTATATGAATTTGGATATTCATTAAGTTTTTACAGCACTTCAAAATGAGTTATCTTAAGATTAAAAACTAAAAATAGTGGCATTTTCCTTCACAGAAACTCTGAGTAAATGGCAAAGCATAATTAATGCACATATTACTTTATTTTAGGGCTTATGCAAACCAAGACTTACAGAGACTAAGAAGACATTTTGAATTCAATGAATGTAGCTATCGTCAAGGAATGAAAAATATACAAGATTGAAAAAGAAATCAACTAGATACCTTTTCAAATCAGCAGGAATGCTAGGGAAGAATTTCATGGGTTCTCTTAAATTAGTCATAATCAATAGAAGGAGGTAAAAGAGGAAGGTAAAGATGGCAAGAGAGAGTTAGGAAGCAATGTCCCAGAGGAGAAGGAAGACATGAGAACTTTGTATTCATGCCCTGGAGATGCAGGGGAACAGCTTCCTGAGATATAGGAGGGAACAGAAAAGACGGTGCAAATGTAATTAATCACTAGTTGCCAAGACCTTTGTTTTTTCACGGGCTTCAATTCTAGTGTTCTTGTCTTAAAACTCTTTCTTCTGGCCATTGTGCAGAAGGTTTATTGTTCTAATCCTCTCTCTGTGCCCCAAGCTCTATTTCCATTTTGACACCCTCCCTGGGTACTAGTTCTCCACTGATCTCACTGAGTTCCGTGGTTGATTTCTGATTTGAATTCCCCAGACTACTGTGGATTTGGCTAATCAAGATATCTAAATTATGCTCAATGGTGATATAAAACACACCTTATTTCCACCATCTTTATAGTATTTGCACTGAAATTGCTTATTACTTGGGCTCTAATATATTACACTATATAATTGATTATACATAATTTTCTATTATTATATTTCATGAATATTCATGGGCATATGTATGTAATTATATTCATAAATGTATGTAATTAAAATAAATCAGCATACTAATATCAAAACTAAATATTTTTAAACTGCTTTAATATCTGGTTGAGTATCCTGCTCATTGCCACTCAAATTTTTGCAGAATACAAGACAGCAGTCTCCATTTCTCCGTGTTGTCAAACATGAACATTTTAATCAGAGGATAGACTATCCTTCTAACTCATAGGATGAATCCGTATTTTTCACTAGGTAGTCTTTACTGGAGCTTCTAAAAAGTACTTGTAAGCAAATGGACAGGAGACATTTATTTTGGTTCCATGAAGAGTTTACTGCTTAACAGTCCTTTTTACCAATTTGGTTGTATTTGATATCATTATAAAACTGAAGCTTCAGTAGCATCTAGATTCCTCCTTAGGTCATCTGGTACTCATTTACAAATGGAATAATATGGGAAAAGATTACTGATAAATAAGGTTGCATTATTACTCATAAGTTTGTGTTTGAACACTAGTGAACATTTTTCAAAGGAAAAGAACATACTTTAACTAGACACTGTTATCATTCTAATTTTACTGGCAATTCTAAAAAGATAATGAAGGGCCTTGCCTGAAGAAACAAAGGTCATTTAATTTCCTTTATATTGTTTGATAATCTCCTTTTAATATTTTAATAAGCAATATCATTCATATCTAAATTTATGCAGGTTTTCTCCACTTTGACCATTTCATCTTATTAAATATACTCTCATTACTGAGGTTAAATATACAAATAAACTACAAATAATTTGCAAATGACTTCTTAAAAATATATAATGATAAATTCAAATATTATAAATGCAGAAGAATCCTGTGGGAATCCATGATTTTCATGGCACAAAATAGCATCTTTGTTATTTTTATAATGAAAACATTGTTGATACATATGTATATACATGTACAATACAAAGCTATGTACATATGCAATACAGCAAAGGTAATAACACATCCCAATACTATTATTTCTATTCAACCACAGCGATCCCTCATTCATTCTTTTAATTACCATTCATGGAGTACTCATAAAGCAATGTGCTGGGGAGAATGATTTGACATTAAGGTAACTAAAACTATGAAATGACAGTCTCTCTTTCATGAACGTCACTACTTTTGAACTTTTTTTGAAAAAGAAAAGTAATACTAAAGCTTTGTGTTTGCACGGTGTAGGTATAAGTGAATCTATTATGAATTTGACTCCAGATTTACCTGGTTTCAAATCATAGTTGTGCTGATTAGCAGATATGTGATGTATGTAAGTTACTTAAACTTTTTGACCCTCGCTTTTTCTCATCTGTGAAGTAGAAGCAATCATAATTTTTATTCCAGCGCATATAGCACAGTGGTTACACACACACACACACACACACACACATGCTGGTTTGTACAATGCCTGATCCATCTTCCTTGCCTCACCAAAGATAGTTCCTATGGAATCCCATCAGGAAAAGATCAAGCACAGGGATGCGGTGTTTGTTTTCTGTTGGTACAGTAACAAATTATCACAAATCCAGCCACTTAAGGAAGAAAAAGTTTATGATCTCACAGTTCTGGAGCCCTAAATCTAACACAGATTTCACCAAGTTTAAACCAAAAGGACTAGATCTCTTTTTGTAAGCCCCTGGGGAAGAAACCTGTTTCTTTCCCTTTTCCCACTTTCAGAAGCCACTGCATACCTTGGTTTGTGGCACTTTTAATCTATCTTAAAAACCTACACTAATAGGTTGAGCCTTCACTTCATATTTCTCTGAGTACAGCTACAAAATATTCTCTACTTTCATATCATTAATTAAGTTTATTGGTACAGTTCAGATACACATAATGGAACGTGTACCTGTAATGACATATCTTGATTCTTATTTTTTTTCCCATTCCCTTCCTTCTACCCCTCTTCTCCTTCTTATTTACAAAAGCTTTGTTTCCTCATAAAATGTTCTCTATTTTTAAGCAATCCTGTGAAACTGGACTCACAAAGACAATCTGGATCTCAAGGTTTATGACCATAATCATAGCTCCAAAGTCCCTTTTGTCATGTAAATTACTGTAACCACAGGTTACAAGGACTGGAGCATCCCTATCTTTAAAGAGGTATTATTCTGCCTACTAAAGGTGCAAAGGGACCCAGTGAAAGGTGCTAATGTTGTGGCACGCAAAGCAGGAAGAGAGATTAACTGCAGCTGCTTCTTGCATTGAACTTTCTTGGCAAATGTAAATCAATCCTAAAGAAATTTTCAGTTCTTCCTCTTTCCACATGGAAGCATGCTTAGAATAAATTCTACTAAGTTAGAAACAATCATAACTCTCTATCTTAAGAAAATAGTATGCAACTAGAGTAAAATTGGGAAGCAATCCATTTATGCTGAAGTCATGGACTCTCCGAAGCGATCTTTAGATCACTAATTAATGTACCTGATGCTTACAGCTACCTGATGCATCTCTGGTTAACTGTTTTATGCTCACAAAGAATGTCACACTGTAAGGTCTGCCGGACAGTCTTAGCCAGATGACTTGACTATTTGGGCAGCTTTTCCTGGAGAAAATAAGCGGAAGGTTCTAAGTCAGTCTACCTGCATTGTTTGGTCCTGGCACCATCTCATAATTTCTTTCTGTCTGATGAACAAAGATGCAATAAACAATTCAAGTAAATCACTTGGCCACTGTATTTAATTCCTTTAAAGGAATTTATCTTATCAAGGAAATAATGTATTTGCCACTTGAATAAATAATGACATAGTGTGAGCAGTTTGACCAAGTTTTAAAATCAGAGAATTTAATGCAATTTCATTACAGGAATTATATGGCATTCCTACCTATATAGTTCTCAACACTATAAAAGGCTCCAGAGACTCAATGGATGAAATACAAGTACTCACAGCACTCAGGCTAACTAGAAGAGGTGAAAAGCCACAGGCTCTACCCCACAAATCCCTCATTTAAGCATCATGGGAAGTGAATTCTTAAAGACTTAACTGCAACCGGTTCCACCTTTGGTACATAATCCACCTTCATATCCCCTCAAGTAGAACTCATTAGCAAGATTGGCTCTTCAAGATTAGAGGTGAGGCTCTTCAGCCAAACACTGATTCCAGTTATCATGGTAATTCAGGAGAGAAAAGTGGTACAAAAGATACCAAGAACAGAGACATTACTAGAGAAGCAATTGGAAATAGCTAAGGCTCCCTCCTCAAACACCCCGGGCTTTCATTCCAGCCCAGCACATTAGCCTGTGAACATCAGCAGACAAACGGGTCGAACTTTCTAAGCCTATGGTGCTTTATTTGCAAAGCATGGGGACAAGATCGTGCCCAGTATAGGAACCCAGACTTCTTGTTTCCAGATCCTATAGGTTTAAATCCTGGCTCTGCCATCTTCAAGGTGGGAAATCTTGAGCTTGCCAGATTCTCCAATATTAATCTTGCTAATGTGGGAAAAAAATAAGATGTGCTTCAAAGGTTTGTTACAAAGAACAAATGGGGTAATAGAGGATTTAAGATAATGTCTGAAGAATAGTAAGCAGGCAAGGAGTGGTGATGAGCATTATTACAAGTTAACTTGCAAATGTGTCATGAAGACTAACAATAACTGCAAACTAATTATTTCCTTGAAAATGGACATTTCTTTGGTCCAAATGGAATGTTGCATCAAAATACATCTGCTGAAATATTCACTCCCAGGGGGATGGCACTGGGAAGTGGGACTTTTGGAAAATGAGTAGGACATGAAAATGGGGCCCCTATAGTTGGGATTAGTGCCCTTCAATGACAGCTGAGAAGGACCCCCTCCAATCTCTCCACCTGAGGACGTAGCTAAAAAGTAATATCTATAAACCAGAAAGCCCATCCTCATGGGAAGCTGAACCTGCCAGCCCCTTGATCTGGGATTTTTCAGCCTCCAGCAGTTACCTATAGTTTAAAAGTCACCTAGTTTAACTATTTTGTTAAGGATGCCTCCATGTTATGAATTTCTACACCCTAATAACTTAGATTTCCAAAGTCTCCATGGGCCGTGCTCTATGTCTTAATAACTGTATGGTTAATTTTCCCCCATTTCACAAAGTAAGAATGTGACTTTGGAATGGTTCAAGTGGTTCAGGATCGTATATTAAAGTGGGAATGGAGAAAGAATTCAAATTCATTGACCCCTGGCTCTCTGTTCATTGCTTTACCTGTTAAATTATACCACCTTGGCAGTTTAACAGTACACTGGAAACATTTGGAAGGAGGAATATTTATGTACACAACTCTTGGCACCATAAATATTTGTCTGAATTTATCCTGCTCCAGGCCAATCAACACCTTATGAAACTTGTGATTTAAAAGGCTTAGGTTTTTATTCATGCAATGTTAATATAATGGAAAACAATTCGCTATCTCTGGCAGGAATGATTTTACAGGCATTAGCAGGTGGCAGACTGCATAAACTTTACCTTTCTTGACACTTTTAAGCAACGGATATAGTTTTAAAGCATGTACATTTCTGTACCATTTAAATAGTGAAACTATTAATGATAAACAAGGTTTGTAATAAATGTGAATGTAAACAAACCTGACGCATTTTGTTTATATTGAGTGAAGTACATGTAAATTTTGATAAATGCTAAGAGGAGAGTTGCCAATACACATTCCTTTCATAGCAATGGAGGAACATTCTGTACAATTCCAAATAACCCTTTAACCTTGCGAAAAATGAATAAGGATTTGGAGTGTGTAGCATACTAAACAAGAGCTGAAATAAGCGAGTTTACTCCAGCCCATTCCTGAGCTAAAGAGTGAGCAACCATTCTAAACAAGCACATCTTGTGCAGGTTTATATATTTATGTCCTTTTATTTACTTCTAGTCAGTAGGGCAGGCACTTATTTCTTGCTACTCACATCTGCATAACAACTGTTTCATTTTCTTCCTTACCTGGTATGCTTTTGTAATGCATAGCGAATTAGAGTTATAATTAGCAAATATCTACTAATTTATTGTACAAGTAGGCATTTAACACGAAATATCATAAGGTATTTGTTGGTTGCTCCTGCTCCCCTAAACTTAGAGTCCAGTGAGAAGAACAAAAATTAAGCAAGAAGTTTCAATGTAGTGTGACAAAAGGCAAGGTATGCGATGTGAAGAGAGCTAATGCTTAGGGAACTAGGGTGCTCTGGAAGTGCCATAGAAGCAAAATATAACTAAATAACTTCAAAGATTCAAACTCTAGGCAGAGAGCAGTTTCCCAGCAGGGACTTATATATTCAGTCCCTATGGCACAGGAAGGGGGCTGGGGATTTAGCTCAGCGGCAAAAGCGCCTGCCTGTCAAGCGCAAGGTCGTGAGTTCGGTTCCTGGTACCGGAGAAAAACCAAAAAAAAAACCTATGGCGCACGAAATTCACTACAACTGAAGAGATAGAGCCAAAACGTCCACTGCCCCCTCCTCCAGAACCAAATTGTCTCCTAGACATCCTCACTTGGATGTCTACCCGTCGCTAAGACTCACTATGCACAACACAGCTTGCCTTCTTCCCCTCTCTCTAACCCAGATTCTTACCTTCTGAATTCTATTTCCACAACTCGCCCCACCTCATCTAAATTAGAATCTGAGATGGAGCAGCAGGGACACTTTCTGCCCCACCTCTCGCTCCAAAAGCCCAGAACAGTGTTTGGCGGGATGAGAAGGAAGGAGATGGGGTGAGTTCGCAAAGTTCTGAGTAAGGGGCCGAACACGGTAGGCATTGTTCTGTAGACAACTTTGCCATTACATCACGGCCCGCATTGCTTTCTCATATGGGTAAGTGGAAGGATATATTTATAATGGACTCAGTGAATCATCTTGAGAGGTAAACATGCATTGATTGATTTTAAAGTCTGCTTAGGAAACATTATTATGGGGGAAGTTTTCTTAAATCATAAAAAACTTTCTAAAGGCAAACATGACTGGGAAGAGATCATTATTTAAATAAATGGATATATGTTTTTGTGTGTATGCACACACATATGTATAATATACACATACATATTTAATTCTAAATTCTAAAGCCAAATATAGAACTTAGAATATAGAATATATTCGTACAACTTTTAAAAATAATACACATAATACAAATCAAATAACATCTCTTGAAAGTAGTTTAAAGTCTTGACAAGACAGACTGATCGATGTTGCTAAGTCATTGATATCCTGCCAACGCCATTTTCCCGCCATAACACCTAGGGCAAGTAATTTAACCTCTCTGCCTCTAAATTTCCTCACTTAGGGGCCGGGGATACAGTTCAGCATCACAGCACCTACCTGGCGAGCCTGAGGTTGTGAGTTTGACTCCCGGTATCAAACAAAAACAAAACAAAAAAAAATTTCTTCACTTATAAATTCATATAAACGCCAATGTTCAGAGGTGTTGTGATAACTAAATAATTAAAACAGTGAAAAATAGTAAGGATTCAATGTATTGTAACCACAGTCCTGCTTACCTCAGAGAGAAACTAAGAAGAATATTATTTGACCTAAGATGAGGTAATTTTAAAGCTTCATATGGCTTTTTGAGGAAACAGCCATTAATAGCTATATGACATATGCTGACAAGATGGTGGATTACCATAAACTAAAAATCATTCAGATGCAAACGCCTAAAAATACTGGAAAAAATTACCTAAATCCATGGTTGACAGTTCCGAAAAGGAAACCACATGGAAGTGTAAGTAAGAGTATTGAAAATCAAAGCAATAAGTGAATCTATTGAGAGGTATCCTTGCTTGGGATTGGCCGAGTGGTATTAATACACTTAGGGTACAGGATTGCATACCCTGAGGGACAAACTCTGAAGAAGTGAGTCCATCAAGTAGACAGAACTATAATCTTTGTGTAAACCTAAGTCCTCGAAATGTTTCCCCATCAGTGGAACATGTACTCAAGCAAATGATGCCCTCATCGGCTCAACAGTCTCTCTGTTTCTGCCATGGGCTTTGGGAGAAAAAGACAATAAGTCTTCCTTGAAAATGTAAAACCACACACCGACACCTCAGATGGGTTTTTGATTCAAAATTCTCCAACCCCCTTGCCTAGGGATTTCCAAGCCAAGAGATTAGTGAAAACAACAAATGCCCCTGGGCAATGAAAACAGGTTGGGTACTAGTAAAACCAAAAGGAAAACTATTTTAAAGTAGCAGGATTTATACCCCAGGTCCCTGTATACCTGCAAGTACCCTAAAATTGCAACGCTAACATATTTCAAACTACATTCATATATTCTACCAGGATTAGCAGGGTCAATGGCCAAAAGGATTAAAATCTTCCTAAATATAATAGAAAAATCTGGTAACTCCTTTAGAAATGACTACGTGTAAAATTGTTTAAAAAGGAATTGATTTTAAGAAAGCAGTAATACATAATTGAAAAGGATTGGATATATTTGACAAATTTGATAAAAACCCCTCGACTTGGGGCTGGGGATTTAGCTCAGCGGCACAGTGCCTGCCTGGCAAGCGCAAGGTCATGAGTTCGAGTGCCAGCACAGGAATAAAACAAAAACAAAACAAAACAAAAAAATCTCCTCAACTTGAAAAATATAATACAAGAAATTAAATCTTAAAACTTCTAAAATTAAAAAAATCATAAAAATTAAATTTTAATAGATTACAAAGCAGATAAAACCCAGTGTAAAGTATTCTAATGAACTGAAAGAACAGATTGAAAAGAACTGCCTTGAATGTATCAGAGATATAAAATGCAAGGAAAATGAAAAAAATGATGTAAAAGCCAAAGAAGAAAAACTTCAGTTGTTTTGACATAAATCATTTACAAGGGTTCTAGATGATGATAAAAAAAATAAACAAATATTACTGAAAAGATAACAGCTGATATTCCTAAACTGGTAAAGGATCAGATTGTCATTCATTAATCAAAATACCAAAAAAAAAACAAAAAAAAAACCCAAAAACAAAAAACACCTGTTCATATTTAACTGTCTACCAGGGTTGAAAGCTGATAGACACATGGATGATAGGTAAATGATAGGTTCATAGATAGACGATAGGTAGATGACAGTTGTTATGGTTTGTGTCTGGACGTCCCCCCAAGCCCTCATGCAGTCATGGGACAGGTTTCTAGAGTTATGATTGATTTGTGGGTGTGAGTGCTACACCTGCCAGACCCTCATGCAGTCATGGGACAGGTTTCTAGAGTTATGATTGATTCCTGGGTGTGAGTGCTACACCTGCCCTTGGGCGGATAGTTTGCATATAAGGGAGGGAGATAGGCTTGCTCTTTCCTCTGCCACTCCTCCATTTTGCTCTTGTTGCTTTTGCTTTCTTCCCCGCCATGAACGGTTGCCCTCTGCCACGTGCTACCCTGCCTTGGAGCCAGCCGAGTATGGACTGAAACCTCCATAAACTGTAAGCTAAATAAACCTTTCCTTCCTCAATTTTGGACGTCAGATATTTTGTCTCAGCAACAAGAGAAAAGTAACCAAGACAACAGTGAAACAGCCAGGCGTTGTGGCACACACCTGTAATGCCAGCACTTGGGAGGCTGAGGCAGGAGGATCATTGTGAGTTTGAGACCAGCTTGGGCTGCAAAGTGAGCTCAAGGCCAGTCTGAACTGCACAGTGAGACCCTGTCTCAAAAAAAAAAAAAAGAAAAGAAAACAGTGAAACAATCATAGATACTTAAAATAACCAGGAAAAATAAGATACATCACTTACAAAGAATCAACAATTTAATTTGGCAGCACATTTGTAAACAATGAAAGATATTCCCTTCAAAATCTAGGACAGTTTGAACTGCCAACCTAGATTGTCTCTTTTCTATAAGGCAAATATCTATGTCCACTGTTAAAAAAATGAACTGAATATTACATTTGTTTCTTTGGGTGCAACTTTCAAGCAGATATAACTAACTACATTATTTGATATATGGTCTTTCTAAAAGGCAAAATAATAGAATAATAATATGAAACAAGATCTCTCACAGCCTGATAACTCAGTAATTGGAGGACTTAAAGTTTAATACTTCATCTTTTAAAATGCTGATTATGAGTTGTATTCTTTCCAGTCCTATAGGTCTTAAAACAAAGGACAACTATGAAACAAACTATGAAGATAACAAACAATTATGATATTTCTCCTACTTAACAGTGTATTTAATTTCTGCCAAAATGTTACACACATAAGGGCAGCAGTAGACAATAGGTATCAGCACGATTTCTTTCATGGCATAATTTTATTTAGTTTGAAAATCAGAAGCAACCAGATCTTGTTCTATTTATGACATGGAGGAATCCATACATTTCTAACCTTCACTCATTTACAGAGATGCCTGCTCTGAGTTATCAGGATGGACTGCTCTATTTAGAAATATCATATTACGGAAATTTTTGAAGTCTCTTTTTGTTGCTAAAAATACTTTTGTCCGAGCTTGCTGAAATATTTCTTGATGAACTTACATGCAACTGATAGCCAGTAGGAAACGGTGTTTGTATTAGTTGGGCCTCTGATGGATCCTTAATGTCAAGGGGCTTCTCTGAGCTCTAATGTACCGTAAGCGCTTAAAAGGAGGGGAATTTATGTGTATTAATGAGTTCTGACTTAATCAACTCTATTACTTCCTGTCTCCACTATAATTTTGAAACTACAAATGTGATCGCCGAGGTTTTCATTTTTTTCCAAAATAAATGGTAGATTTCATTGTAAAATATTTCCAGGTGATACACACATAAGTATTTTAAACATTCCATACATTTTCAAAAAAATACTTGGACTGCCTGATAAATAAGGTTAGCAATTTCAAAGTCTGCAGTTCAATATACTTTCAAAAAATACAGAGATAAGAATAATTCCTTTATACTGAATATTTAACGATCACCTACTGTATTGAAAATATATATTATGTGGCCAATAAAATCTTTAAGTTAATATGCCAAATAGGTTTATGTTGTATAACTTATGCTTCTTCATAAACTACAGTGATATCTTTAGTTTTGTTTTTTCTCAAATATTTATCGAGACAAAGAAAAAGAGGAAGCAATTTAAAGAAGAATGGAAACAAAGGGATTAAATCAAGGATATATTTACACCTTTGTTTGGAACTGCACACAAATTCATAAAAGAGTCAAAAACCAGCATACTCACAAGTGCCTTGAGGCTGTTACAAGAATTGAAAGGCATCCAAAGATTTATTTGTTTTCTGAGAAGTACTGAAGTAGTTTCATACTCACGTGAAATAGTATGACAGTTACCACATAATATGAAGAGTTCATTTCTTTAGCCACCTATAAAACACTAAATTCCTAAGCAACTGAAACATGGATTGCAAATGGTGGGATAAATAAGGTACAGCGACTAAGTAAGTGGATAAAGGAAGGGAAACAATGGTAATGTCATATGTTAATACACTTGGATAGTACTGAGAAATGTTTTTGGAAATTAAGATTGAGTTATGTAAAGCACTGAGCGTCAGCCACCATTTTGGGGGAAGAAACGTAGACGTCAAGGTGTAATGTGCTGTTTGAACTCTGACAGGCCTGTGCTGCTCGTTCTGATCACTGGGTAGTGATCTGGATTAGGGAGAATGAACAGTGGTAATCGCTAATAAATATGGACAGAAACTGTTGAGTATTTTACTTATACTAACTCATTCAGTCCTCATAGAATCCTTCCAGAAAGGTAATTGTCTCTGTCCACTGGACAGATGAGGTAACAAAGGCAGAGCAGAGTTAATTTACTTGCCTGAGCTGCCCTCCCTCCTCCCCGCTCCCCGCCCCCTGCAAGAAACACACAATTTGAATACAAACTCCAAATCTCCAGAGGCAGTCCTGTGAGTGAGTGAGTGTGCGTGTGTGTGCGCGCGCGCGTATACAGTAACATAAAAGTCACCATTATAACCAGCTTCCAGTATACAACTCAGTGGCTTGAAGCATGTTCTCAGTGTTGTACAACCACCACTGCCATCCATTCCCAGAATTTTTCCATCCTCTCAAACAAAACTCTACACCTTCTAGATAAGGACTCCACATTCCTTCCCCACTCCGCCTCCAGAATTTGGGTTTTTAGCTTCAACTTCTTTGAGTAAATGAGATAAAACTAAATATCTTTAATAATGGGGTGGTCGAGGATATAGCAGCATAAGCACTTGCCTGGCAAGCCTGAGGTCATGAGTTTGATTCCCGGTACAAAAAAATAAATAAATAAATAAAAATAATGGGGAGATATGAAACCTAGAAAGAACAAAATAATTTGTCACCAAAAATTCCTTTATAATGAAAAACAGAAGCATATTCTAGACAGAATGAAAATAATCCCAAGGGAGGCTCTGCATACAAGAAGGGGTCATAAACGGGGCATGGTGGCACATGCCTGTAATCCCAGCACTTGGGAGGCTGAGGCAGGAGGATCATTGCAAGTTCAGAACCAGCCTGGGCTACAAAGTGAGCTCAAGGCCAGCCTGAACTGCATAGAGAGATCCTGAGATCTGTCTTCCTATCTCAAAAAGACAAAAAAAAAAAAAAAAAAGAAAAGAAAAGAAAAGAAAAGAAAAAACAAGAAGGAGGCATAAATAAAGATAGTATTTAGGATTTGATTCTGGTTGTATAATAACGTTAATTTCTAGCTCAAAAAAGTAACAAAAGGGGTTATCAAACACCAGTAGCATATAATTTGGAAAAATACTATCAGAAAGAAAGCATTCTAAGAATCTCATGTTTTTCAGAAGGACAATAAATAGCATGATTAATTCTAAACTCTGTTACAAATACGGGTAACAAAAGGTAGCTTCTCAAACAATGCATATAGAAACACAACTACTAAACAAATTGAGAAGGAGAAAATAAAATAATGACAAATGGGCAAATGAATTCAGACTACAAGAACACACAAATGAACAAAGCACATGCCCAAACAAAAGAGACTGATAAAGAAAAGGTTGATAAGCTCTATCATTGAATATTGAGGTTAGAAAACATAGAAAGTTTAATATTAATAAATTTAGAGTAATACCCAAAATTTAGAAAAAGAATAGACAATTAAACATAAGTGAAACAGAATGAAAAGAATACCAAACATATTAATGTAATGCCAGCATTCTAGGAGGCTGAGGCAGGAGGAGCATAAATTCTAGTCCATCTTGGGCAATTTAACAACTTAGTAAGACCCTGTCACAAAATTAAAAAAAGAAAAATGTGTGAGGGGAGTAGCTCAGTGCAAAGGCCCAGGATTCAGTCATATAAACCCCAACTAAAACAGATAAAATAATAACTAATGAAGAACAAAAATATACAAAGGCAACAAGTGAGTCTTTATAAACAGATTACTAATATAGAAAAACATCTGATCAGATTAATTAAGAGACAAATGGAAAACATGAAGGACAAATTATTGGTAATAAAAAGGGGACATAATTAAAACCCCCTATGGAATTTAAAAGTTGCTAAGTTATTAGGGTGGTCACTAATGTCAAATATATTGAAAAGGAATACAACATAGGTAAGTCCTACAAAAATATAAATATCAAACATCACTCAAAAAGCAAGTGCCAGGCCTGGTGACATACCTCTGTAATCTCAACACTCAGGAAGCTGAGGCAGGAGGATCACTGCGAGTTTGAGGCTAACCTCGACTACACAGTGAGTTCAAGGCCAGCCTGAACTGCATAGTGAGATCCTGTCTCAAAAAGGCAAAAACCAAAAAACAAAAAAAAAAAACAAAAAAAAAAAACCCAACAACAGCAAAAAAGCAAATAAAAATTTACTAGTTCTATAACCATTAAAGACATTAGTTTCAATGGTAAACGTCATGCCCCCAAGAACAACAGGCCCAAATTGCTACACAGCAGATGATTCCAATCTTACACAAACTTTCAGAGAATAAAAAACATAGGATGTCTTCCTCAATCTATTTTATGGAGCTCTCAGGTCATGTTATCAAGGAAAAAATAGGAAAGCATTTTTCACCAATCTCAGTTATGAACATAAATTCAGCAAATCAGGCAAAATATTCTTTAAAAGATAAAATGCATCGTGCCCTAAATGGAATTATTCCAGAAATACAGGATTGAATTAATGAAAAAAAAATTACTAACAATTTACAACTCTATTAGAACAAAAATTGAAAATTTTGTTGTCATTTAAATAAACATAAAAAGGTTTAAAAAAATCAGTATCATTCATAGGAAATGCAAATAAGCAGATAAACAATGAAATGTTAAGAAACTAGAACTCAACTTGAAAAAAATCAACAAAAGAAAAAAAAGAGACATTACAATACTAAAAGGTAGAAAGTATTTTCTTCTAGATAAAGTGACTATAACATAGATAACCATTATCATTATTGTTATTATAGAAAGGTAAACTAAAATAAAATCACTTTAGATGAGTTAAAGAATAAAACTGATTACTTTCTGAAGACAGTATATCTTTATGAGTGCAGAATTGGAAACATTTCTTAAAACCCTAAAAGCTTAAATTATAAAGAAATATATTGATAAACTCAATGTATTAAAATTTTGAAGTTTTGCTCACCAAAAAATACTGTGAATTAAGGACAGTGTGGAAGGAAAATAGTTGCTCATCGATAACTGATCAAGGATTGGTATCCATATACATAAAGAACTTCTACATATTAATATAAAAGAGAAAATCCGGGCTAGGGATGTAGCTCAGTGGTAACTTGCCCAGCACGCACAAGGTCCAGAGTTTGATCTTCTGTGTCTTATGCTTTTTAAATTATTCATTCTAGTTGTTTTCCAAAATGTGAAGCAAAGTTCTCTCATCTACTCCCACTTTCAAAACTAGCAACAAAATCAAGCTTATTAACTGTAGCACAACTTTACTGGTGGTTTGAGTGGTGTCAGGAAGCAGTTTTCAGCCACTTCCTCCAAAGGAGCCTCACAAACAGACTGATCTCATGCTTCAACCTAACCTAACTTCTCTGACTACCCACCTCACCTCTTCTACCACCACCTTCTCTGCTCCTTGCCTCTGCTCTTCCTCACCTGGCTCAGGGAGGCCCACTAACTCCTTCTTTACTCTCACTTCTGCCAATACTAAAGCCCCAGTGAATGTTGCATAATCAAAAACAGTGCTGCCTTAAAGGAGTTCTGAAGCCAGCTGTTAAGATACCATTTCTGCCCCTCTACCTCAGAGGAACTGGATATGTGCTAGAATTTGCAGTTGAGTAATGAACACTATGAAGATAGCCCATATTTTGAGATTTCTGAGAACACTTGAAATCTGTTAGAAGTTCATTTAAAAATAAGCTTTGTTAGACAACACCTCCACTTGCCTAAACTTTTGATCATATTCTAACGTTATTTTTCCTTCAGAGTTATCTTTTCTATGTGTTTAACCTTCTATGTGTTCCTTCTATAATTTTTTAAAAATCAGTTTTATAAATAACATGATTTACTCTAAATTATACCAGTTTTCCTTTATACTGTAGTTTAACATTCCTATGTAAACTTTATGAGTATATTTTTCCACTGAAGTACATTTGCATTTTAGGCACAAGTGATTACTATTTTATAAGTAGTTTTTTAAACTGAATTTTTAAATTAAAACACACTATCTGGCACATAGATCTCCAGTCCATCTCCCTCATGCCACCCCAAGCAGTTTACTGTTTACTTCTGCGTGGTATCTAGCCTACATGCCACCATCTGTTCTTTGGATAACGGCTGGTAAGGATGGGAAGTGGTGACCAAAGTGCTTCCTGTGTCATGACTGTGATTGACAAGTTTCCGAAACCACTTCCTCTTCACATAACAATGCCCCTTGGTTTTGTGACTTCCTCATCTCAAACAGCACTGAAAATTATTCCCAAAAGCAAATAACATTCCACTGATTAAAAAAACAAGACTAAACTACCAAATTTTTAATAAAAATTTAAAAACATTAGCATTATAACTACTTGGACCAAAGCTTAAAGCACTTTTATTATTGCAATGGAACCGAACCTGACTCCAAACAATGATATTAAAATTAATGTTCATGTTCCTTAGGTATCCCTCCTCTCTAAATATTTTCGTTGTCTTGCCTTAGGCTTCCATATTTAACACCTGGGAATTGACAGCTAGAAAACCTCACACATGTAACTGATTCCACAGTTCTCTTGATTTCTCAAGGAGTGTTCACTATAATGATGCTTACAAATTGTGACATGGAAATTTAGTTGGCAGCTCCAAGCAAAATATATTTCCTACTATATGATTTTAGAATTTCACATTATGAGACTTGAACACATCTGATATAGTCAGGGAAAAATCACCACAGTCTGACAAAGTCCACCATAGTTCCCTCTGACAAAACGAAAGGGAAGAACTTTCTGTCACCCTATTTCACAACAGCTAGTGGAATCATAAGCACCAACTATTCAAGATGTACTCTGGAAGAACATGAAGGCTTACCTAAAATAAATAATTAAAAATTCAGCTGGAAGCAATGGATTTTGAAAACGTGAATTCTTCTAAGTTCCAGTCAGACAGGAAATATGTTAACAAATTATGCCCCTGGTAGTGTTCAAAATTTCTTAACAGAAAAGTAGATGTAAATGGAAAAACTGAATCTTAAAGTGAAAGTGAATCTAACTTTTGTGAAAAAGTAAATCTTACTTTTAAAAAATATTTTAGGTTTACTGGACGCTTTTGACAGTGAGTATCTTATCCAAGAGTACAAAAACAGGAGGCAAGGGAACTCGGTATGCATAGAATCTAGATAGTTTGCCTCTTCCAGAATCTAAAAATGGCCCCTGAAATTGGATGCAGCCACCATACAAAGAACACAATCTTCATAGCTCTTGAAAAATGTGTTTCTGGTTTTGTTTTTTTTTTTGCAATTATTACTAATTTTTAAGCTTAAAAAGCTCCATGAGTTTAGAAATGAATCCTATGATTTTGATTTCAGTATTTTGTTTTTAAAAAGTGTGATTGGGGCTGGGATTATAGATCAGTACCAGAATACTTGTCTGGCATGTTCAAGGCCTTAGGTGTGACTACTAGCCTTTTTTTCCCTGTGAAAAATAAATCAATAAAGTGTAAAAGTATGCTTGTTCTGAAAAGGTGATTTACTTTATCATTCTAACTAAATGACGTTCTAGAAAATGAAAAAATTTGAAGACAATAAAAGATTAGTTGTCAAGGATTGGGAATGGGGAGGATTTAACAGGTGGACAGACTGTAGAGGTGTTCTAGGATGAGATGACACTTCAGAGGTGAATGCTGGTCATTATGCATTTATTAAAATCCCTAGACTGTACAACAGCAAGGAAATCCTAAAGCAAACTATAGCATTTGAGTGATAAAGGAATGCTTATATTGGGGCTGGGGGTTTAGCTCAGCGGCAGAGCACCTGCCTGGCAAGCGCAAGGTTGTGAGTTCGATTCCCGGTACCAGAAAAAAAAAAAAAAAAAGAAAAGAAATGCTTGTATGGATTCATCCATTGTAACATGTAGGTTCATCGACTGTAAGAAATATATCACTCTGGTGAGGATTATTGATTGGCTTCATATAGATAAAAACAAGGAATACTATATTGGAACACTCCAAATTTTCTGTTCAATTTTGCTGTGACTAAAACTATTCTAAAAAATTAAAATATATAGTTGGCAATTGAAATAATAACACAGCATGCAATGGCAGTTATTATCCCACAAAACCTCACATTAAAGAATCAGAAGTAATTGCAGTAAATATTTTTAGAGAAGCCACATATGACACTTCAGGGATGAAGTTTAGCCTCAAACAGAAATTCTTGTAGAAAAACTCATAACCTTATAATTGCATGCAAACTAGAGGCACTGTGAAGGGCCACATGTGACCATCTGCACATGTTCTGTCCTAAGAATGAGAGGTTGCAAAAGAAATAAGGTTTGCTGAGTACGTCCTTCAAGGAAACATAACCACGATTTAGCAATAAGACTTCCTCAACTGAAAATAGAGCTGCTGAGTTCAAGTCTAATCTCCCCTTTTCTTCAGTGATATGGTATCAGCTTTTCTCTTCAGCCTTCTGCTGTGAACCCCAAACCTTGAAAGTCTCCAACAATTTGGAATGACATGTTGTCTGAGCATTTCAGAATGTGCTTGGTGATGTAACGTGTCTTGAGTCTGGAACTATTTGATTCATTCTAATGGCAAAAATAATAATTTGCATTACTTTTTCACTTTCACATCCACTTTAAAATTTATTTTTACGACATCCCTTTTATGTAACCTTCTTAGGAATTATCAGCTACATTCTAAGGATCAAAAAGTTAACAAAATTACACAGGCAACATAATGTCAAAGAACCACACTGGACAATAAAAACTCATGGGGAAATGAAGTGAGACTCATTTATATGAAAACACAGAAGCTCTTTCATATTCTACTAAAATTTTATCAGTTTTCTAAGCAATCATTCCCTTTAAAGAAATGGCACGCAACACAGGAATTATTTGCTCCTGAATCTGCATTGTCTTCTTCAGTATATTACACTGTAAACAAGTCGCTCTAAAGAACAAAACAGAACCACAAAGTTGCAAAACTAGACATTTTAGATTGTAGGCCTGAACTTCTAAGCTTTCTTATTTATGTAAAGACCTCTCAAGTCAGTATGGAATGGAATAAATTCAGAGAGTGCTTGATTTCTAATGAACTACTACGGATGAAGAATGAGCTGAACAGCCACTAACTTTCCACAGGATTCAGAAATACACAGTATTTACCAATGAATGATTTAAGAGCTACTTCATTAAACTCAAATTTTGGAGAATTTGGATGCCTTAAACTCTAGTACTGGAGAAACACAATAAAATAAATGAAGAATGTGTTTGAATATAAGAAATATACTAGATGAGTGTAAAACTAAGAATTATTTCCAGGTGACAAATACAAAAAGATGGCGGGTTCAAGTTTGATTAAAATTTCTTTTAAGATTTCTACCTACTATCCATAGGTAGAAGAATATGGCATGTAAAACATCACTCATTGAAAAAACACATATAGTCATAATAGAAAGCACCCTTTGAAAATTACATAATTTTCACAAAGCCTTCATAAATATCTCATCCTTTGATTTACAAACTATACAAAAGAATCTAATATCCTCTAGCCCAGCAGAAAGCAAGCAGATCTAAAGGTTATTGTATCATATAAAAATATATTTTTTTTCCATTTGGCCAGAGTTTAAATATAACAACAATCTCTGAAACCATTCAGTTCTACAAAACAGCATGCCTAAAAGGAAATCTTCTATATTTCAATTTATTCAACCCTTTTCCGAAAAATAAATAACAGAGGGAAATTATGTTTATCTGAGGACACTGGCGCTGACAGAGCAGGGGGATAGATTGATGATCAAGGGTCTCTTCTTATCTCCTAAACATTGTGATGGATGGTTGAGCTAAGCCACAAATCAAAGAGATACAATACAATTTTCAGCATTGTTCAAAAGTTATTCATCCTATTCTTTAAATTCTGAAAATGACAGAACATTTATTCTTTCATTAAATTATGTTCACAGTGAAAATTTTCAAAGAAAAATCAAGAGAAGTGGCACTGGGCCCATGCTGGTCTTCCCGCTTCTCTTTTTTGTGAGACTTTTTATGAGCACCTTGTTCTCTCACTGCCCCCAAGCTCTGCTTTTTGGTGAAGTCAGGTAAAACTCATGCAGAATGAACTCTGGGTCTCATTGTTTCCTTGTGTTGTAGGGAAAACAACCCCAAATGATTCAACTCTCTTTAAGCTCCAGGGGTAGATCACCTTTTCATCAGGCAAGTCTGAAGGTGGCCCCAAAAGATGACAGGAAATAGGGATTCGCCCTCTGCCCCACTTCCTTGACGGAGCTCTGCTCTGCTTTACTTATTAGGCTTTCTTTCTTGTGTTTGCTTCAAGGATGGACACAGATTTAAAAATCACTATTGAAAGAACTGAATCTCTGAAGTTAAGAACATTTTGTCTGATGCCTTATTTTGGCATCCATTAATCTGCTGAGGAAAAAAATAAAGGTAGTTGATAGTTCAGCCACAGGTGGCAGGAGATAAAGTGGAAGAATCTAGTCAACCTGCATATGCCAAAGAATGCATACAGTGCAAAAATAGCAGATGCAGACCAGAGAGACCCGAGACATAATTATAAAAGGAAAAGTTCTGTAAACCTGTGCCTTAGTTCCTTTCCACTCACACACCTTCTGGTGTTGTGTCCGGCACATTCCCGTTTCTGTCAATATTTGTACCCTTATGACAGAAGCTTATTTTAATGTAGATTATTATGTTGCTCTTTGCTTTGGTAAAACCTTATTTTTAACACACCTCTTTTTATTAATTGAAGGTATGCAAGTATGATTTTGAGATCTAGGAGAGATAAAATAGCTCGGAGCCATACTTTTCATGATACTTTTAATCTTGATAAACTTTACAAAGACTCCTGACACGTAAAAGATAGCTGTTTATTTTCCAACACACATTTGTTGCGCTTTTACTAAGATTCCCCACGGGCTTTTATAAAAATACACCAAGGAGACTTAAAACCTCAAGTTGGAGGTACAAGTAGTGCAGGTGTGGCTTTTAGCCTTATAACCCAGAATCTCAATCTCAGTGTACTCAGAAGTAGGGGTGCTCTAAGACAAAGATTTGAGTTCTGGCCAGCCAGCTTATTAGCTGTTTATGTTCTTAAGCAAGTGACTTAATCGCCTTAAAAAAAAAAAAAAAAAAAAAAGGTTGAGAAATAATACCTGTCTCAGCGGTGCTGAGAAGATCAGATGGAATAATGATAAAGGGATTTTTATACACATCCTGGACTAAACACCCGGTGGTTAGATTGGCTTCAGGAGAGTGTCTCTCTAAAGACAGGGACTTCTACTACCCGTAGGCACCCAGCAGGGATTCCCTACAGTGCCCTTTGAAGACTGATAAGCATCTCCAACAGCTGCATCACAGAATACAAGGACCAGGCTAGAGGGCAAGGGTCATGCCCTTTCCCCTTCCATTCTCTTGCACAAGACATCTGCCAAAGATCCCCTGGAGGGAAATACAACTCTAAGGAGGGAGGCCCAGGGAACTTTTTAAAGGACACTACAGACTTATGCCTTTGCACGTTTAGTGTTTCTCCTATACTTCCCATCACCTACTTAGTTTAACATTCTGTAATACTCAGCCCAAGCTTTAGCCCTTCTGAAAGTCCCTTCAGAGTCTCCAGAATTGCTGGAGTTTATCTCTCCTTGGTGCCTGTAGCGTACAACGTTCTTGGCAACCTCTCACCCACATCTTTCCTTTATACCAAGTTCCTTAAAGCAGAAATTGTGTGGTGTTCATCTCTAACCTCTAAAGTTTATTAGACCATGTATGTTCTCTAATGTAATTGCTATCCGTACTCCTTTTCACACCAGAAGGTCTCAGACATGATCCATTAACTAAACCATATCATAATCTCATGCCATACTCTCTGAAGTTTTCTTAGTGTCTGCAATTTTGATTCAGTCATTTTAAATTAAGGCCTTAGGAACATAAGAAAAATTTCAAAATGATAATTTTTGAACTCCTCGGGTCATTGTGATGCAGTAAATCACGGACTTGAATTTGAACTCACTGAATTCAACTATAGTTACCTTGCTAGGATTTAAATATCAAAACAACTTAATTTTATTAAAACTTTTAAAGATGCATTCTTACAATCGCTTAATTTAAGAGTAATCCTTCTACTTTCTTTTGTTATTTCTGCATTCAGTTTTCTTTCATTACATATTGAATATTCATATCAATATTATGAGAACAGCCTACTATGACTTTGTTTAAAAATTCTCGAAAGCTCCTTCCTGTAGATTCTGAATACCTAACTACTGTGGTTTTGAGTGATACACCATCCCCTTAAAAAATGACCTAGAAATTCATTTTCAAAATAACTCCATAAATGTCAGAGGAACATGAGTCTATTTCTTTCAGAAAAGAATTTCTTAACTGCTGACCTCTTTTCTGAGTGCCTGGCATTGACATTTTTATAGAATAATGAGATAGTTCAGTGCAGATGATAAGCAGTCACAACAATAAAGATACAGACCGGGGATATAGCTCAGCGGCACAAGTGCCTGCCTGGCAAGCACAAGGTCCTAAGTTCAATTCCCAGTACCAAAAAACAAAAAAAAGAACCAAAATAATAAAGATGCAAACAAATAAAACTCACCTAAGGAGTAAAAATCAAAGTTAATTCCCACCAATCACATTGGTTTTAAAAACAGGTAAGTCTACTGGGTGTGGCCTTTAGTAAGGCAACTTTTTAAAAACAAATCTGCCATGTGTCACAAGCCAAAAAAATGTCCCTTTATACTTGTTCTATCGGAGGCTTTAGACATGCTTTTTTCATTACTGCTAGTATAAACTATAATCATGTATCTCTTTTGAAGTTAAAAGAAAATATATTAAAAAATGTAAATATGGCAAATCATGTTGATAATACATCTGAATTTTACTTATTTTTTATTTTAAATAGAATAAAAATAAAAAACATTAAAAATGATACAGAATTTCAAAACAAGATGATAGGAAATCAACAACTGTTGTTGTATTACATATTGTTATGTTTAAATTAGTTGTTCAGATTGCCAGATATAAGCATGCAAAATTGGTCAAAAAAAATTAAGAAAAAAATTAACCATTAATTGTTCCTTTCAATAAACCAACAGAAATTAGTAGTACAATTATCTTAGCTATCATGTGTATACATACATATATATAATTATTTCCCTTCTTTCTTTTCTCCTTTTCCTCATCCCAGTTGTTCTTTCCTTTTGAGCAGTATCTTTCCCTTTTACAATATCTATTATAATTTTTGGATTTTGTTTATTCTTTCAGTTTTGAGCCAGGAGATCTATTGATCCAAGTCTACAGAAAAGTTGAAGAAAATGCAAGAATATATGATTATATGGTGAAAATAATTTTGCTCTAGTTTTCATTTAGTTTAGAAGCCAATTATAAAAGTATATTTCTGAAGTTTCTTAAAATACTACTACTGTTTAATAAAGCCTAGTATTATGTATTCTGTTTTTCATAATATTTATTTCTGGTTTATATGCTAGCAGATAAAATCAATCATGTTACTTCATAGTCATCAATTTTAGGATAGGTTGTATTATTTTAACATTGGGTTTTTAAAAATACTTTACTCATCTGATTTCAAAATTTTAAATCTTTGAAAAAGAAAAAGGACAGCTCCCTCAGGTTGCATGCGGGTGGCAGATGCAACAGATGATGCTCTGTTCTTCTACCTGTCTTGTTTCCTACTGAGATTTTCTGTGGTGTTCAAGGCAGTCAGCTCTTCATTTGAGAAAAAAAAAAAAAAAATTTAGAAAAAGGAGTGTTCAAGGTACAAATTAAAAGAACCACTTCATGGAAAGCAGAAAGTTCTTGGCATGATAAAAATTAAGCTGTGTAAGAGGCCAGAAAATATCACATTACATTGGTGGCATGTCATTGCTGGCTGCAGGAAGTATGCCCAAAATGAGAATAATGGAGACTTCAGGGTGGGAAGGAATCAACAGGCAAAACAGAAAAGGAAAGCAAAGGTTGTGTTTGAAGCTCTTCTCTTTCTTCATTAATTATCACAGCCAGTCTGAAAATGACCCATATTAAGGTATTACCTAGTAATTACTTAAGAAAGACAAATGAATTAAACCCAGGAAATGAGGCCATGAGTAAACTGAGGACAAAAAAAGTCTTCTTCACTATGGAAATAATGTCTACATTGCCCTTTAAAGGTCATGGCAGCCTTGAGATTTTTGCTTCATTCTTCCACACTAAGTATTTCCTTGAAAGTATTTGTGTATCCTCCTATTAGATTTTAAAAGAGAAAATGTTCCAAACCCAACGAAAGAGCTCTGATACCAAATACATGGCCCTTTTCTAACCTGAAGAACTACCATTGTAGGGCGATCTCCACCCTCAGTAGGTTATTCTTATCAGGCTGGTGGCTGCCAATTTTTTTCTTTTTAAATTTTGCCTCCTTCTAGTATTTACTCATCCCATTAAGACATCTAAGCCACTTTTTGGACACTGCCATATGAGTAGTATGGCAAGACCTTTTATCAAATAATTATTTAATGACACTTGTTAAACATCATAAAGAAGACTCTATTCAAAACCATCATGATAGTTACAGGGTCCATGCTAATGGAAGCTGCAGTGGGATAGAGAGGTCTAACTCACTTCCAAATACATCATAAGCAAGTGGGAATTTATAGCCGAGAAACAGGGTAGGGGTAGGGGGATAGAAAAGTACTAAAAAGAAAGCTCAGGTATAAGGAAGATTCTGGCCAAACTAACTTAACAGGATTCTTGCCAAAGACAGACCAGAGAGATCAGATATCACCTGAGGGCAGTGGAAGATGAAAAACCTGATCAAGTACCCAGAGTGGTCAGATATTGAGGGTGAGAGGAATCTTGCTAAGCTGCTTTCTTAGAACTAGATTTTACAAGGAATGGCCCAAGAGAAGTTTCAAAAACCTAACTAATGTTTGGTCAGAAAAAGAACCTTTGTCATCCATACCAATGACATGTAAATTAGAAAAAGTGAATTATTTAATGCTGGCCTTGGATGACAGAGCCAGTTGATGGTTTTCTCTGATCATGGTAGCAGTCATTGGAACCTATTTATGCTGCATAAGAAAATTTCTGTTTTGGGGTTATTATGCTAGAAGCACCCTAGTAAAGAAAAGGAAGTCATTTTCAATGACTAAGAGTTGTTTTACTGGAACATCTAAGGGGATGGTACCTCATTTGGAAAATGTTGCAATAATTTGAGATGTATCATTACTAGACACATAGAGTATATATAAAATATGAATCATAGAGAAATGAAGGTAAATGGAGTCAAGATCCTCATTTTAATAACAGAATTTTGGATCCCTGCTAGTCCCTAAACTGTTAATACACTGCTATCGCGCTGTACTTCCTTAAACAATCTGTTTGCCCCTATTTCCAAAATAGGAGAAATAATAAAGCTTGCAAACCCAACTAAGCATGGTTATAAAATTCAAGATTTGAGTTATGAAAAATCACTGTGAATATTATCCACATTTTATCTTCCTATATCTACCTTAGGCTAGTATAATTTTAAAAATCAGGAATTATAAGTATGTTTTATTTTATTTTATTTTTGTTTGTTTGCTTGTTTTTCTTCTGGTACCAGGAATTGAACCCACGACTTTGCACTTGCCAGGCAGGTGCTGTGCCGCTGAGCTAAATCCCCAGCCCCTAAAGTATATTTTATATACATTTATATTTTCATGATACAAAATATATACTGAAGCCTCTATAAATAACAATATATTTATTCTTCAAATTTATCTTTTCTCTTATCTTTTAACAGAATATAAAAGACTATCACTAAAAATACTATTACCACTGAAAGAAAGCATCCAAATTTTTTCTTGAGAACTAAAGAGAAATAAAAATGACACAACCATAAATAAGCATGTGCTAATAATGATAGCAATAATAACAATGCCTGTCCTTTGCATATAGAGAAGAATCTCCTGATGATGTGTGCTGGAAGCTCTAAGAAAAAAAAATATGAAGTTAAATAATGCATGTATGGAATTATATTCATTCCCCTTTAGGTAATCTTTCCCAGTTCCTGGAATATAGCCTTTCATTTTCCACTACTCTAGCCCCTTGTATGTGTGCTTCTCTTCCAGACACTAAATTTCAAAAGGGCAGCAAGCAACCCCTTGCCTCCCTCCTTCTTCTCTTAACTTCCCCCAGTTTTCCTGGAACCTACTGACTGAAGAATGCATACTGCCTCCCGGCTCTAAGTTGTCACACCTTCAGATTTAGCAGTATATCAGCTGCCTGCTAGCACAAACTTGACAGGAAACATTTAAGTTCCCTGAACTTCTATACCGCATGCAGTTCAGTTTAATGTCATCCTCCCAGCTATGAATCCTAAAGTACTGTCTTTTCTCTTACCTTAAACTCTCCATTTCCATACTATTCTGAATAATCTTTGAAACCACCCTGACCTAGGACCAGTGTTCTAATACTCATCATTTGCTGTTTAAGTCAGCTGTCACTGTAACAAATGACCTGAGATAGTTAATTTATAAAAAGAAAAAGTTTATTTTGCTTTATAGTTCTGCAAGTCAACTGTCCCCATCGTTTTGGGCCTGTGATGAGGCAGCACATCATGGTCAGAGTATGTAGTGGAGGAAAATTGCTCACCTCACTTCCAAGAGACAAAGGAGAAAGAGCAGAGAGGGTCAGGACCCTCAGCCTGCCTATAAGTCCCCATCTCCTAAAGACTCTGCCACCTCCCAAGTCACCACCATGGGGTCAGTAGCTTTAATAAGTGAACCTTTGAATAACGTATATCCAAACCATAGGACTCATTTTTACCATTGTTTCCCAATTAGTTCACACTGTCACCATTGTGCTTTCTTCCCACACATGGAGGACCTCATCTCTACTTTCCTTCAGTTGAAAAACTGGAGCTCAGTTTGTAATACTGTGACCCTGTTTTGGTTTCTATTATGAGCATTATGCTCCAGATATTCTTTCAAGAGGGTAAGAATGAGCAGATATTCTTGCTTTGTTGCTATAAACAGAAAAATACTAACACACTGACTCTGCAGTTAAATATGATTACTATGCACTCATATTATTCAGTCAATTTAGCTAAAGTAGAAAAACATTTGATTTATACTTTTTAAGCAAAACATATCTTCAAATCTCACGTTCACTTCTGTGATTTTTCTTAAGCATGCAGTGATCTATATTTTCACTAGTAATTATGGCTTCAGCCTATAGAAATTTTATTGTCCCAGTTTCAGCACTCTCATGGCAGCTTAGACCTATCCTAGGCTAGGCTTCTGAAGGCCTATAACAAGTGTGAAGGGATTATCCTACTTTTAAGCTATGAAGAATGACTTCCAGTTTCATAGAGGCCTGGAAGACATGAGACTCCTGGGTCAGAGACAAGGCTCAGGTTTTTGTTTTTTTAAATCATAGAGCATTAGTCAGAGTGTCAACTTTCTTGTATAGACTACTAATTCCCAATTATGACAGGACAATGTGAAGGGGATCCAGTGAAGGGGATCCCACACAGGGGAGTAACAATGAATTTAGGGAATCCAAGTGCATTTAAATGAACAATGAGGATATTTCTCCTTTCCTCCAGAAAGAAGCACTGTCTTCCCATGGTGGCTGCTGCCCAAACACTTTTAAAAAGGTGGTCCAGAACACTGACAGTAGCCCCTCAGCTCACAAAATGTTCAACAAGGGAAAAGGTTCTTGCTGGGAGCATTGTCTCCCAGCAATATTTGCCCCTCATTTCTGTGCTGTCTTCTGACAAAGTTTTCTCATGAACGCACTCACTTCACTACTTCTCTTTGATAGGGTTCACTCCAAAGAACACTGACCAGCAGAGTACTCAACAGTGAACCTGCCCAACAAGGGCTGAGACCAAACCAATTGTCAGGGTCCCCTAATTGGGACCTACAGCAATCGGAGGTGCAAGTTGACTGTGCTCCCAGAACAACTTCCTAGGTGACTGGTACGCCTCAGTTCAGTTCAGTTCACATAACTGAATCGAGTCCTTCTCTTTGGAGAACTTGTCTGAAGGTCATTAGGCTAAAATGGGTGTCTGTCCATGACACTACAGTGGTTACAGAAATTGAGTTTGAAAAGAAATCCTTAGGGTACTAACAAGGTTTTTGCATAGGAGGTATAGAAGCATGGTCCTTCCCAGATGCTTTCAATAATAGACTTCTAGGTGAAGTTTGGGGAATAGAGATCAACTCATGGTCAGAAGCATGTGGTAAGAGATGGTAGACCAAAAGTTAGCTCATTGTAAGAGACATAAAGCAGTCTGGGAGAGCTTCACAGGAGTATTTTATTTTATGAAAAAAAATACTTGAGCATTGATTCTAAGAGACAGAGATCATTAATGCACCCCCGGCCTTGGTGCTGCCCACGGTCTACAGTGTTCCCTCCCCAGGTCGTTGCTGTCCTTGTGTAGATCTGAAAGTGGTGAGGAAAGAAAAGTCAAAGTGTTTTTGAGTCAATTTTTAAAGACTCTATTCCAGTGCTCAAAATATCCAGTCTGGTGGACGGTACAGTGTATGGAAGGTCTACTGAATATCTTGACACACAGTCCATTCTTTTGTGAGAGATGGTTCATCACTGTCAGACTAGAAATGGAACAGAGATACAAAAATACACAACACCAGTTAGTTTCAAGGGCCACAGTGAGTCATTACAGTTGGCTGATTGCATTGCGGAAACTCTATACTCTGACAAGTGTCAACAGCAATCAGGCCATACTCATGGTCCCAAAGTGGTCCTACGCTCATTATCTCCCAAGAGCAGGCAGGGATCTTAACACATCCAAAGCAGCCTCTCCTTCAACTTTGAGAAAAATCACAAATCTCTCAGGCTGTTGTAGCCTGTGCATTAGGAACATGGAGTCCTATACGTGTGCCAAGTCTATCATAGACAATGTGTTGCGAGGTCTTGTATAATGATGGATCCAGCCAGAAATGCTGTCATTCAGAGCTGTGCAGGCTACAGCAGCATTGTTGATTGCAATCAATTTCATCCAGGAACAGCCTCTTACCATGGGTATCTACATAAGTGATTCAGATGGCTGCCATTTGCCAGGGGAATTCAATAGGCAAAATCATTATTACATGGACGCTAACATCAGTCAGACCTTTTTATGCAACTTCAAAAGATGTTCATTGACTGAAGTTCTGCTCAAAGGATGCTGATTTGGGGAGTTGAAATGAAATACCAAACAAAATGCCTGAATGAGAGAAACACTGTCTTTAACAAATAAAATGTTCAATAATATACTGGTCCTCATCATTTGTGGTGGGGCCTGAAGAGATGATAATTTTTCTTGATGGTCAGACAGACTGTCTTATGCATGTATTCACATAGTCAGTCCACAAAAAATGTACTTTATTTCACTCATAGTACTTTGTACTTAGAATTCCCTAAGCTACTTGTTGAGCTTCAAGCTTATTATGGGAAGTAAAATCTAAGTGACACTGTATTATCCTATTCTCCTTCACATTCATCCCCTTGTAGCTGTAGATGGCATTCTTAAGCTGCTTGTTCAACATGAGCAAAATATGAGCGCAAAGGCAAAATGGGGTAAAGTTGGAAAATCAGTTCCCTACAGTAGGATAAGTAATGTCAAGTGTCAGAGCATGCATATCAAATGTGAAAAGAGGCAAAAATTTTGAAAGTATTTCCCAGCGTAAGAATGAAGTTAGCACCCTAATCACCCAAAAGTTTGCTTCTAGGTCAGTACTAACCTTCACAATTAGCCACAAAATCCAGAATAGGCAAATATATAAGTAGAGAAAGCATATTAGTGGTCGGCAGGGCTTGAAGGAAGGTGGGAATCAGAAGTGCCTGCCAGTGGGTATGGATCTCCTTCTGGGTGATGAAAATGTCATGGAACTGGATAGTGATGGCATTTGTACTTTAGGAATGTCCTTGATGCCAATAAAGTGGCTAGAATAATGAGATCTGTTAAAATGAGATCTGCTTAAAATGGCTAGAATAATGAGATCTGTTACATGTATTTTACCGCAATAACAATAATTTTTAAAAAGATTAGCCATACATATGAGAAGAAATTTTAAAATCGGGAACACAGCCAATTTTAAGAATTCAGTGTATGTGCAGAGAGAGGAAGTGATAAATGGTAAAATAAGGAGGTATAAGAAATGTGTCTAGAAGAAATTATGAATATATACATTATATATATAATTACTGCAGAAATTTGCTTTGAAACCAAACTTTCTGAGTATTTTTTTTTTTTTTTTTTGGTTTTTCTCCAGTACCGGGAACCGAACTCACGACCTTGCACTTGCCAGGCAGGTGCTTTTGCCACTGAGCTAAATCCCCAGCCCCTTTCTGAGTATTTAAAACATTCCAATATACACAGTTCAGTAGAAGTGGTACACAACAGCAACAGCCTGTATTTAAAGTAGAAATCATGGCAAGACACTTAATTCCACACTTTGCCTATCTTTCACATTTTGCTTTACCATCATAGGAAATAAAACTCTTAGTGAAATATAGATTTTATATAAGCAGATTTTTTTGTCTTGAATTCTAAACCCAAGTCATGGCATTTGGGGTTTACTCTTGCTTTTGCCTTTTATATGATATTTCTATAGTCAGGGTCACGAGGCCTTGTGAATTTAAATGATTTCTTCTGATATACAGCTTCACCAATAAATATTAATTTCTGTTGGATGCTCCAACATTGCTTTTTAAAGAGTGAAACTCAATGAAATTATATAACTGATGACTGCTGAGCTCCCTGTGGCTGTTCTATAAATATTAATAGAATCAAATGTAAACATGGAGCCCAAGAATGCCTAGAAGTAAGAAGTCCTTGCTGAATTAAGATCATCTCCTTCAGTGCTATACCATAGAAAATATTAAAGCCTAAAGAAATCCTCACTGTAGTTAGTTCTATCATGATATGTTCACCCAGGGAAGCTGTCTAGGGATATTTTAGTTTTTGAGACCATCTGCCTGTTTGAATGAATTTCATTTGATTGAATGAATTTACACAGAAGCTATGAGAATTGGGCAGCAGCAACAGATTACTTGGTCAAGTAGCTTTATCCTGTTCTCAGTTTCCAGAGCAAAGTAATGCCTGAATGACTGACTAGAATCATTATATCATAGGGGCTTCTTCTCTCATTAGACTGCAAGACCCCTGAACGCAGAGATTATGTCTTATTTATACTTGCGGTTGCAAGATCTAAACACAAGGTCCAGCATTAGGTAGACATTTCTCAGCAAGGATGAGCTGCAAATACATGAAACTTTTATTGGAAAATTGATGATGTATGGATTGGTCAGTTATTAAAAAAAAACTGCTGGTGAAAAGAAAACAAATGAGTGTACTTCAGCAGACATCTCCTCCTGAGATCCTGTAGGTTCGAGGTGTAGTAGAGAAAAGACAGATTAGGAGAATTTAGCATATTTCACGGATGTGATGGCCTCTCATACAGAGGCTATCAGAGGAGGCAGTTTTCTGGGTTTGCTTGGAACCCTCTAATCATATTTGCATTGAGTTATCAAACTCAAAGTCCATTTTTGAAAGACAAGCTTTCTGCTTTGTAGGTAAACTGGTTTTAATATCTTATCCAACATCCACTCCATTTTACCACTTCTGTACCATAACAGTCACCCAGGATGAAGAGTACACTGAAAGTTCTGGTTGAGTGACACTCTGGGTCTTGTCTTTTTATACTTTTCTAAGATTAAAGAACTGCCAAACAGGCCACTCATATTCCAGAGGTTTCGGACCACTCTGAACTCCTTGTCCCCGTCCTTTCCTGGCCCTCTTTGTCAGCCCAATATTATGCTTTGAAGATCACAATTCCCTAAAGTACATGTGGAAATTGGGTTCAACGAGAATACCTTCTGATCAAACACACTGCCAAAACAACTGAGAAGACAAAATCAGAAGGGTGTCCTAAAGCAACCATTTAAAAGACAAAAAAAAAAAAAAAAAAAAACTAAGAAAAGCCACAACACTAAAAGTACAGTTGTTTTTTTTGGTACCAGGAATTGAACTCAGGACCTTGTGCTTGCCAGGCAGGCACTTATGCCACTGAGCTAGATCCCCTACAAGCACAGTTTTTAGTACTTTTTTGCAGTTACCTTGGGATGAGAGAAATATACTAGTAATGATGATGATGATAATAATGATAATATGAATAATCTTGGTTGAGGATTTTAATGTGCCAGGAATTCTGATATTTTACACCTATTAATACATTAATTTCACCTTAGCCTCTTCAGGTGCCCATATTAACATCTCTGTTTCAAGTTGAGGAAGCCATGAGGGAGAGTGGCTGCAGGCCTCATCCAGAGCTTATCCCCAGGGAGTAGGAGAGAAGATGTGACAGCCCACATGCTGACCCAAGACAGTTTCTCCTCAAACTGTGTCAGAGCTCTGTGCTCTTCAACACATTTCATCCCTATTCTGTGAATATTTTGACTTCACATGACTTGATGTGAATAAAATATACAAAGGTGCAATTTTGTACAAAGCAGAAAAAATACTAAAAAAAAAAAATCCTGAGAAATGCTCTAATTCTCAGCTCCACCCTCCCTGCTGAAAAGCACTGGTGTCACTTGAAAGGAATTGCTTCTTGTCCTTCTCTCTTCTCCAATTTTGGGCCCCAACCAGTTGGAAACCAATATGAATGCGCATACTGATGTCCTCTGAATGATCATTGTGAAATGACTTTCCTCAGTAATGTTAGATTTATCTGATGATTTTAATACCCTTCATTCTGAAATGCTATTATCTTGAGTGCATGCAGGGGACAGGACACTTAGTCAGAAGTGATGGATGGACTCATTATCTTCAGCCAATTTTAATGGGTCATCTAGAAAGGAAATCACCAGTCAGTTTTGGCTATTGAACATTGCTACCTCAAGTACCTTATTAAGCCAAATATAAAAATGGGTGGTTTTTCATTTTCCTGTCAGACAACAAAGGTCACCTATCACAAGCTTGAGAGACATCCGGCCTTATTTCTCTTTGGCCTAAAAAATGCAAAGTGCCAAAGTTTTTATCTTTTTCCATTGTGCACTGAATATTTCAGAACTCTGTACCCCACAAAGAGAGAAGGCGCTTTATAGGAAATCAGAATGAATTCTGAGGAGGTTTCTGCACAGAGAAATAAAGGTTGGCACTAATGTATCATTTGGGTGACACTTTTAATTTAATATCAGCACTGAAAAGTAAGGCTTCAGTCTCACATTACTCACTGGAAGTAAACCTATTGGTATGGAATATGAGCAAGTATGTCTGTGGATATCCCTGACTATCTTCTAGCCTCAGGCACTAGAAACCAAAAATATTTAATATACACAGCACTACGGTTATTCATGCCTCAACCTATGTCTTCTGTTTGTTACGGTTTGTCTGTGTGTCCCCTCAAAGCCTCATGCGGTCATGGGGCAGGCTTTTAGAGTTTGATTGATTGTGGGTGTGAAAGCTACACCTGCCCTGGGGTGATAGTTTGCATACGTAAGGGAGAGGAAGAGGCTGCTTGAGGCCATTCCTCCCTTTTTTTGCTTGTTGCTTTTGCAGTGTTCTGCTGCCAAGAGCTGTACCCCTCTGCCATGTGCCACTCTGCCTTGTAACCTGCCAAGTATGGACTGAAACCTCCACAAACTGTAAGCGAAATAAACCTTCCCTTCCTTAATTTTGGGCATCAAGTATTATGTCCCAGCAATGAAAGAAAACTAACCAAGACACTGTTCTTGGTTGGGAAACTCTGACAACTTACCTTTTATATTTTATGACTTTTTGTTTGACTCATCAACTTCAGCCTCTTCTCTCTAACCAGATTCTGATCATCTGCAGCTAGTTGTTGAACACAGGGATGCAAACAGATATAAAATTCAGAATCTCTTTGCTACTAGTTAAGCCTTCCCTGCTATTAATTCTCAGTCAAGTAAAATTGACTTGATATTATTTTATTGGACTTATTCACTGAAGAACTCTTATGTATTGTACCGAAAGCACATGATCAAATTCTATGCTCATAATTCTATGTTCTATGTTCATTGAATTGTATAATGTGAATTTTTAACACAATTAACAGTTCAAGAGACAAAGATGTTGTAAATACTCTGTTTATCATGTTTAATACCAAAAAGATATCAAACTCTGAAAAAAAAAACATTAATACATTAGATACATAAAGCCGAACTACTTTGTAGAAGGGAAACCTTCAGAGAAGAAACCTTAGCCTAGCCATTCCAGCAACTTCCTCTTGCATGAAAGGCTCCTGATGGCCAGTGTGGGACATTAGGACTCCACAATGCATCTGAAATCAGTGACTTTATTCAACAATCTTAGGAAATGCGTGTAAGGGAGAGAGCTGTTCTTCCTCAGGTGATTCCTGCTAACAATAATCTTTGAAGTAACTTGTCTGAAAAAGGAATGTATGCTTCATGAACAATTTTTCTCTATGTGACTATCTGGCCTAGAGCTTTTTTAGGTACTAACTTTATATTTTTGCTTTATAAAATGATTCTTTAAAAACTATTATGTTAGAAAGTATATTTTCTCTTATACATAAAGGTATTTGTGAAATGCTCCATTATAATAAATATTTTTGTATAAAAATCAAATAAATAAATTTTACTAGGTTTGATTTTTTTTCTATCATAAACTTAACAATCACAATGTAAGTTTTTATTTCTGCCTATTATTTTCTTTAAGGTAATTATTTAAGATTTCTTGATACCTGTGTGAGATATTTCTTGGTACAGTGCCCAGGATAAGTCCTTGTGTTTAAGTGGAATAAGCAAACTCTTAGCAAATAAAAAGCAGTGATAGCTACATTCTTTGCTGGGACAAAATTAAGGAAATTAATGAAGATAGATAGTGATTTGTTCAAATGAAAAACATTTATCAATATACCAAAACAAAGGTAAAGAATGAAATCAGTAGTAATAAAAGGCTTTCAAATTTGAAGAAAAAAAAAAGGCCAGGTGTGGTGGCACATACCTATAATCCCAGCACTCAGGAGGCTGAGGCAGGAGGCTCATTGTGAGTTCGAGGCCAGCCTGGGCCACAAAGTAAACTCAAGGCCAGCCTGAACTTCATAGTGAGACCCTGTCTCAAAAAGACAAAATAAAATAAAATAAAATAAATTTATAAAAAGGTATAGAAAATATTAATTAGAACAGAAATTTTCCAATAGCTTTCTCCCATTTTGACCTCCATGAACTAAAATTACCATCTAAAAGCAAGAATTTCTTTTGGAATGCTCAATATTAAAGCTCAAGTAAAAGTGTACCTCATTTTTCAAACTTATAGTTACCTAGAAGTATTAAAATATATCTTGGACCTTATTGGGTAGAATATTGTCCATAATAGACAAAAAAGCCTTGCCATATTATAACGTACTAAAATAAAATTTAACAGAAGCTACTGAGGATTCTAAACAGATGTAAGTTAGTTCTACCATACCCTATGTTTATGAATATGGCCAAAAAAATGCTAGAGAAGGTTTAAAGCAGGAGCAGATAACACAAGTCCATCTGCTTATGTCATCTGCTTCTCTCTGTGTGACACGGTAAGGATTATAAAAGGAAAATCAAATTCACATAGCATTTATCTAAAAGGATTCTATAATTGAATTCTTAAAGGATTCTTTCTTTTAACTCTACTAATTAAAATAGTAAACTGATATTTTAAATTTTCCTTCTTCTGTTGAATGTTCTTGTTATTCACTAACAGCTTTTTAAATTTATTTTAATTTCTCAACCTACTACTGGATACAAACATATAAGAACGCACCTGCCTGAATAAGTCCTCACTTTCAGTAGTTTTTAAGCTGCATGTTAATATCGAAGCATATACACATGACTGACAAGGCAAAGTCAGAGTTCTCACTCTTCTGATATAGATCATTACCATTTTGTTCTTAATCCATTGCAATTCATTCCTGCGGTCCCAGTCTGTACTTACAAACTCCAGTCTCTCCAATCTAAGCCATAGTCCAACCAAAGCTTCATTTAAGAAACACGTTACAGGTCCGAGGATATAGCTCAGTGGCACAGCGCTTGCCAGGCAAGCACAAGGTCCTGAGTTCAATTCCCAGTACCAAAAAAAAAAAGAAGAAGAAGAAAGAAACATGTTATAACACTAGGACAGCACAACAGCCTCCTTCACTAGGAGCATCTGAGTCAGTGCCAGACCCATTTGGCAGCAGGACTAAGAGATGGTGTGTTAGGCACATCAGACTGGAGGAGGCCAATAGCTTGGGGCCAGCATGTACCCACCCTGTCTTTGTTGAGGGACTTAGCCACACAGATAATGCACTGCAAGGGACTGGAGGACCTTGCCGAGGGCCAAGAAGCATCCCTAGAGAAAGAAGGTGTGAGATATGTATATCTCTTGACAAAATCTGCTACAAGCTTTAGCAAATGCATTTCTTTGTGAGGTTTTTCTTACTTCATACATCCTTGTTTTTTGTTTTGCATTTCTTTTCTTTTACCCTTACTCCTTCTCTTCCTTCTATTTATTCACTCACTCAGTCATTTGCTCATTCAACAAATATCCATGAAGTGAATGCCAGTGCTATGTCAGGCACTGTGTTGGGTTCAAATATAAGGTGGTAAACAAGATGCTCGAGTTTTCTGTGGATCAAGAAAGTAAATGTTAAACAAGTAATTATAATGGTGATGGGACAGAAAGGCAGAAGATCAGGAAGTGCTGGAAGCAATAATAGGAGCCCTGATACAGTCCAGCAGCTCACCTTGCAGAACTGACATCCAAGCTAATACCTGAAGAGAATAGGAATCAACCAGATGACATGGGGAGGAGCGGTATAAGGAGAAAGGGCAGTTCTGTAGGCAGGAGACTATGTTAGGAATTCTAAAGCAGCGAGGAGAGAGAGACAGAATGAGACAGAGAGTGAGAGAGCAAGCGGGGGAATGAGAGAGACAGACAGAGAGCGAAAGGGAAGAAGAAGAAGGAAAAGGAGGGGGATGATAGATGCCAGGAACTTTGGGGGAAAAAATTGACTTACAAGAATAATGAGTAAGGGTGAGCCAGAAGGAGAGAGACACTTCAGGTACACAGTAGAAAAGAATGAACACTACAAGGTTTTGACAAGGGGGCTTGATAGTGTTCAGAGCGAGAAAAAGGACTAAGCTCTTCTACAAAAGGAACCCCTCTGCCTGTGTGGCAAGAGGAGCAGAAAGATTTGCAGACGTGATGGACATTGGAAAGAGTCCCTCTCTTGGAACTCTTTTATGGAATGAGGATGAGGTCACTGGCTAAAAGTGAGGAGGTGGGGTTATAACTGTGAGCACAGGACCATGAGCCAATTGGGAAATATATTAAAATTATGAGGCAGTACTGAGAACGCAGGTGAGATGACAACTGTCAATTAATAACGGTACCAATCTTCTTCCTTGTGGAATTTTCTCCAACAAGTTTTACCATGCAGCGAACTGGCACAAAGAAAATTTAAGCTAGATTCATCCAGGGATGATGAGACACCAGGACAATAGACCAGAAAGTTGCTGAAATAATAATCAAGGTCATCTGTGACCGAAGGAATGGAAGAAAATTAGAAAGGGCTGATGTATCAATTGACTGAAGAACTAAAATATTTAAATAGGCAGCCATGTTTGTTCCCCTGAAGTTCGCATTCTACCAGAGGATCCATAAACAAATTTTTTTTTAAAATGATGAAGTTAGTTACAGAGTTAATAATATCCCTTAGTTATTATGGGCTGATCAGGTCCACAATCTCCTGAATGAGTGTACGGAAAAGGCTAAATAAAAAGAGGCAAATAGAATGATTTCAAGGCCCTTGAAGGATCAAAGCCCTCTCATATAATTCAAGATTTTCTCAGGCCTAAGACCACGACCTTCTCTGGGTTGCCCATATTTATTTGGTTATCAGAAGAAGGGAGGGGAGTACTCAAGAAGGGCAGAACCACTCAAGGACTTCTCTAAGTAAGGTATGAAGTTCATCCACTGAAGAATGAGATGCCTTAGGCAATACTCTTCATCTAGTTGAGATCTGACCCAGGTATCCTTGGCTGTGATCTTGTCTTGTTCTTTGAGGCTTTCTGGCTTCATCCAGCACTGCAGGTTCTAGTAGGGATTAGTGACTCACAGAGGTTCGCTTACTATGAGTCAGCCATTTCCAGATAAGGAGCCTAGGCCTTGGACAGATTCACAAATAAACATAGAAAGCCAATTGGTTAATATTCAATCCTGCTCAGAGCCACTTTGTAGTGGTCTCCAACAGTTAGTAACAAATGTCACAGAAAGAAAAAATAATGAGGTCATCTAGAGGGACAGAGTGGTTGCTTTACAGTGAGTAATTATGCTCTGAGAAGAGACACCATTTCAGTTGAAAACTGAAGGACAAGAAATACCCAGCTTTGGACCATGGAGAGAAAGATCCATTCAGAAAGACAATAGAGCAAGAGAAGAATCAATAAGAAAGAAATAAACTCGGAGTGGAAACATGACACTGTGATGAGTGAGCAGCTAAATAATAAGAAACCAAGCCAAGTGTTAGTATCCATATCGTGCATAGCTTTAAACACAAAGAGAGTGGGATCACTTTTCTGCCAGAAGATTAATCTGCACGTGCATAAAACATGATTTTGGCTGCAGTGTGTACACTGGTTGGGGTAAGAGACAGGGACAGCTGGTTGCTCAGCATCTTTCCAGTGACCCAGCAGAAAGACGAAGGTAAGGGTACACACACATGTGAGAATGACAAGGTGACCACTGGAGTCTGTTTTAAAGGCTACAATGTGAGAAATAAGAGGAGAGGGAAAATACAAGCTTGGGATGGAAGCAGAAAGGGAAATGCATCATTTTCTGAAGAAATAAAACAAGAAAGGGACAAATTTAGGGACAGAAACAAGGAATTCTGTTCTGCCAATATTGTTTGAGTGTTCCAGTAGGATTCTATATGGATATGGGTCATGAAGCATGATAAATAAAATAACTGCAGTAGAAATTTGGAAATAATAGGCATAGGTACATCAAAAGAAGTAACAAGTGTAACCACGAAAGTGGATAGCTGAGGTGGAGTTCCTGGGACATTAAAAGGTCAATGACTGTCAGGAATATATACAGAGGTGTCTCAAGTTCTTTATCTTTTTTAAATGCTTGGAGAATTTAGCTGTAGTTGGAAATCTGTGGTAAATGTATCCTTTTCCTTGTACTCCATGACAGCATCAGCCAACTACCTTTGCTGGCCAAATCCTATTTACCACATGCATTTGTAAATAAAGTTTTATTGGGACATAACCATGCTCTTTCATTTACATAATGCATACTGCTTTCATATCTTAAGGGCCAGTTTAAGTCGTTGTGACAAAGATTATATGGTCCACAAAGCTTAAAATGTTTATTATTTGGTACTTAATAGAAAAATTTGCTGATATGGAATATCAAAGCAATGACTAAGGAAACCAAGTTCAAGGGCCTGAATGGCTGGGACATGGAGTGGGTGGCTCTTGAAGCCTTTCAATATAGTTTTTTCCTTTGGAGGAAGGTTGTACCAGTTCTCACATAACCTACACCAAAGCTCGTATAATGTGATCATGGAATGTACAGTTCTTTCCGCTGGACAAGTTTCCAAGTACCCCCTCATCATCCTCATCCCCTATAAAGGAAGATGGGACTCAGGCTGTTCCTTGAAGCAAGACTTTACAAACTACTGGTCTTAATGCTAATTGCGCAGAAGTCCACTTGCCACTACCACAACGTTAATCCTCTTAGTGCCTTGTAAAAAATGGCATCTTTTCTATCTTAATCAGCTAGGAAAAATCTTCCAGGAAAGTTCCCTGAGATCTAATCCACTTCATGTATTTTAACTCATGTATACAAACAATTTCCCCAAACACTGCCCTATGGTTGAGCTGGTACAAGATTAGAAAAACTAGTGTAAGTTGGTAGTATTAACGGGGCAAGATCTAAAATGCTAGGGTTTAAATGTAGGCTGCACTGGAGTAGCAACTCAAAAATCCTAGACAGGATTATAAATGCACGTCATGGAATGGATGCTGGACTAAAGGTTGGAGAACAGATTACGATCCACTGAAGAACCGTCACCCCATCTGAGTATTGTGATTGCTACTCAACCCCAACCTTATGGCCATAAAAGAATACAAGCCTAATCAAAAAAACTGATTACTCAACCACAGTCATAAGTTTAGGTTTTAGTGTTAAATTTCTGGCTTCTTTTCGATGCTGTCATTGACAAACAAAACTCCTGTTGGATTACCAGAGAAAAATCTTTCAATCCTTCATATGCTGCTAATTCTTTTTTCTCTGATAATTTTAACTCAGTTTCTACAAGAATAAAGAGAAGGAACCCATTAGCCTATTCTTGATACTGAGCTGAAACCTAAGTCTCCAAAGCAATCTTTGTTGCATACATATGTATTATATTTAAGCTCATTAGGAAACGACAGAGGTTTAGGAGCCCAAATCCCAGCCTATCAGTAAGACCCCTTTTCATGGCTTTCCTCTCAGGCTACTGAATTCCACCAGACATCAGTCATGCTTCTACCGTTAAGAATATGTGAGACAGAAAGCACCAGCTGGTTCCAGCTTTCTCAAATCCTTGAAGGCCTCTGCTGCCACATTTTCAGGAAGAATGTAAAGAAAAAAAGACAAGCCAAATTCTTCAGGATGATATTCAAGGTCCTCTGTAGTCTGATTTCAACAAACCTTTCAAATGTGTCTTTAGTTCTTCCATAGTCCACCTAGTTAGGAAGCTTACTGTACTCAAAATACATTATGCATGCCAACTTCTACACTGTCCTCCCATTGGCTACCTGAATCGCACATGCTATGTCATTTTTGTGGCCTCTTCAACTGTTTTATTTTTTCCCTCCTGATAAAATTATTTTTAATTTCCTTGAGTACATTTGATTTCATCATCCAGGGTGTTAGTCACACACACTGCACACAGCATCCAGTGTGTTAGAAAAAGATGTCAAGACAAGATTAAGCATGCAGAGGTTTTTTATTAGGGGAAATGCCTATAAATAAAAAGGAGAAGTGCATAGCTGGAGAAGGTTGGGCGACTCTTACAAAGGCAATGAAAATCTAATCTCAGAAGAATGGAAAGGAAGGTTGGGTGGAAGCCTCACAAACTGTGGGGGTATCAGAGGAAGTCCAACAATATTCACACATGGTGTCCTTGAGCCAGAACTGGCTGTCTTAGGATCCTCCTTGGAAACAGACTTGCTGGAGATACTATCTCAGCTGTGCTCAGTCATTGACAGATAATAGTCTACAGGAAACGAGGACTGGGTGCAAATGTGGCAGCGACAGACCTGAGAATATAACAGCAAAGGTTTTCACCAATTGTACTCTTTCCAGTGGGATGGCTAAGGGGCACATTCTTGTGGCTGTCTTTAAAGGGATGATAGCAGCCTCTTCAAAGGTGGAAAATACATCCAGTATTATTTTTCTTCCATAGCAATTACCAAAGTGCCACATGCAAAGATATACCTGAAATACTTATAAATACATAAATCACTAAGTAACGCAGAAACATTTAGTTTTAGGTTCAGTTGAATTAATTTTTATTATCATAGAGAAACACTACAGCATGACTGTAATAAAGTTAATAGTTATTTTACTCATCTAATATTATTTCATTTCAAATTCTTAAACTTCTCAATATTTGTTTATATCTAGGAAATCCATAAGCAGGACAAGCAGCAGCAAGCATTACAGCTACAGGAACTAAAAGCTGACCCAATGGTTTAAAACAATTATTTTAATCTCTCAAACCACAAGCGCCGTATATATTCCCAGGAAACCACAGAACCCAAAAAGTTACTAGAGCTTATCTGAGATATTTTAGTAAAGCACACACAATCCGTTGAGCATACTTAATATAGTAAGTACTCCTTACTATTTTATTTGTGTATATTTTCCTTTTTTCTTAATCAACATGTAGAGGTCATTGCAATATCACTTAGATTCTTGCTGCATACTTCCCACACTTTCATTAAACTAATTATCTGGCAATATAATTAGCTAATTACTGAGAAAGGTAGATAATGATTGAGAATGGAATGTGAGATAAGTATTAATGAATGACAACAGGATCCAAATATTGCAATCGCGGAGAAGACATTCAGACTTGGCAGAGGGACCAGGAATATTCAATAACCTTTTGCTCAGCTGCACTTGAATCAGAACTAACAATGCTACACTGTGTTACTGGAATTGGGTTGGAATCCAAGTCCTCAATTTTTAAATCCCAACAAAGCTCCTTTACATTTCAGAGATGCTAAATGATGTACTAAAGTACCCCAGTGCAGACCAATTGTGATTTGTCAACTGGGTTTTTTGGTCTTTCTCTTTCTTACCTTTCTGGAAATTATTATGTGGGAAATATTTGTTCCCATTTGTAGCTATTGTCAAAGCAACAGGATTTATTATAATTAAGATACATGTTTTTGAAGGGTCAATATTCTAAAATTTAAATTGTTCACAATGTAATAAGGGCATATTTGTTTGAAATGAAAAAGGCTAGGCTGAAAAATAGATTTTTAATTAACTGGCTGAGGATTAGAGCATTTTCAAGTGAAAATACAAAGGGTAGGGTATTTACCCAGAATAATTGAATCTATGCTATGTCAGTCCTTTAAAATGTTTTTTTCTGTAATGATTTTAGTCATCTAATAAATTCACTTGGCTAGAGCATGGACTAGTGCAATATGTACAAAGGACAAAAATCACTGTGGGAACCAACATCCTGATTTGGAGAGGATCTGTCCCAAGATCAAGACCAACCATGAGACTCAAGCTTTAGCCTAATTCTCCTTTCATTCCCTTCCTGATACCGACTCTACCCGTGATATATATTAGTTGATTTAAAATGTAAGCAGAGTAGAGGAACACTAACTAATTTAATTGTGTACTATCTGTTTTTTTTTTTAATTTTAAAAATAAAAGGAGGAAAACATTAACAGACAGACAACCTTTTACAAAATAGCAGAAGAACAATGCAGACAGTACAGAGTTACAAAGTGGTAGGAAATTAACAATGCTTGTTGTATTACATATTGATATCTTCAAAGTCAGTGTGCTATATGTTTATGTTCTACAGACATGGAGATAACTACACATGAAAGAGGAACCATAGGTAACAGCTGAGAATGTGTTATCTTCTTGGGTGGACCGTCTGGGAGCATATAATAATCTTGGAAAGATAAGAGTTGCTGAAAACCCCCAAATCAGGGGGTGTGTCAGCTTTTTGTTGTAATGAGTGCTGCAAAGGGTGAATGGTGACAGTGCTCAGAGAAAGTAGGAATCTGTGTAAGTAGGGTGTCTAACCAGCACAGGTGCCATAATTATGAAAGACCAAGAAGCAAAGACAAGGCCTCCACTTGGTGGAAGGAAATGAGTCAGACATATTCACAGGACAGAGGGGAATGGGCCTGTCTGGAGTGGACAGTGCATGGGGAGCAGGGAGAAGAGTAAGGATGGAGATGTCAGGAGGGAAGTAGAGGTGAAAAGCCCTGAAGCCGTTGTGAGAACTATATACAGTGTCATGGAAAAAGCACCGAACTGAATCAAGAAATTTTGTTCTATGCTTTTGTCTTCCCCTTGCTTGCTTTCACACTGACAAAGGAAATGTACCTCTCTGACTGCAGTTTCCTCATGCTTGAAGTGAGCTATACCCAGAGTTAGTGCTACAACTCTAAGATCTTGGCAAGAGAGACTCCTGAGAAGTTATGGCAAGGAAGCGGCATGCATATTGGCAGGTTCTGATGACAGCATCTAAAAATGGGCTTGAGGGTAGCCAAGTTAAAATTTGCAATAGTTAACTAATTACTAGAGGATGAGGTGCTGGAACAAGAGGCTAACAAAGGAGATGGAAATGTATGGAACATTTGAAGGCATTATCAATCAATCAATCCATCAATCAACCAAGACACAAAGACTTCTAGAGCCACTGACTCAAACAAAATACCATCATTTTGAACGACATATTAAAGCGTAGTTAGAAAAAAACTGCATCAAAGACCAAGACAATAGTGAATACAAATGAAAGAGCTGTAGATGCCGTGTTAGTTTCTGCACTAAGTACTGCTAGAGTCTGAATTTCCATACTCACCCATTCCTCGCCACCCCCAGCTCATCTGAAGGTTACCGACACACCTGCTCCTCATGGGATCTTCACATCTGCACCTTCCTCCAGGTCACTTTAACTTTCCAAGACCAGTGGCTCTTTTGTTGAGACTTTTCTTCACTTCATTTCTCTAGTCTCACTGAAATCTGCCTGATTAATGTTTTTTCTTTCTCTTGTCTTTTCTTTTTTTTTACTTTAGTCTCTCTGAGACAATGATTTGTGATGCAGTTCAGGGTGGCACTGAACTCAGTTTGTAGCCCAGGCTGGCCTGGAACTAGCAGAGATCCTCCTGCCTCTGCCTCCAATGTGCTGGGATTAGAGGCATGTGCCACCATGCCCTGCTTAATGTTTTTCAAGGAAATAGTTTGATACTTAATAATGAATTCTAGATACTTGAACATTGTGACAATATTTGAAGTACTAGATCAATTTTCTTTTTTTTGGTACTGAGAATTGAACTTAGGACCTCATGCTTGCCAGGAAAACTTGATTCCACTGAGCTATATTCCCAGTCCTCAGTTTCCTTTTACTATGTACAAATTACCGCAAAGACGGTGGCTTAAAACAATCCCGCATATTAGCCATGCTTCCGTAGGTTGGAAGTCTGGCCAAGGTGTGGCTGAGTTCTCTACTCAGAATCTCACAAGGCTGACATCAAAGTGTTGGTCAAATGTTGAGTTCTCAGGGCTGGGGATTTAGCTCAGCGGCAAAGCGCCTGCCTGGCAAGCGCAAGGTCATGAGTTCGGTTCCTGGTACCGGAGAAAAACCAAAAAAAAAAAAAAAAATGTTGAGTTCTCATTTGAAAGATGTGGGGACAAAACCCCTTCCAAGCTCTTCAGGATAATGAACAAATTCAATGCCTTGCAATTGTAGGGTAAGTCCATATTCCCTGGCTGGTTATCAGGCAAGGAGTACTCTGACTCCTGCAAACCATATACATTCCTGGCCACACACCTTTCATCTTGAAAACCAGACATGGAAAAATCTCCCTCACTGCAAATTTTCAAGATCCAATCCTTTTGAATTCTTTGCTTCTGACTTCTCTGTTTTTAATCCCTGGACCCAGTTTTGAAAAATTTATATAATTACTTTAGTCCCACTTGAATAATCTCCCTTTTTCAAGTCACCTGTGCCATATAGAAGCCAAAAAAGTTAAATCCAGCCAAAAAAAGTTAAATCCTGGACAGTGTTCTTCCCTATCTGAGGTAATACTTTCCAAGAACCTCAGTAGATGCTACTGAACACTATATATAATATTTTCTTCTTATGTTTTGCAGCATTACCACATGGTGCCAGAGTTCATCTTTCCTATCGTATTTATATCCTAGTGCCTCCTTTGTATCATAGTCTTGCAATCTGAAGCCATTATTAAGTGAAATAAATATTATTTCAATACAAGCACGGTGATACCAAAACAGTCCACCTGATAACTGATGTGGTTAACAAGTTATTAATGGGAGGGTAATGTATACAGCATGGATACACCTGACATAGGGATGTTTCATGTCCCCACCAAGATGGAGTGGGATAATTCAAGATTTTATTACTCTACTCAGGATGGCATGCATCTTTAAACTTTATTTCTGTTTATTTCTGGGATTATCTATTAAATATTTTTAGATCACAATTGACCATGGGTTACTTAACACAGAAAATAAAATCTTGGATAACTGCAAATTACTGTATGCACAATTCCAAGGAACACACAGGTTATCAACATCAAAGGATAGAGAGTACTAAAGACCATCATAGAACTCTACCTATTATTGTTATATTATAGAACGGTGAGTGAAATTCAAAGCTGGTTTAGACATTGTCAGATAGTTCATTCATGGTCTGGTATTTTCAGGTGTTTGTTCATAAGATAAATTAGTATTTAAGAGTATGAGTTCTAGGTTCTGCTGTCCCTGGCAGAGTTTCACCTTTCCTACTCATTTGGTATGTGATCTTAATCAGGATCTATACAACTCCCTTAAATTTAGAGTCCTCACCAGCAAAATATGGGGGTAAACAGTACTTGCTCTATATACATGTTATAAAGATTAGATGAAATCATTCATGTAAACTTTTAGCACAAATCTGTAAATGCATAACTCATAAGAGACAGACTTTTTAAAAAGGAAACAGAAATTTCACTAATTTCTCCATAATTATGTAACTGCTAAGTGGAGAATTTGGAGTTCAATTTCAGTATTTTTGACTTCAGAACCCCAGGTTACTGGCTACTGTAGGTCCTTGTACAGCTTCCAGAAACAACTCACCAACATTACATACTTAATGATTCATTGGTTAACACAGAAGAGAACTTCTACCACCAATCTTCCGCCATTTTACCTGTATATGTTTACACTCCTTCCCTGTATGTGGGGTAAACCTTTTGAGGTAACTGTACCAGTCCTACTGGATCACAACCCTGCTCAACAATTCATGCCACACTCCTGGAATTGTAGCAGCTTTTCTGCATCTTCAAATGTTCCCACCCTAAAGGATCATTGTTATTAGCATACATACACGCTCATATATCTCCCACCCTAAAAGAAAAGCCTCCCTGGCCCCATGTCTACTTTTTATATTTCATTTCTTATCTACCTCAATAAGTAACATTGTCTTTCCCATTGACTAACCAGAAACATTAAAATCATAACTTAAGACCTCCCTACCCCTCACACTGTATATATTTCACCAGCATATTCTGGAAGCTGTAACGAAATAGAAACAAAATCTGACCACTCCCACGCGCCCCCCCCCCATCATCACCACCTCAGTCCAGGAATTTCCCATCTCTAGTGAAGTCCAAAGCCCTTACTTGATTTTAAAGGTCTCTCATTACGTGACAACAAGCTCCTTCTCTTTTCTTCTTTTTGGTAGCGGAAATCAAACTCAGGTCCTTGCACTTGCCAAGCAAGGCACTGTGCCGCTGAGCTCTCTTCCCGGCCCTCCTTTGCTAGCCACATCTCCAACCACACTGTTTCCTTCATTCATTCACCCCAGCTTCCTTCATGTCCCTCAACACAAGGCAAGTTTCCACCTCACAGTCTTTATGTTTCCTGTCCCCTGAAGGAAATCTGCCAGAAATCAGTACAGATCCCTCCTCTCACTACACTTAGATCTCTCCTCAGCTGTGTCTCCTCGGAAAGTCCTTTCTAGAACCATCTTCACCATTCTTTAACACAGGTATCTTCCTCATTTCTGTGTCACATACTGTTTTCTTATGTACTTATTTCTTGACTTACTGCCATTACTCTACCTGAAGGGAAGCTCCCCGGAGCAGGGGAATTTTTGCTTTGTTTGATGATCTACTGTTTTTGTCTAACATAGTGCTTGGAACATAATAAATAGCCCAAAATATTTGTAATGCAAATAATTTAAGTGTTGCTCTTTTATCCCCAAGTTGTCTGTGCACCCCTCATTCACAGGTGTTTAACCTGTAGGATGTAGCAGGTTTGCACAAGTTGCTGGGTATAGAAAAGTACACAAGATGGGCTGGAGAGATAGCTCAGAGCACAGCACCTGCCTGGCAAGCGCGAGGTCCTGAATCTGATTCCTGCTGGCAAAAAAAGAAAAAGAACAAAGAGTACACAAGATACACATTGCTCCTGTCCTTTTACAGTGTAAGCACGAGTCAATGACAGAGGCTGGGAAACTCCAATATATGTGCTATAATGTGCAAAGTGTCCAGTGTGATTTAGGAGCACAAAATGGCCATTATTTCTTTCTTTGCATCAAGTCATGGTGTGTGCTACCAAATTCAATAAGGAAAAAGTAGCAATTCAGTAAGTAGTCATGAAGCATGTACCATGTTCACGTAGGCAAATAACCCAGGATACCTTTACTCTAGGGATGTGTAATTTTGTGGAAAAGGTAAGACCTATACATAATTAAAATACAAAACAATAAATTAAAAATGTACTTTAAGAATGAAAGTGCTGTGAAGGTGGAGAAGTTGAGGATGACCAATTATTAACTGACTAATGGAATTTACCACATATGTAAATGGAGAAAAACCTAATTACTAAATCTGGCATGAACTTCAAATAACTTTTTAAAATACCTAGCAATCCCTGGAGACTTAAAGGGGAAAAAAGTTCAAAAAGGAAGTCAGGAATATAAACAAGAAAATTAAGGAAAAAGTGATACAAAAGCTTTGTCTCTTCTCTACTGAGCCCAAAGGCCAAATTTCAATAAGGACTAAGAGTAGATGTGTCATCTTGTTTACAGTTTAAGCAAAACTAAAGAGTAAGCTATGAGCCTTCAGCCATAACTATCAATGATAAAGTCCCAGGTTATATGGACATTCTGATGACAGACAACCCTAGAGCCAAGTCATTTTTCATTTGTACATTTTCCAACAAAACATATGCAAAGAATCAAAAATAAATAAATGTCTGATGCATTCTTTACAGTTGGTTAGCATGTTTTGGGGACTCAGTATCTCAATTATCATTCCTCATCTCTCAGAAATGTGAGCCTTAGAAACCTACCCAAATTTAGTAAAATAAAACTTTCGCTCTCACTGTATAAAACTGCTTGGAAGATTTTAGCAGGAAAATTTTCTTCATTTCAGAAACCATTACATAAAACTATAATAGGATCTCAGTCTGATTCCTTATAACATAGTGCCATCTAGAGATTAAAGCTGATGTTGCTACAAGCTACATTAACCACCGCTAGCTTCTAAATTATAACACTCCATTTTATAGCTAATAAGCTTAGTAGGGTAAGTTGTTTCCATTAAGTTACATTGGTGTGGAATTCCCTTTTAATAAATTAATGACTACTTACATGAATGAATTTATATCCAGTGCACTGACGTCTGCTGCCTGTCTGTGTGACGTGGTGGTATTGTTCCATGCATACATGTGCTAAAAAGGTGTACAAATTTAGTGATATACTATGCCACTGAGGGAAGTTACACAGGGATATAAGAATATTAATTCTAGGTTTTCTTAAGGCATGCAATTGAACTCTTATAAAGAAGCATGGGAATTTTCAATTATGAGAATGAAACATTTAGCCAATACCTAGTCCGAATGAGGCATTGTATTTACTGTGTGTATAAGTTTCCTAAGTCCACCAAAACAGAGTTGCTCTAATTTGGCAGCTTAAAAGAACAGAAATGTACTCACACACAGTTCTGAAGTCAGGGTCCCAGCTGACTTCTCTCTCTGTGGGGGTGGTAGTGGAGATGCCTTCCTTGTCTCCTAAAGCTTGTGGCCCCAGCTGGAAACCTGTCCTCCTTGGCTTGTGGCCCCATCTTCTCCGTCTCTGCCTCTGTCTTCTTATCACATCCTCTGTGTGTCTGGCTGTGGCTGCATCGCTCCAACCTCTGCTTCTGTCTTCACCTGTGTTCTTTCCACCTGCATCTCGCTCTTCCGCAAGCCTGTCCTCTGTGTGCCTTGTAAGGACACTTGTCATTGGATTCAGGACCCACCTGAATAATCCAGGTTGATCTTGTCACTTTAAAACCCTTAAATTAATTACTTCTGTAAAGACGCTTTTCCAAAGTAAGGTAAATTCACAAGTTCTAGAGATTTAGTGTGAAGTTAATTTTGCAAAGGAGGCCAGGGATGAGAGTCAACTCTATACTATGATCTTTAAAATGCAGGAAGTTACATGTCTATATTTGTTTATCTGAGTATGCAAATTGAAGATATCAGTATGTAATACAACAACCATTGTTAATTTCCTATCACCTTGTCTGAAATTCTGTATTGCTTGTAGTGTTTTTGTATTATTTTCTAAATGTATGTGTGTTTGTTAAGATGTTTTTGTTCTTTTATCTTTAAAATTAAAAAATGCAGGAAGGTGAATGTGTGTGTATGTTATATGCATGAGATGTGATAAAAATATAGTGAATGTTTAAATAGTTAAAAGTTTATCACAGTAAAAGATGCATTGCCATTAATTCCCTCAAAACATTCCCTGCTCATTGCAAGCACTCTTACTTTTGCCATTGTCTGAAGCAGTTCTGGGAGGGTGTGTATTATATTAGGTGTGTCTTTAGTTGTGCTGTCATGGCTAACTTGATGTCCTGAATCAATCAAAGACGTTTACCTTTCATGGCCATGTTGGCTTTGGGAAAGAGCCAGAAGTCACATGGTGCTAGATCTAGTGAATAACGGTGAACAAGGACATACCATAATGTTTTATTTGACAGGAGTTTATGAACATTTGGAATAATACAGGATAGCAAGGCAGGCATGAAACAATATTCACAAATGAGGACTTCCAAAAACTTTTTCAAAAAATGTCAGAATGATGGGTTAAACATGTTCGGAGAGGGGGTGTATTTTGAAGGGGATTAGTGGCAATATGTCTTATTGTAATAAATGTTTTAAAATTGATATATAAACTTTAAACATATTTCTGATCACCTCATAAGAAAAACAACATGGTTTCCCCATCACAAAGTTTATAGCATCATTGAAACAAAAAGTTTATCAACATGGATACACACCCTCCCAGACAGTGTTCCTAAATGTGGCAGTCTGGATATTTAGGGCTGGGTCATTCTGTGTGGTGATGAAGCAGCTGTCCTGTGCATGCTAGAATATTTAGTGGCATCTCTGGCTCTATTTATTGGATGCATAGCGTCCTTCTCACTTATGACTACTCAAGACATTGCTAAATGTCTTCTCGGGGACAAAGTCGTACCCAATAAGGACCAGCAATCTTGATTATTATAAGCAAATAAAGTAGGAAGTCAGAGGAGGAAGGAACTAAAATGAACCAGGGTAGGGGAGCAGGGATGGGAGGGAGGTTGCACAGAGGGGATAGGAATGGGAAAAAAAGGAATCAAGGCATATCATATGCAAATATAAATTCTGTATACTGAGTGTGATCACTACGTACACCTAAGTTGTACCAATAAACTTTTTTTGAGTTCAAATGCACTTTATTTTTAGACAACCTACATGACATGTTTTTTCCCTAAAAAACAATGCCTCCACTCCAAGTAAAACACAGTCAAAATAAACAAAGCGTTCAAGGTTCAAGATGACATCAGTCCTATTTGTCTAAAATCCGGGTGTTGTGTGGATGACAAGCAGCAGCCAGTTATGATAAGTGACAGATCCAAGGTAACCACTGAATCCATTAACATTTTTCCATTTCTAAATCATCCTTACAGAAAATCATAAATGAGGGACAGTAGTCCAGGAGAGCAACCATGCCGTCTGGATTCATGTTTGCACCGATAAAGAACTGATAGTTTTTGAAATTAGCAAGGATGTGCTTGATTTGTTCTGCAGCCCCGTCATAAATGGTTTTACTCTTTCTGGTCTTTGTTCTTCAAGTCTGCCTTTGATTGATTTCATGCAGTCTTTGATGTACTTCTTGCAGGCCTCTTTTGTGAAGCTGGTTTCCTGCAAGTTGGTGGTTCATGACAATGTCCACACCAGTGACCACTGTGCTTTCAGTGCCCCCGCCCTCTGGGCCTTCAGTAGAGGCCTTCCCACCAATGAGCAAGTCATCGATGTTACTCTCTGTTCTACTGAGCATCTTACCCTCTACCTCTAGGCACAGCCTGTCCGCGTTCTCCCGGATCTTGTAAATGTCCGAGAACCTTTCATCCCGGCTGATGAGGTCCCGGTAGATAATCATGGTGGCGGCTGAGGGAGAGGGCAGCCGTGCAAGCTTAGCAGCTGGTGGGAGCTCAGAGCGAGTGCAGTGCAGCCGGAACGGTGCTTGGGGGGTAGGGGAGAGTGGGCAGAAAAAAGATGTACCAATAAACTTAAATAAAACTATACAAAAGTTTCATGGAAGAAATGAGTATTGAAGTAGTGACCCAAAGGTAAGCAGAAACACTGAAACGACACCCAGGATTTGGAGGCAGATTTGTTTACATCAACAGGCATTGATCAGGATCATTCCCAAAGTATCAGGCCCTGATCTCTGGTGGTCCAAGGCTTTCATGGGATAAGCAAGCAGGAAGAACAGAGGCAGAATCGCTTGTCAGTGGGGGTTGGTTTACACAATGTGCATCCTAGTGACCAAGTGTTTCTAAGACAGAAGCAACCCGAACTGGAATAGGAACTGTTACCTGGGCCACTCACAAACCAAAGTATACTGGCTGGAGCAGGGTGCATTTTCTGCCACAGTGACAGATGAAAATCAGCACTTGAAATTGTGGAGATGATAATGGAAAGCACTGTCTACCTCTAACACACTCTTGCTGAGAGGTACTATGAACCTGTCAAGACCAAAGGCCTGATCTTTACTGACCTTTATGTGCCAAGTTCCCAACATGGTCCTTGGCACAGAGAAACGCTTACAAACTCCTGCTGAGTGAGTTAGTCAGTGAGGTTAGATTTCTAGAATGGTGCTAGATTGTGAAAGATCTTCAATGACAAAACAAGCAATCTGAAAGCAATTTTGTTGGCTAAGGAGATATTCGGAAGGATTTTGAGTAGGAAGATGAACTGAGTAAAGAAAGTAGTGGCATACCAAAAAATTGGAGAGACCAGAAAAAAGTTCAAGAAAAATCAGCAACAAAATTATTAAAATAAATCTTGCTTTGAAGTAAAGAGTTCTGGTACCAAGCTAATGACAATGGGAATTTGAATGAAGTGTCAATGATGAGAAGAAAATCTATGACTTTCCCATTATTGGATTTAGCAGGGAAGGAGGCAGGCATAAAGGTAAACTGTAAAGTAAGAGTGCCTAGGAAAACAATTTGTACATGTGAGAAAAATAAGGAAGACCAGAGAGGAAAGAAAATGGATCTGAGGTAAGGGTACAAATGCTCATCACTGGGATGCAGGACACATTATTTTTAGGTTAATTTTAGATCATCTTCAAAAAGTAATCATAGGTTAAAAAAAGGATAGGTAAGTGTAAAAAATAATTCGTGGTCAAATTTAGGAATTGCGTACTAGATATTCATCCCACAGACATTCATACATCCTTCGGGTCACTAAAGGAGGTCATGTTGCAAAGATTTTGAAGCAGATAATCTGAACTCAAAATGATGAATTCTATTTCTATTCAACAGCTCTCATTTCAGACTGAGAGGGTAGGCAATTCCAAATCGGTGCATTATTCATAGCTGGGTTTTCCAAACACTGTTTGTTCATGGTACAATGACATTCACAACAAAATAAAACTTTAAGTTATTTTACCATGGCAAACAAGTTTGAGAACACAGCTTGCTTTTAAAACAAAGACTAAAAAATGTTTAAATCTATGAACTATATTTTCTCATTGTTGCCAATACTTTAAGCAAACTGGTTAAATTGGTTATTAATTATTTGAAAATATAATTGAATAGTTACTACAGTTAAGTTTTTCCTTCTTTGTTTTCATTTTCTATTTGATAAATGTAAGGCTGTCAATATTTCCAATAATTTTAACACTGTAAATTTTAATATTGTAAGTTGCAAGATACCATATGTGAAGCTTTTTTGAGAGTGGACTATTTTATACTTAATTAAGAGAACAAATTTATTTCAAAAAATAATAAACTAAATTACTAAGCAAAAGAGGTTTATATAGATTGTCTAATTATCTAATTATCTGAGTGGGAACAGTCTTCAAATTACAATTTGAAAATCCTTTTCAGCAATGTCATCTAGAGTCAAAGGCAATGTGCTATTTGCCTAAAGATTACTTTTGTGTAAATTAAGGGGGGAAACCTACATCTTTAAGACTGTAGTACCATCTGCCAGAAAATTACAAAGCTTTATAAATGTATGATTACTTCAATGAATGATACTGCCTAGATTCGGATGCAGGGATCATTAAGTACACTGGTGAAATTTACATAGAGTTAACTGTGCTTGTTAATTGCATATGTCCAGGTAAGTGTTAAACATCCTGGGTGTTTCTGGAATTAGTAGACTAAGTAAAGCAGACTACCTTCCCCATTTGGGGTAAGCTCACCCAAAACACTGAAAGCTTGAACAGAACAAAAGACTGAACAGGAAATTCACTCTCCAGACCGGACAGTCATTGAGCTGGGAAAGCCGTCTTCTCCAGCCTTCACTCAAGGACGGTCACTTCCACCCTCAGCTCTCCTGGCTCCCAGGCCTTCAGACTGCAGATCTTGGAATTTCCCAGCCTCCATAATTGCAAGAACCACAGTTTAAAATAAACAAATAAGTAAATAAATAATTACTGGTTTTGTTTCTTTGAAATATTCTGAATAATACACTAATACATCAGACTGGGCTTCTTAAAAATTGCTTGAGGAAACGTGACATTGTCTATGTCTGCATTTATGAAGTATAATATAGTGGAAATCTTCTATATTTCAATAAACCCAAATATGATTAATTGAGACCAAATCAAACAGGAAATTTTAAAGAAATTATAATTTGATGATTGCCAAAATAGAGAATGGAATAGAAAACTGTTAGTCTTACTGTCATCTTCACTAAGAACATTAAAAGTCTTTTGTAGCACACATTAAAATTCTTTATCTAGTAGTGACTTAAAATCTGAAGCACGTGTCAAAGCACGAGTGTATCTAAATATTCAGTGTGCATTCATTATGCATTCAAACTTTGCTTTAAGACTTTCATTAATTCCTTAAATTTTCTTTCAAGGTTTTTGGTTTCGCAGTTTGTGTGCATGATAACAATTTCGCATTGGTGTGAAAATATTTGAAAAATTGATTTCCACTCCCTTTCTTTTTTTTTCCCTCCTTTTCCTGATCAAATGATTTAAGTGAGGCAAGAACCACCAAGGGACCTGATTCCTTACGGTCAGGATGAAACAGCCACAGAAATAAAAATGGTGTTGTGGCTAATTACAGATTTTTATAACTTCTCTTGTTTAAAAATACATGCAGAGAATTGTCAAGACCTTTAAGTATTCTTGAGTATGTTATGAATTTCAGGAGTGAAATAGGTTTGTGAAAGCACATAGGACATCAGGGAAAGAAAATAAGAGTTCTTTCTCCCCCATCACAGCATTCTAGAGAGAAAGGTATTATTTTGGCTGCCTGAGGTAGGGGCTCTTAAGTGTGGTCAGAGAACTGAGCTCAAGGTAATTTACACCTAATGTCTGTGAAAATGTATATAGATTTATTTTAAGTGATTTTAAGGTTCTCTTATGTAGCATAACTCTAATAAAAACTTGAAGCGATCAATTGTGATTTTGCTTATGCCTTAACATGATTTTGTTTGTTTTGTTTGTTGTTTGTTTGTATTTTTCTATCATTTTGTTTTTATACTCTTGTGCTCAGCTAAGCACTGTAGACGGACATCTCAGAGCACTGAGACGGGCAGGATGATTATAGAGCCACAGGTCTGAGGCATTTTCTCTCCCTCAAAACTGGCATCGGAGACACAACTGAAACTGGATAGGATCTGTAAACAGAGACCCTCTGAGACCTTGAAGCTTACTGGAAGGCAGTACAGTACTTAGGAGTATAAATGTAGAATCAGATACTAAAACTTCCAGATCATGTAATCTGAGTAATTTGCTCACTTCAAGCCTTGATTTATTCACCTTTAAAATAAAATATGCCAGAGAAGCTGAAGTCGCTTCACTAGTTAGGGTTGATTATTGGTGCAGGCACCTTTCTGAATCACATGACTTCCCTCTATCCCCACTAGAAGAGTGTCCTCAGATTTTCTGTGTCACCTCAGGTGTGCTTTGTTCTTGTCAATAAGAGGAGAAGAGCTATGCTTGGAGAGAGAAATGGATTTATTGAGAAAATAATTCACTGGTCTATAGACATAATATGCTCTGATCATAGTATTTATTCATTATAGATTTAATCCATAAACATTATATAGCAATGCATTATAATTTTTACAGTGTATTACTATTGTGCTTGATGTCGCTGCTGGTGTACATGAAAACTACATAGCCAAATAAACCTCTTCTGTCATTCCTTCTTTATTATTTTTTTTTTTCCACTACCGGGAATCAAACTCATGGTGTCACGCTTGCCAGGCAGGCACTGTGCCACTGAGCTAAATCCCCAGCTCCATTCCTTCTTTAATATCATCTTTATTTGAGAGATCATTTATATTTTTTATATATCTTCTTCTAATGTCATCTTTACTTGAAAATGAGAAAACAAAGATTATTTTGTTTTTCCTTCCTTGTTTCAAGAGGAAGAATTAAAATTAAAGAAGGTAACAATCCCCTGAAATGTCTATTATTTAAGCCATTGTAGTACTTCATCTGCTTAACTGGTTATTCAACATTTTTAATTATGGCCTTTATCATTTTTATCTTTATAGAACCAAATACAGACTATGTTTATTTACCAATATATACAAAAGAAAAATTAAATTCAGGTAATTCCATCTAATTTTTGCCTAGTACCAATGTTTACTCAACAGAGGACAAAGTTAGGGGATTAATTTTATAACAAAATTAAGATTATGTAGCCATTGTAGACCTGTTGATAACCCTGCAAAGTCTGTAGTAAACTAAGCTTCAGTGTACACAGTGGGCTCCTTCGATTTCTTTCCATTCTTAAATATGAATATAAGGCTCAGTTAGCCATGAAATGTACAGCCGTGCATTGAAATCCACTTCAGCTCTTCAAGACTTTTTCTTTCTCACTAAGGAGAGTGCATTCAACATATAGACAGTTTGTTAAAAATTCTTCCTATCCCGGGGCTCCAAGAAGAACTCGACAACTGCATTCATCTGCTACCACTGTTAAAAGCCAGGCCACCTCAAGAGGAACTGCCCTAAGAGGCCCCATGGGCCATGCCCTGGGTGCAAAGGAGACCACTGGAGATCGGTCTGCCCTCTGAGGTGGAGGCCCCAGAGCTCAGACCCATGCTACCAGTTAGTCCAACAGGAATGAGAGGGCTTGGGGCATGGTCTGCCTTCTCCCTCTGGCCAGACCGTCATCTCCATCGAGGAGCCCTGGGTAATCATGACTATGGAGGAACAAGAAAACAGCCTGTTGCTAGACACAGGTGCAAGTCTCTCGGTCCTTCTTTTCAATCCTGGCCTTCCTTCCAGCCATCATACCTCAGTGAAAGGAGTCACTGGTGAGGAGGTAATATGCTATTTTTGACAACCCTTAGGCTGTAACTACTTAATAGGTCCCTCTTGCATATCTCTGTCTTCCTGAGAAACCACTCTGAAGATACCACCACGTATTACAGCAGCCACTGATATTTTCCTACTAATCTATCCATAACTGTGTAAAGTTTGTAATGTTCCTATCCTATTTCATAAATGGATGTATGTTTATTATTATGTGTTTCCTACAACAACCATTGAGAATAGTTAATGATTTTTCAATAGGTCACTCCTGTATAGCTCTATTTATTTTCTTTAGAAGCCACTTTGAAGATACCAAAGTATAGTACAACAACTCTTGATAATCTCCTACCTCTTTTGTCTGTAAGTCACTATTATTTGTCTATTTGTTTTCCTGAGAAACTATTTTGTAGACAATAATATGTAAAAAGATAACCATTGATAATTTCCTACCATTTTGTCTGTAATTTGCTAAGTCCCCCCTATTATTATCTTTTATTCTTTATACTTTATACTTTATACTATCTTTTATACTTTATACTATCTTTTATTCTTTAAAATAAAAAAAATAAAAATTCTTCCTAGTTCTTTAAAATTAATTTCAAATTTTCTGGATCCATTCCCCTCAAGTGAAAACATTTTCTATTAATCAAAAATATGTTCTTTAAATCAGAAGTCACAAATTCAAATGTTACAGGAAAAACTTTTTACTTAGCCTCTAAAATTATTTTGGAAATACTATAAATCCTTCACATATTTTAAGTCATTTAAAATTTTTCATCCTCAACATAAATTACTATGCTGCATATGTTTAAGGTATATGGTAAATACGATATTTTTAAATGGAACCCTTAAATCATTGTTTTATCAAAGGAAAGCTAAGCATCTTAATTAGAAGCCATCTTATTTACCATCACCACTACATAGAAAAGCTCTTTTTTACCATTTAGAAATTTTACTTTCTATCTTGTTCTCCTTCAGTTTGTGTTTCTACTCCTTTATTCAACTGAAATTTATTTTTATATATTGTATTATCCTTCAATATAGAAAATCTTGAAAGTATTTTGATGATTGTATATCAGATTTATCTGGAACTAATACATGTATATAAATTTTAACATTCTATAGCATATTAGCAAACAACTGATTAAAATAGCATAAATATATGTCATAATTAATAAATACAAAATATTTTTCTTTTTACAGAAATGCATCTCTTACATTCATCTTTTTAAACCTTTTTTTTTTGAACCAGGAATTGAACTCACAACCTTGTGCTTGCCAGGCAGGTGCTGTGCCACTGAGCTATATCTCTGGCCCCTACACTGGATAATATGACTAAGTTGTTTTGCAAATTATTCCATATGATGATAGGTTGATACAGGTGTCAACTTCAGTTGTATTGTAATTTTTTATTTTAAGGAATGTGAGTACTGAGGAACCTTATACAAATAAGTAGCTAAGAATAGAATGAGTTTTGTTATTGTGGTGTCACTAAATTTTTAAACTCTGAGTTACATGCCAAAACTCACAAAATTATATACCATTAAAGGTTCTATTATATGTCTATCAGATTATTTTCCAGCTTGTGGAAAGAAAAAAATTATAAATTACTTAAAATACAAAATACTTTTATGTCCATTCATTCACTTACCCAGTTTATAAGAAGAAAATAAAAGTTTCTAACAAGACATATCAAATGAGTATTAAATAGTTCTGTTACTTTTAGTTAACAAACAAGAAAATAAAAGTTTCTAACAAGACATTCAAATGAGTATTAAATAGTTCTGTTACTTTTAAACCAAAAATTTGTTTTTCTTTTTTTACAGTATAGGAGAATTATCTCAGGCCTTCACACTTAGCTATGTTCCCAACCCATTTTTAATTTATTTGTTTTATTGTGAGACACAGTTTTGTTCATCTCTAAGTTGCCCAAACTGGGTTCAAATTTGCTACTTTTCTGCCTCAGCCTCCCAAAAATGCTTAAATGGGTTGCAGGTCTGCTCCACCATGCCCAGTTACCAAGAAATTCTTTTAGCTCAACAAAACTCAAAGAGAATTGAGAAAATAAAAGTATTGTTAAACTTATTATTCCTACCTTGTGGTTTTGCTCTATAAAAGTCCCTAGAAAAGACAGAGTCTTAGGCAATCCACTTGGGGCCCCCCCTTCTGTCTCTCTTTTGGACAGAAGCTTTCTTTCTCTCAATAAATATATTTATTTTAAAAACATTATTTCTCTGCTAATATATTTTAGAGATAGGTTTTGTTTTTTGTTTTTTGTTTTTTTAGTACTGGGAATCAAACTCACAATCTCAAGCTTGCCAGGCAAGCTCTGTGTTGCTGAATTATATCTCTAGCTCTCTCCACTATTATATTTTAATAGAACATTTTTCTATTACTGTATTTTTAAAATATATTTCCATCAAAACTTTTAAATTGCGAATTTAGTTCACATGATTTATAAAAACATCTACCATACAATTTATTGACAGAGCCATGCTTATTGTCAAGTGAATCAACAAAATCAAAACTTTTGTAGAAACAAAACCATTTTCAATTCAAATGAAGCTAACGGTATATATTTTAAAGAATCATATAAATAGACATTACTCATCTAATATGTGTAAGGTCCTAGGTTTAAACCCCAGCACAGAAAAAATAAAGGTAATTTATATGTAATAATGCAGTGCAATATACGTAACTAAAATTTTGTTATGTAGGAACTAAGGAGTATAAGACACGACGTGGTAGTCCTGTGGTGTTCAAGTTTGGGGAATAATTAAAAATAACAATCTAGTGTCAAAATCATAGCTGAAACCATCGATTTATTTGTACTTTATAAATAAATTGTCTCTTTATAAAAGAGAAAGATATATATGTTTAAAATCATTCCTAGAAAAAAATAAGAACGTAAGGTGAAAATTGAGATGGACTGAATATAACTCTACAATTAAATTCAAAAAGCTAACTAAATACAAAGGTTTCTTTAAGAGTTCAATGTCTCTATAAATCTTTTGCAAATAGGAAAGGGATCAAGAGATGCTAAGAGGGGCAAAGGAAGGGAGAAGAAGGGGAGGAAACAGATGCGTTCCGCACACGTACCAACTCTCCATGACAAATGTCATCATTACATGCTGCAAATAGGCACTAATAAAAAACAAATAAACAAACATATGTTCCTTAGTTGTATTTTCAAGATATATTCTTTGAGGAGCTATACATTTGTTTAAAATAAACTTAATTAGTTAACAAACAATAAACAAAATGATGAGTGTGCCCCTCACCTTATCCTAAAACTTACCTGACAGTAAAGCATCACAATCCAGCTGCCAGTTCAGGCCCAGCCTCTCCAGACGCCCCACAATGGAGTACAGGAGACCAGAGCCCCTCACAGAGTCTGCAATACTCTGCTCAATAGGAACTTCGCATTTTGTACAGAGCTCAATCACCTTAAAGAAGCCAGAAAGAACCACTAACTCAACCTCCTCCAAGAAAAGCCTCTTGTTATGGTTTGTGTCTGGGTGTCCCCCCAAAGCCTCATGCAGCCGTGGGGCAGGCTTTTAGAGTTTGATTGATTACGGGTGTAAGAGCTACACCAGCCCTGGGGTGGATAGTTTGCATATGTAAGGGAAAGAAAGAGGCTGCTTCTGGCCATTTCCTCCCTGGTGTGTGTTTGTTGCTTTTACTGTGTTCTGCTGCCATGAGCTGTAGCCCTCTGCCATGTGCCACTCTGCCTTGCAATCTGCCAAGTACGGACTGAAACCTCCACAAACTGTAAGCGAAATAAACCTTTCCTTCCTTAATTTTGGGTGTCTGGTATTTTGTCCCAGCAACGAGAGGAAAGTAGCCAAGACACCTCTGTTCTATATTCACGTCCGCTTGCTACGTGACTCGCTTCCCCATTTGATCCCAATTTAATAAATTTTACCTGAGCAATTATGCTTGTAATCTTACTGGCTGACCATAGTTTTGTCCTACCTCATGCCCACCTTACAAGTTCCCATATTTCCCACTCTGGACCCACCTCACCTCGTGGATTTGCTCTATAAAAATCCCTAGAACAGGCAGGTTCCTCGGCAACCCACTCAGGTCCCCTTCTGTCTCTCAGACAGACGCTTTCTTTCCCTCAATAAATATATTCTGCTCTTAAAAAAAAAATGAAACTCCCCCTTGGAGAATAGAGACAGCTTTGAGTTACCTTCAGGTTTTAAGAAATTTCAGAAGTCCCAATTTTTCTGTGAACTAATCTGACTGTAAAATGTTAACACATACTCTGGTTTCTCTTCAGATCATATAAATCTTTCACCCTTTAAAATGTTAACTCAAAAAAACCTCTAAACATTATGTGTACGCCAAACAGAACAATTACTGCAACTGATGTGGCCCAATTTGCACATTCAGCCATTGACGGTTTTGTTCTTTCTTCTTTATATAAATACATTTTATTTTAAGGTATAAAATATCATTATTATAACTCCATACATCAAAAGTCCTTCTCACCCCTTGTAGAGCCTTTCAACTAGAAATGGAATTAATGAAAATTCACAACAAATCTTGGTAGCTGTCCTTCAGAAAATTCACCGCTTCAGCAGCCATTTACAGGACATCTGTTATTTGTGGGTACATTCTAGGCACCTTTGAGAAACAGATAAAAATACATGCATCTCCAATTTCATCTGAAAGATAAAATTTAAAAGTAAGTAGCAGTGATATAAATTGAATACACCTTATGAATTTCTGAAAACAGAAATGTGAACTCAGAGAAATATATGATTATCCCAACTAGCAAACAGTATCCATTATTGATTTCATTTAAAAAGAAATCTTCCACTGCACAAATTGGGTCTTCATTTAGATAAATAGATTATGAGCACTAAATATATCTGCACAACTCATAGCAAAAGAAAACAGTTCCTATCAGTCTTGAGGTTGTTAACATTTTTCTGACATATATTGTATGTCATAAACTTTTTATATAGAATAGCTATTTGACACTTCCTACATGCTAAAATATGAATATTGTTTCATAAGTGTACCATTTCATAACAATCCTACTAATAAAAGATAATAGCAGGATATATAAAATTTTCATCACCTTTTCAAGGTGTAGGTATTCAAAAATACTAAGTAACAGCAAATCTAAAAAAGGGCAAGTAACATCAAGTTCTCAATTGTACAGGGAGAAAGAAAAAAGTTGACAGTTTCTATTCTTTTATTTAGTGAGGCTATCTGTGACAATGCTGATGAGCAAGGCATTTATTATCAGAAAGGCTTTTATAATAATCCTGTTTTAATCTAGGCTGTAAGTCTTAGGAGTGGAGTCGTCTTATCAAAGGGTTGGTTTTAAATCAGTGAATAATGTTAAAAATAAAATACCCAAGTTGAGCTACACTGAACAACAATGTACTATCTCTTAATCAATCATAAGTCAGTTTCCTTTCTACCTTTTTTCTTCCATTTAAAACTGGCATAAGTTAGTTGGTGTGTCATACAAAATAAAAAAAACCTCTACTTTCTCATTCAGTGTTGAAGGTAGAATGGCAGATGAGATTCTTTATATTATTCAAATTATCATTTTGTTTCATATCGTCCCTCCTAGAAGTATTAATGAATTCATGTAAGACTATTAACTGTGCATGTATAATGTGACACCGTTGGAAAGATAGATAAGCTTCCTTATCAGTGAAATAATGAAAGTAACATTTGTAATAACAGCCTTCACTGAACAATGAGGGGATTAAATAAGATAATATATATAAAATACTTAGAGTGCCTGTCATATGGTAGGCACTTAAGAAATCATAGCTGTCATTAATTTGCCTCATCAAATAATCTTTCCTACAAATAAAGATTAATGATTGACACAAAGTATTACCTCTCAGCTTTGAAGATATGGGCAAAGGTCTATTCGGCCACCAAAAAGCATTATTGTCCTGAAGGAATAACATGACCCACGTCACATTTTAGAAGGATGCTCTGGTGTTGCGTCTTTGTCTCCAAAATTCACGCTCCCTTCTCCACTGTGACCCGTGCTCTGCAAGGTTGACTTTATGGACAGAATCAACTAGCCTCCCTGGGTTCCACTTTGGGTTTCACTAATAAAAGGCACTGGCAGGAAACCCGAGGAAGAAAATAATGTGAAGTTAGTGTGTGCCCACCCCTACTGTTTCCCTTCAAAATGTGGTCCAGGGATGGCTGTGCTTCCCTACTGAAGCCCATAGCCCTCTACCTAGAACTCATTCTCTCTGTTTTTAGCATGGGCTTCTTTCCTTTTATTACATGAAGATGGGTTGGAAGGGAGGAAGACTACAAGCAGAGAAATCATTAAGAAAGTATTCACCAATATGAATTAAGGAGGACCTAGCAAAGCAGTGGATGAGTCATTCAGAGAAAACAAGATGCGTTTAGAGTACATCCAAGGTATGACAGAAGGGGGTGGGGATTTAACTCAGCGGCACAGCGCCTGCCTGGCAAGCCCAAGGTTGTGAGTTTGATTCCTGGTACTGGGGAAAAAAAAAAAAAAAAAAGCAAGGTATGACAGAAAAGAAACTGCCACTGAAGAATTTAGATCAAAGGAGAGAATAAATCCAAGAGGACTACAAAATTTTGCTTTAGTAAATAAGTGAAGACTGATTCTGAAATGGAGATAATACCGTCTGATTTGCTTTTTCTCTCTCCCTGGTTTCTGTTACTACTCTTTTGGAAACTGACCATTTGTTTCTTTGAAGTATTTTTTGTACTTTATTTGGTATTTGGTAGGACCTCACAAACTTCTCCTTTATGGGACTATAAAAATGATTTGGTCATAGAGATGAGTTTTGAATAGTCAGAGTAGCTAGAGCACGATTTTTAAATTAAAATAAAAATTAAGGTAAAACTGACATTAAATCAATGCATTTATTTCAAATATGCCTTGTGAAAGTTTTGATGTACTACTGTTCTATGCAGACATCTCCGTAAGCAGGACCATTAACATGTGCTTGACACTCCAGAAAGATCCCTCTCTTCTTTTATAATCTTTCCTTCACACATCCCACCTGACCTCAGCCCCACGCAACAAACAATTCTGTTTTTTGTCACTATAAATTAGGCTGCATTTTCTACAGATTTATGTTTAATATATTTATATTTACAAACAAAGTATGTTTACAGCATTCTTTTAAAGTTAAATTCAATGTTTATTGGTAATTTTTAAAATACAGACCTTTTCAAGCTTTAAATAGACACCACTTTTAATAGGATTTTCAGCAAGAAAGATACTGAAAGGTGTAACACAAAAATTCAGAAATAAGGCAGCGATACATACTACTGTAAGTACTATTCAACATTTTTCTGAACGTTCACATCAACAAAATAAAATAAGAAAAAGAAACGATAGATGAAAATACTGAAAAGAAAGGAAAAAACAATTGACATTACATTATATAAATAGTGACGTAATAAAACCAATTGAATTAAATGATTAGTGATAACAGCATTCAGAAAGATGCATGGATATGAAATCAACATGTACAAAGCAGTTTTCTTAGCCTCAGTTTTTTCCTAAGAATTTTTAAAAATTCAAAATAGACTCTACTCATAGCGACAGTAAAGACTTTAACATAGCAAAGAAGTGGAAACCCTGCAAAACGAGCTCACACCACATTGGAGTGAAACCAGAAGCCAACAGGAGAAACATACTTAAAATACAATAACTTCTGTGTGTGTCTCTCTCTTCTCACTTACTAACTTTTTCATATAAGGGAAACGATGTTCAACCTTGTACATATGTATACACCTTACTTCACTTTTATATACACCTTGTATATACCTTACTTGTATATATCTTACTTCACTTATCATTACCACCTCAAGGTGCTTCTATTTTTTCTATAAATGCCTATTTTATCTTCCTTAATGGCAGAGTAGTATTCCATTAGGTATAAATGCAACATATTTTTTTCCATTCATATGTTGATGGGCATATAGGGGGGTTCAAGATGTAGCAATCATGAATTATGCTGCTCTAAACATGAATACACATACATCACTGTGATGTGATGTTTTTAACCCTTTGGGGGAGATACCCCAAAGGGGAATTGATAAGTACAACATGTGCTGTTTTATTTTGAGATTTTCCCATGTTGAGGTGCATATTTGAGCAGCATTTTATTCTGTAAGTAATTTTATTATTTAAGTAATCCACACTTGTTCATATATTCACCTGTTCATATTTCACCCATGATGATGCTGAGGTTCTTTCCAGTTGCTTGCTACTACAAGTAAGAGTTATGAACATGAATATACAATTCTTTGCATCTTTCATTACAGAAATATCTAGAATTTAAAGAGCTGGGTTGTTTACAGATACATGTGTAATGCTTTACATTCCCACAAACAGTGTGTTTGACTTCCAGGCTCCCGCTCTCCACATCCTTATCAACACATGTGTGGTCATTTAATTTTCAGTGTTCTAAAAGGTCTGTAAAGATATCTCATTCAGTATTTATTTATTCATGTCTCTAGTTAATAATGACACTGAGAATCTTTTAAGATGGTGTTATGGTTGACACATTGTGTCAACTTGGGGAGTCTAGAGGCTTGGCTAAGTGACTCAGCAGTTCTGCATCTTGGGATGAAAAAGACACGCCCTTCCTGCTCTAGGATGTTGTTCATTGTGTCAGTGTGAGTTTAGAAGGCTAACTATGTGACTCAGCAGGGAGCCAGGGTGCTTACTTTGTATTCATCCTGAGCCTGTGCAAGAGGAGGGCATGGAGACTATGTGAGTGCTACACACCCCCTGGGTGGGGGCAGCCTGCTTACAGTACAAGGGAGGGAAAGAGGTTTGCTCTTGTTGCATTTGCTGTCTTCCGCCACCATGAACTGGCCATGAACTGTTGCCCTCTGCCATGTGCCACTCTGCCTTGGAACCAGCCGAGTATGGACTGAAACCTCCACAGACTGTGAGCTAAAAAAACCTTTCCTTCCTTAGTTTTCAGCATTAGGTATTTTGTCTCAACAATGAGAACAAAATAACCAAGACAGACAGTTTTTCCATATCTTCTGCACTAGTGAAGTGTCTGTTCAACTCTTTTGCTCATTATTTTTGTTGGTGCTTTTGTACTTTATTAAATTTTAAGTCCATTAAATATTCTAGTGCATGTCTTTATCAGGCATATGATTGTCAGATTTTTTTCTCCTAGCCTGTGTTTTATCTTTTTATTCTCTTATAATGTCTTTCAAGAAGCAAAAGTCTTCATGTTGGTAAAGTCCAATTCATCACATTGTTATTACAATCATACTTTGCTATCAGAGCTGAAAACTCCCTAAGCCAGGAATACGAGGGCTTTCTCCTATGCTTTCTTGTGAGTTTCATAATTTTAGGATTTATACTTAGGTCAATGATAAATTTTGAGTTAAATCTTGCAGTACTATGAAGTAGGATTATATTTTATTTTTGTACTTCTTTGCATGAGAGTGTCCACTTTTCCAGTCCCATTTGTTGACAAGACTGTTCTTTCTCCACAGAATTGTCTTTGCATCTTTTTAAAGAGGCAATCACAAACACATGTGCATGTATCTCTAGACTCTGTGTTATATCAGAATTTCTTCTTCTATGGGTACATAAGTTTGATGAAAATAATTCTGTTTCTACACAAACTGTGAATCCCATCACAAAAACCTACAAATGTTCACACTGAGAATCTAAATATCAAAATATAAGACTAAGTAAAATTGCACCTACAAAAAAGCTTTTATTAATTTGTATCTTTATGATTGTTTCTTTTCAGTAAACTAATTTGTGTCACCCAGCAGTAAGGTTTATTATAAATGAAAACTGAAAACAAAATATATTATCACCTACTTGCCTGAGGACACAATTAACTAATACGAAAATATCTTGAGGGTAGCCTAACTTTTTAAGATTTATCTCTGTATCTAACCTTATACATACACGGACTACTAATATTTGAGAGGAAAATAATTGCATGATTTCAATCCAGTAGCATGAAAACATTATCAAAAAACATAAGGGTATCATGAAAAATAGGAAGTAACAATGAAAAATGTATTGACTCCGATTTACAGGCTTCTGTAAATTTTTACGGTTCAAGAGATTGGGAGATTATTTAGAAACTATTGAATTTCAGAACAATTTTGCAGTACACTAAAATTCAATATCTGGACTGATCTTGACTCTTCTGGTTGTTTAGTTTCCCAACTCATGCTGCTACAATACTAATCTGAGAATTTTCCTACAAAGAACCCTAAATCTAGAGAAAATCACATTTGTTGTGATGAATTTTTTTTTCTCTCTGTGGTTTTCAGAATGATTTTTCTTTTGTGCCTGGAGGGCAATAAAAACCAGTCTTTCCGCTAATGGGAAACTTGGAGAAATATCCTGCTTAGCTCTATGGTCATGAGCAGCTTCCAGCTGCATTCCAGGAATTGCTCTTGGCTGTAAACAGTCGTCTTCCAAGGAGCAGGTCATGGCTGCATCTGCCTTGTCTATCACTCTACACTTGTATAGCATATGAAAGAGCTTGCTAAGACCTGTCAAGTGAATTCTGATGTAACACAAAATCTCCATTTGTTAAACACATCAAATTTTTGTCAAGTTTACTTCAAGTAAGCACAAATTTTAGACAATTCTAATGTCATCAAGTTCTGTAGCTTTCACCCAAATAAAGTATTCTCAATTGATTGGTTTTACCACATTGAAAAGCATGTTTCAAAGAGGAATTTCTACAAACTGGCTTCAGTGTGCCAGCATCTGCCAACTATAAAGAAAATAAATATGGTCTTGCCCATAAAAATGTCCACAATATTATATATTTAGAATACAAGATTATTTGGTTGGAGAAGTCATTGAAAAATGAAACACAAACCTTGTAAATAATACATATTATGTTAGTGATGAGTTAGACTCTTACTGCATACATAAATTCTAAACTCAGTGCAGATAGAGATGTCAGTAAGACCTGAAGACATGTTAATAACAGAGTTGATTAAAAGCGTAAGCTGTGTTGCCCAATATGGGAGCTACTAGCTGTGTTTGGCTATGGACCTGTAAATCAGTTAAGATTTATATTTTATTTCTAGTCTTAGCAGCTACATGTCCACTGTTCAGTAGTTACATATGGCTAGTGTATAACATCTTTACACAGCAGAGATATTGAGTGTTTCCATCATCATAGAAATGTCTATTGTACAGTTACAGTGTTCAAAATATAACACATACAGAAAGATTAAAGAAGCTGGGGTTAGACTGGAGGTGTAGCTCAGGGGTAGTGTGCTAGACAAGCATGTGCAAGGAAGGCTCTGGGTTTGATTCCGAGCACTAGGAAAGAAAAGAATGAAGAGTGGCTTTTATAGTGCACGGGAAGCTCTTATTGTTTGTGTAGTTTTCTTTAATGCTTGAGTGTATCACCTGCCTTTTACCTGAATTGACTAATTAAAAACTTTTATGTCTGACCTGACTTTTTAACTACAGGTTTGAGTGTCCCGTTTGATCTTTCGAGCTATCATTACATAGTGCAGATGGGAAAATGCAGAGGTTTAGCAATAAAACATATAATTTAGGGGACACTTTTAAGGAAAAGAAAACAAAATTAGTTACTCAAAAGATCATTTGTTTTTTAGAATGAGAAAAGTACATGAAATTGTACTATTTAAATACACAAATATCAAATATTTTTAAAGTATGCATTATCAACTGTTACACCTTTACATTTCCTACAGCTTCCCCCTTTATGTGACCATATTCCTGTCTCATTTTCTTGATAGTGACTAGAAAGGCAATACAACCTTTTTATGTAGAAAGGCTAATGGTTTTTCTTTTTGAATTTATAATGTACAAAAAACATGTTACTTCACACAAATGTTAGGGGTTTTTTTGTTGTGTTTTGTTTTTAATATTCACAGCATTGTGTTACACAAAAACACTTCTTTGTATACTTTCCAACTCTGGTGGATTAACTATAGTCAACTTGGAATACCCAGCTGAACTGAATCAGTGTGGTGCTGGCTGTGGACGGCTACCTGAGGATTGTTGCCGATAACACGAAAGGAGAACTGGATGGGAAGGTGGTGAGCTGTTGATTCTCCAGGAGAAGTTTGTCTCACTGGCTTTCCTGATATGAACTCAACTTTTCTCATCATCGGGGGAGCTCAGATCCTTGCTATTGCCAAGGATGGCTGCAGTTTTCTTCTGGGGAGCTCTGGTTCTTACCTTGACATTGCTTCCTGGCTCCAGTACAGATCCCCCAGCCTGCTGGCACAGACTTTCAAGCTTCCACCACTGACCTTCGGGCCTGTCCAGTGAAGATCCTTGATACAGTCTTGCATGAGACATTGCCATGAGCTCTAAGTCTTCAGCTAGACTCATGCAGGAGATTCGAGATTGCCATCGGATCCAGGGCCTCAGCTGGATTCTTTGGGTCTCTAGTGTGTGGACAGATCTCTCAGGCTCTTCTGCATTTGTTTTTTTTGGGTGAATGTTATAAAATAATCCTATAAACTATGTATCCTGTATTAAATCTCTTCCCTTGTAAACCCTGACTACAAGATCAGCCAAAAGGAAAAATCATGTATGGTATATTGATTGCTCCTTACGATGCCTTGCAATCATCCCTGATGAGGTTGAATATCCATTCTTAGGAGGTGTTGTGAAAACCCATCTCCGCTTACCATGTTACATGTCTGACAAGTGGAAGACTTTTTCGTAGATTAGCTTCTGGACCCATGTACAATAATACAGTACCTCGGTCCACAATGCTTCTGTTTGCAAACAGTTTGGTTTGCAAACAAAAGCATTTGGCAAAATTTTGCTTCAGTCTACAAACTCTCCATCAGGTGTTAAACACAACCATGGCTGTCTTCCCTACACAAACACAAATGCAGCCATCCTCCCCAAATTCATAAAGCAAATTAAGTTCATAGGCCAAGGTACCACTGTACTATAATATTTATTTGTTCTTACTTTCTAATGGTCTAATGGCAAGTGCCACAGGAAAGGCTCATACGGTTTTACAGTGTCTGACTCCAACTCCTCATTTCATGACGCCTGGCACATCATCAGTAAGCAGTAATTTGGAATATTCTTGGAAATAATTATTACAGTGGAGTAACTAGCAACAACTGAGGTGCACATAGAAGTGATTGTGACCCACAAAAATATGCACAGTACACCCAAACTACATGTGTACAACACTCAACTGCTCTTCAGCAAGACTCCAAGAAAGCCTATGGCCATTATATTTCTCCTGACCCCTAGGAAATACACAGTTAGTAAAAATACAAAGTGAGAGCAGTCTGAATGCAATAAAAATATCTTAGTTTTGCAGATTTTATGAAAATATTTGACCATGTAATACAACGTTGGAATCCCTCCCAAGCCTTGCAAGTAGCCTATGGAGCAGGCGCACCAAAGGGGCAGCGCTTTGGCCCGAATGTCCCCCCGCAGTGGGAGCCGGGTCACACCCTCCTCTGCCCTCCTGCCCCTTCCTGCTCCGGTGTCTGGACCAGTTTGTGTCCTGGCGGCATCACTTGCGAAGTCTTAAAGTTGTAAGGGAAGCTGTCTCCTCACTAAACCTGTCCCCAAGGATGGGAACAGAGCAGAGAGGGCTGTGTCCTTCCCAAGGGCAGGTGACTCCCAAAGAACAAGTCAGGTGACCCTGAGGGCCACAGGGCCTAACAAGGCTGGACTCTCGCTCAGGCTCAACACGCACTTGCAGTTCTAGAACCTCAGGCTGTGCTGGCGGAGGAGGCCAGGCCCTGGCACTGCCCGCGCCCAGCGTGGGCCAGGCGGTGGACCAAGACCGTACCCTAGACTTCTATGGACATACTTTCTCCTTAGGAATGAAGGAAAAGTCTCTCATTTTTGAGCCATTCTTTTGTCACTTCTACAAAATTTGCATGTAACATTATAAATGTTTTAAAAGACAGTTTGGTAAATATTTAATATTCTAATTTGATCTTGAATTGTAAATGTCAGGTATTCTGTTTGGGGGCTTTTGATGTTTTATCATACCTGTTAAAAAGGAAAAATTGTACATTTTTAGAATGTTTTTATGAGTAAATTTAATTACTGAAAATAAACTAAAAAAAAAAAAAAAAAAGCCGGCACAGGAGAGGAGGCGAGCATGTGGGCTCCGCTAGTTTCATTGGCAATGTGTCTGTTATAAAGGGTGCTTTCTATACCAACACAAGGGGTGAAAAACAAAGTTTGACGTATAAGCGTTCTAATTAAATATGAAGTGGATTTCCTTAGCGGTCTGATGATTCAATAGTAAAAAGCCATTTGCTTCATTTTTAGTTTCAAGCCTTTGCTTTAAATATATTGCCACAAGATAAGCAGGTGTAAGGAGGGCTAACAGGGTTTGAACGCGATGAAAATATATTATGTACTTGAACCCCTCCTGAAAACATCTAAACGTGTGAAACTAGGTGCAAAGGTGGACAGGGAGTGCCAGGAGACGTGAATATAGTATGTTATACGCATATACGAATCTACCGAAGTGAAACCCTTTCATCTGTATAAGCACTAATAAAAGAAGTAGAAAAAACTTAAATGGTCACTTCTAAAATCTTCCTACACTGGGCCAGGGATGTAGCTCAGTGGCACAAGTGTCTGCCTGGCAAGCACAAGGTCCTGAGTTCGATTCCCAGTACCAAAAAAAAAATCTTCATGCACTGACATCTGCAGTTTTGTAATATACGGTAACCAAAAGCAATTCAAAATCATGTATGCCTACATTAAATAAATATTTACAATATCAGATACACAGATATCACTAAGTCAAATCTATCTTAAGAAAATTTTAAAGAAAGCTAAAGAAAACAAACACAAGGCACTCATTTTATCTATCTTTAATTATTATTGATGCTTTCCTGAATTTTTGTTCTATGCTTCACTAAGAACAGAACAATTTTCCCCACCCTTCACGTTGTCAGGTTACATACAAAACTCTGGTAGCAGGTAGCTACAAAGGTTTCAGTTTTGTTGCTCTAAAAAAAGGCAGCCAGTGTTTTCTCATTGACTTTCTCTCCCAATTCCACAAATAAAGAGCTAGCAGAGAAGCATGTTGGATGGATACTGGAGGAGTCTTCATCAGTACCTCCCTTTCTGCTTCTTGCAAGATCACAAGAACCCAACAAGTTTTCCCTCCTTCAATTGCTAGTCTATATTTGTAGTACTTATAGAGTACAGTATTCTTACTCTCAACTTCATTCCTCCACCTTAAAATTAATATTAATCAATTAAATTAATATTAATTTAATTGATTAATATTCATGAAGCAAATTAATACCTTACACCATTCATTTGTTTTTAAGGTCACTACTGCATAGAGAAATAAGCACATCTACTCATCAAAAAACTCATAATGTAAAAAAGCATGCAATTTAAAATTTAAAGTTTATAATAGAGTAGAACTTTAAACAGATGCATTTGATCAGAGCACATAAAATGCCCTAAAACAAAAGATGAAGTAGTTTCCATAATAGTAAAGGGTGGTTGGCTAAGACTAAATTTTTAGGGAGAGTAATTTGTAAAGAAGGTTTTAAAATCACCAACTATTTTTTCAGTAATCATTAAAGAAAAGGACATTAAACGTTCTTTCTATAATAACAGCATTAAACTAATAAAATGACAAAGATACAGATAGCTTTACACAAGACCTGAATTTTCTTTAACTGTGCACAGAGATTTAGAAAATCAGTCCAGAGCAAACAGGGTCACAGTTTGAGGGATGGATGGGATGATTTGAATGCAAGGAAAAAGCAGCGAAACTGAAGTCATCTGAAAAAATTATTTCTAATCAAAATTTAGCAGGAGGAAGTAGCACAAGAAACATTTAACATAAATGTTGGTGACAACAAAATAGAGGCAGGAGTTGAACTCAAGATAAGCATTTGATTCTTTATAGGATGCAATCCCACTGGGAGAAAAGCTCACAGGAGAATAAAACAATGGGTGTACTAGTGTAGAAGAAGTAATCTGGCAGTGCCATCAACATCATATCAAGTGTAGAGGAAAGATCAGAGCCACAAAAATGCATTCTATTATTAGAATTCCATGTACTGAAGCATTCTTCAGCTCTGGAAAAATTTACTTGGACATAAGGAATTCCTTTACTTATTATTAATCATGTGAAATCACATTTTATTTAAGGCTTTGTTGTCTCTGTACCTTGATGAACTTAATCTACGTATTCTTCATGATGGAATTTATTTATATAATTTATTAAGTGGTTTCTATGTGTCTAGAACTATGCCAATTATTTTCTATCCATCTGCTCTTATTTCATGCTTACAGCAATCCCTTCTAATTTTATAGGAGGTGAAATTTAAGCCTACAGGCAGCCACTTGCCTAAGGCTATACAATCAGTAAGTGGCAGACAAAGAATTTGAATTCGGGCTGCCTCATTCTGACCACTGCTATGCTGTCATAAGGAATAAATCAAGAACTTTCTGATCTTTGCAACAGAAATCATGAAGCCAGACAGCAGTGGTGGAGTACTGTATATTCAGTGTGTTAAAAAATAAAGCCTGCTACCCGAGAATTTTATATCCAGCAAAACAAACATTCAAAATCTAAAAGATAAATTAAGGTATGATCAGGTAAGCAACAACTAAAAGAATTAGCTTCCAGCAGATCAACCCTACAAGAAATATAAGAAGCGTCCTTCAGCTGAAATCAAGAGTACTGGACTAACTCTAATCCACATGAACAAAGAGCAGTGATAAAACTAAAGTGCAAAATATAAAATATATTTATGGAGTATTTTTCCAATTTAGTTTTTTAAAAGCCTCCCCTATCCTGCCTAGACAATAAGAAATTCTGTTGTTTTAGGAATGATTTTATTTATTTATTTGTTTGTTTGTTTTGTTTTGCAGTCCTGGAGACGGAGCCCAGGTACCCAGGGCCTCCTGCATGCCAGGCAAGTGCACTACCGTTGCGCTACATTTCCAGCATTTTTCTGTTTCTAATTCCTCTGTCTCTGTCTCTGTCTCTGTTTCTCTCCCCCGACACCCCTTTTCTCTCCCCATTACTCACCCAACCCTTCTCATGGCTATAAACTCTAGCTTGGATGAAGCCACAGAGGATTTCATTATGATGTTTAAGGGCTGGGGATTTAGCTCAATGGCACAAGTGCCTGCCTGGCAAGCGCAAGGTCCTGAGTTCAATTCCCAGTACCAAATCAAACAAACAAAAACATACCCTAAAATGGTATTTCTGAGCATTATGATGTTTCTAGTGTGCTTTTCACTGGGTAATTCTCTATCTCAGCAGACGCTTTAATGCTTAAATATCCAAACCATGACCAGCCTTGCCTCTCACAGAAAACTTGTTTATACTGGAGGACACTATTGTGGTGCTCTTCTGACCTATGTCTAAGATTCATGCCAAGACAGCCACTCTCTGGCAAGAGCTGGGACAAAAGGTAGATTCAAGTCAGGTGAGATGCAAAGGAGGCAGCACAATAAAACACATGAAGTAGCAGAAATAGCCCCCTACTTAAGATCCAGGAAAGAGAAGATTACTAATAAAGGCCAGTGAGAAGGCCTTAGAGGTCCTACACAAAGTCAGGAAGTATGGAACCAGGAAGTGAGGACATGTGTATTATCTAAGCAGCTCTCCACAGAAAGTTTTAACTGGTGGGCTTAAGAAGCAGGCACAAGTCACGTGACGACATGTTGTGACTTAGGAGTGGGCACTGAAGCTTATCTGCGCAGTACAGGCATCAAGAGGATGAGCCCAGTAGATTATGTAGATTATATTTACATGTCCATTAGGGAAGCAGGTACTAGGGGTGGTTGTGCAGGACAGATACCTGGACTGACCACAACAGAGCTATGGCAGGAGGCAGAAAGCTGGACACAATGGCAAAGGTGTGAGGACATTAACCCGCTTCTCACAATGAAAGCCAAGGCAATATAAATTTAGAACTATTGACTAGTATTTGTCCGTGGCAAGGGATGGCCACATGCTGGCTTCAAATACGTCCTCACGTGTGGGGAGTGAGGGAGAGACAATGCTGGAGTTTCTCCACATAAGAAATGATCTGATAGGATCAAGTTTCCAACCTTACTATCTCATATAGCCTCAGTAACCTCCTTAGAGGTCCTGCAACCACGCACAACCGCACTGGAGGTTAGGACTGGCACTTGGATTTTACAGAAGGACCAAATATTCAGTTCATTGCAGACAACATCCTCTGCTGGAGTCTCTCCTTTGTTTTCATCAGAGAATTCTGGCTTTTTATTCTCAGTCACTGAGATCACTTTCCAAGTAATCTGTTTGTACACAGGTAGATCGAGTTTTGCTTTCATTCCTGCCCTCTCCCTGGGGCGGGAATTACCTTCCGGGGTTTCCGTTGCAGCCTTATTTGTGAAGGGTAGAGGTAGAACAGAGAAAAAAGGAAACTAAAGAGTAGAAAAATAAATTGTGGTATGTAAATAATAGAATTAACTACTGGGACTCAAATGATTTAAGAGGCAAATCAAAGAAGAATACATACAGTATTATCCCATTTATATAGAGTTCAAAACAGCCAAAACAATACGTTTTGTTTAGGAAATTGGTTCACATGTGGTAAGACAGTGAAGAAATTAAGAAAATTAAAAGCATATCATTCAGTGTTTAGCCCTAGGGACGAAAGAAAGAGGGCTCCGTAGTTATTTGAAATGTATTTTTTAGCTGAGTAGTATGCACGTGTGTTTAATATTACTATTATTTTTACATCATGCGCATAACTTTACACCAAATATATAACATTTATAGCTTTTTGTTAATATATATTGCTTGTACATTTTAGTTAAAGTAGTTAACTTTTTGAAAACAATAAATTAGCTTGACACATGCAAAACTTGTAAAATACAAGTTTTGTTATATGATACATTCTTTTATCTTTTTTAAAAAAAATCAAATAGCGAAGTTATTTTACCAACTTTCGAATTCAACTAGAGGAAATCCTAGGAAAAAGTGTTTCTACTCTAGGCACCCTACGTATTCCACCAATAGGAAAGCATCTGTTGAGAATGAATTTAAGGATGAAATTAATTTATAATTTACCGTCTAGGTGGCTGCCAAACTTTAGTGAGAGAAGCTTTAAACCAAGCAGCAACAAATCTAAGGTGATTTTTTTTCTTCTTCCCTTTCACATTCCAGTTCTGCTAACTGGATACAAGCCAAGATCTTTAGATGACAACATTTTTCATTCTATAAAATGAAGACAATTCTTCCTGTCTCCCAAATAGAGGTTATGAGGATTAATCTGTCCATAAAGCATTTGGAGGTCCCTGTAATAAAGAGTAAAGCCATATATAAAATTTGTTGTATTTTATAGGTTTGATTTTGCAAGACCAGTTACCTTGAAACTGTTTATTTCTTGAGAATTAGACATGTGGTTTAAGATCCCGTGACATCAACCATGTGGTTTGATCAGACGGATTCATAGGCCTGAATGACTAGGCTTCCTGTTGACATGGTTACTTAAGAGAGATCATAGCAATTTTCTACTTAACTATTTCTGCATGTATTTGCCCTTCCGAAAATATGGCTGCAATGTGAAATATGAGTTTGCTGCCATTTACTCCTGGCTACCTCCCTAGAAGCGGGATGGGATAGGCCATAGTGCTGCTTTCATTTCCAAATCAAACTGTTTCAGAGAAGATAGGTACAAAAATTTATCTAAAAAATTTCACCTGACCTAGTCAAGAATGCTGTTTTCTAAATTGAAAATCATATCATTAACCTAGAGTTTACTGATTAAATACCGTGCCTATATTAATATTTGCAGTTAGATTTAGGAATAGAATACATGTTAACAGTTCACACTGGTCTCTTTAGTAAACTCATTCATAGTTGCTATTCCTGCTTTATAAAGATGTTTTATTTTCGAGATTTAAGTCACTAAAAATACGCTTCCATGCCACAAATCTGTAGCCTCCATACTGCGAGGTTTCAGTTTTAGCTTTCAGAGCCGTTGAAGAAACCTGGCTATTTCCTTTCTGGATTCAGTATTGTAGTGGATTGATAACTGGTGGTCAACTTATAACCCCAGCTGAACTGAGTGAGTGGTGCTGGGTGTGGGA